>NC_090750.1:29025233-29040233 GCF_036898095.1 Palaemon carinicauda | reverse complement strand
TTTCATTTGTTGATGTCGGCTAACCCCCAAAGTTGGGGGAAGTGCCTTGGTATATGGATGTATGTATACTTCTGTTAATTCTTTTTTTTTTTTTGTATTTTTATGATCCATGTTATTTACTAAACACAATTATATCTTTTGCAAATCATAAGTCCGTAAGGTATTCCCCATTAATATTAATTTCTGCATATCCACAACCTAAATTCTTATACACTTTTTATTGGTCCGTTGTTGACAATGTATAGATGAGGTTGCCCTGTTTAACTCTTATTCTCAATCGAGATTTTCTCAATATTTTCATGTAATTTTAGGATTGCTGTACTTTCTGTATAAGTATTTTTTTTTCCAAGGTATAGGTATAGACCATTCTTGCAGTAATATTTAGCAAAATTCAGCTAATTTTATTACGGTGAATTCCCCTCCATCTATTATTAAATAATATGTCAAGCCATCTTCTCCCGCTACTTTACCTTTTAATGCCCTCTTTACTTCTCATACTGTTACTTTTCTTACCGACTTGGGTGTGCTTCATTATATCTAGTGGCAATGCTATTACTTATCTCACTATTTTATAGTATTGTATAGAAATCCTCTGCTATTTATATCACTCCATCTCTTTTATTGATATTTCCATTTTCATTCTTTAAAGCAAACATCTGTTTGCACCCTGTTCCAAATTTTCTTTTCAACAATTTGATGCTTCTTCCCTTTTCAAGTGTTTCCTCAATTTTGGTCTGATTGTGTTTACGAATATCTTGAGTTTTAGTTTGTTATTGGTCAGGATAACTTTACTAATTCTATTTAAGATCTATTGTATATTGCACTCATTTCCAATATTAGATTGTTTTTTGGTGTTTTCTCTAAAAGAAAACTACTCAATCATATGGTCCTACAAGTTTTAATTTATGAAATAGAAACTTGGAGCATTGATAAAGCCTTAGAATAAAAGCTACCTTAAACTCATAGAGGTATGGAAAGAATAATGATAAGAATAACACTAAGAAACAGAAAAAGAGCAATATGAATACCTGAACAAACTGAATAGGATTAAATTCTAACAATATATAAAAATGAATTGAACATGGGTGTGACATGTATGGATAATGACAGACAATAGATGAACATTACGAATAACAGAATGGGCTGTCTAGATCAGTGGTTGGGGAACAGGGGTAAATTACCCCAAATGGGGTAAAATTAGAAATTTTGGGGGGTAATGAATGTGTTACGGATGTGGATGTGCTAAGTGAGGGAAAGTGATATGAAAGTTGGAAAAAAGAATGCATCGAGGATCCCACGATCTTTAAAACTATGGAAACGGAGAAATATCTGTATTGAAACTGCTTCATCAGTATTGAAACTGTTTTTAACCCTCAGTGAGATCGCTTTGCGTTGTTGTCTTGGTGGTGGCATTTGAACCTTGACTTATCAGTTTTTATTTAGCCCCTTGTCATCTACCTGGTGGATTTTTTACCTGGGTTATTACGGGAGGAACAACCACGATCATAGGTAAGGGAGGCCTGGATAAAGGGAAGAAGAAAAGGAGTGAAAGTTGGTGGTTGTGGTGATGGCAGCTTGGATTGTGTTGGAGTGACGTCATGGAGTGGCTGGCTGGACGATTATGCTTGATTTTAACTAGCAGTTCATGTTGGTGGAGAAAGTCTGTTGACTAACAGTGATTATAGTTAACGTTTAGTGTGGTGAATAAGTTATAGTTGCATTGTATGTGTAATTGCTGATTTGTTTTCATTTTCAGATGGCATCAGAAAGGAAAAGGACTTATCAGGCAGAGTTCCTTAAATATGGCTTCACAGAAATAGAGGACAAAGGACAAATGAAGCCCCAATGTGTAGTTTGTATGAAAGTACTGACTGCCGAGTCTTTCAAAAAGAATCAACTGAAGAAACACTTGGACAAGGTTCATTCACATCTGTTTTCCAAACCACGGGAATACTTTGAGAATCTGGAAAAAAAAACAGTCAAAAGACAGAGACTGGAAAGTAACAAGAGTGCAATGTTTGACCAACGTTCAGCTGCAATAGCTAGTTTTGAAGTGTCATGGTTGGTTGCTCGAAACAAGAAACCAGACTTAATCAAGCCTGCGGCTGTAAAAATGGCAGAAATAATGTGTGGGAGGAAAGTAGCTAAACAACTGAATACATTACCTTTTTCTGCTAGAGTTATTAAAGAAAGAATTTCCATCTTAGCAGAAAATGTGAGGGAACAAGTGATTTCTTCAGTAAAAAAATAAAGAGTTTGCCATTCAACTTGATGAGACTACAGATGTAAGTAGCAATTCACAATTGATGGTATACATTCGATATAGGGGCTCTGATGAAATCGAAGAAGAAATGTTGTTGTGTTCTCCTCTTGAGTTGAGAACTCGTGGTATTGATGTTTTCAATAAGGTTGATGCATGCTTAAAAAAACCAAGGGTTGATCTGAAGTGGGAAGATTGTATTGCAGTATCAGTTGATGGAGCTCCTGCCATGCTTGGTCATATCAATGGTTTTGCGGCTTTGGCCAAACAACAGAATCCAGATATTCTAGTCATCCATTGTATGATACATCGCCAAGCATTAGTTGTGAAGAATTTGGAACCAGAAGTGGAAGCTGTGTTAAATAATGTGGTTAAGATTGTCAAAGTTGTAAAAGGGCATGCACTAAACACGAGGATGTTTCGTGATTTATGTGATGATGGAGAGGCTGAATATTCAACCCTTCTTTTCCATACGGAAGTGACGTGGCTTTCACGTGGAAATGTCCTGAATTGAGTGTGGTCTCTTAAAACAGAACTCGAAATGTTTCTGACTGATAAAAAACACACACTTGCAGAGAAGTTCAGAAAAACAACCTGGCTACCTCTTCTTGCATACTTAGCTGAAATTTTTTTGACATGTAAACGAACTTAACAAGGAATTGCAAGGACAGAAAGTCAATCTCCTGTTAGCAAGGGAAACAATTTCAGCATTTGTATCAAAGCTTTAGTATTGGAACCAGAAAATAAATGCTGATAAGACTGCTGCCTTTCCAAAGCTGAGAGAGTTTTTGGAAGACTGTCAAGACTGCAGTCTTAGTGACATAAAGGAGTCAGTCACAAGGCACCTGACCAAACTTAGAAATAGGTTCTGTGACTATTTTCCAGAACTTTAATCACATATTATATATATATATATATATATATATATATATATATATATATATATATATATATATATATATATATATATATATATATATATATATATATATATATATATATATATATATATATACACACACACACACACACACACACACACACACACACACACACATATATATATATATATATATATATATATATATATATATATATATATATATATATATATATATATATATATATATATATATATATATATATATATATATATATATATATATATTACGAATGGTAAGCTAAACAACCTCTCGAATTCCAAACTCACCTATTGGCTTTTACATCAAGTCTGTTATATTTTAAAATATTGATACATGAACTATGAGACAGCTAAATAACTCCCAGACAGCAGTATATGAAACGCTGAATATCCAAAGGTCTATTAAGTACACTCAAAACTAAACTTGGTAATTATTCTTAAGAATATTCAAACAACTCTAACTTCGGTTCATAAAGGGATAAGAGCTAATGTGAATTAAATATGGTGATTGAGATAATACACTCTTTATAATAGTAAATATATTCTACATCAATTAAAACACTTGTAAAAGAATGTAGATAAAACAAATAGATCATTCTAACAAAACATAGATTGAGGCAAAAATGTTACAATCTGAAAATTATAAGATCACTTGACTTGAAAATAAAATCTGAAAACAACATTAGACTCAGACAAAAGTAATAATACAGTGAAAATTATTTAATTACTGGTTTAACATGAAAATAAATCTCAATACAAATATTCAAATTTTATACCTAATGAAAATAGATACCCGGATCACGATACAAAATCTTTTCCTTGTTTTTCAGGGCCATTTACAAAAACTCACCACAACACCATGAATTTAAAATCACCTTCTAAATTTACAGCAACGTTTTAATTCACTACACACGATATATGCGGGGGCACAAAATCACTTTGAAGAGGACACACTATAGGCACTGAACACTTTTAAAACAATATTCTGAGCCGATAGACTGGGGAGATGGCGATGACTTAAAGCTAGGATTCTCTATCTAATCTATGCAACCCTGGGGTTGCCTATATATATGAAACTTAGCTACTTCCAGAAACTTCCGGGAGAATGAGTTCTGGATGCATGGGGGCAGGGCTAAGGGATCAGAGTTACCTTTGCAAACCTTCCAAAGCAGATGGCATATTGCGTACTATCTCACAAATATGACGCTATACCTCATAAAAATATAAAAGAACATTACATAATCCTTTGTTCCTATCTTGTATAATCATATAACACTCTCAACAATTTACGTAATACTTTGTACCAAAAATACGAAAAATAAAAAAGTTAATTCTTAAAAATAACCTAAATTTACATATACTGACTTGAATGAAGAATACAATAAAATTATCAACGAAAGTTTTATGTAATCGACATTAAAAATTTGAATTTACACGAGAGTAACTCATCTTAAGAGCTGGCTAACCTCTCTTCAATGCACATATGAAAATATAAATAAAATCCTTAACAAACAACTGTATTTACTCTACACTAGACCAGTTTTGTAAGATATATATATATATATATATATATATATATATATATATATATATATATATATATATATATATATATATATATATATATATATATATATATATATATATATATATATTGTACCAACCGTGTGTCACGGACCGTACATGGTAACGAGATTTAACTTTGTGTATGTATTATGCTTGTATCTTCGCTCTCCCCTCGCACTAATAAGAACCTGAAATAACATGTTGGTTTTTCTCACCGTTAACTGTTAACCGGTGCGGTGGCCTTTTGAATATGATATTGCCTGTTATGTTTTATATGCCCTTTTTGCCTGGAGTGTTTGTATATAAAAGCGAGTGTTCTGTAATAAAGTTACTCAGTTGCTTTCATCCTGCTTTTGAGTTACAACCTTCTCTCGGCTCGTCACATTGGTGACCCCGGAGTGACTCGCTCCTCCCGACTTTCCCCTCTCCCCCTCACCGTTACTATGACACCCTCAAAACATACCTTCAGCATCAGTACTCGCCATCGCCAGCCGTCCGTATAGCAAAGATTTTTCAGCTCTCTCAACAACCGTTGGGGGACCAAAGGGCTTCGCTCCCCCTCAGGGAAATGACCAGTATCACTAGCCTGCTACCTGCCGCACACGGGTCTCCTCGTGAGGTGAACCTACTTCGTGCCCTTTGGGTAAGCAGTTTACCAAAAACTGTACGCTCTGCCATACCTGATGTCGATAGTTTACCCATAAAGGACTTGATGACCGAAGCCGACACCCTTACGGACACCCACTTCATGATCATCAAGACATCCATCAACGCCTCCACTCCTGACGAAGAGAACGCCTACTCAACTTCAACCGAAGCTGACGGGAATGCTGTAGAACACACACGCCTATGAATGCCGTAGGACACACAGGCCTATGAATGCCGCAGGACACGCCTATGAATGCCGTAGGACACACAGGCCTATGAATGCCGCAGGACATGCCTATGAATGCCGTAGGACACACATGCCTATGAATGCCGTAGGTCACACATGCCTACCCCGTGATGAGCTGGAGCAGCAACAAAGGCACCCATTATCCACCGTTCGCTCGCGCCAAACCAACGACTTCTACAGGCACTCACTGCCGCTCATCCGCCGCAGTTTTTATACTACCACTTCAGATCAGGGCTCCCTATTTAACATGTACAGTATGTCATTTTTAATGGGGGAGCCATGTACCAATCGTGTGTCACACGATCGTACATATTAAAGACATTTCATTTTGTATATATATTATGCCTGTATCTTCGCTCTCCCCTCGCACTAATAAGAACCCGAAATAACATGTCTGTTTTTATCACCGTTAACTGTTAACCGGTGCGTAGTCGGTTTGAACATGATATTGCCTGTTATGTTTTGTATGCCCTTTTGGCTGGAGTCTTTGTATATAAAAGCGAGTGTTCTGTAATAAAGTTACTCAGTTGCTTTCATCCTGCCTTTGAGTCACAACCTTCTCTCGGCTCCTCACAATATATATATATATATATACATATATATATATATATATATATATATATATATATATATATATATATATATATATATATATATATATATATATATATATATATATATATATATATTTATATATATATATGTAGTATAAATAGAAAATTGGAAGTGATTTCTATACAATGTTATTTTATAGTGATATGAGAATAAAATTCCCAATAGAAGTAAAGATACACATGAGCCATTACCAAAAGTGATAGTAGGAATAGCAAAGAAAGAATTAAAATGCACAAACATAGGCAATGGAGCAGGAGATGGCCTAACAATTCATTTAATAATTGATGGATAAGTCGTCACAGCTGTAAAACTGTCTGATGTTTACAGAAAATGTCTGCAAAAATTCTCTATACCTAGAACTTGCAAAAACTATTATTATACTAATTCATAAAAAAGGGAGACACGGAATAGATGGATTGTATGTTAGAACACATGAAGAAGTAGAGCAATTCTAAAATTAGATAAAGATAGTAAGTTATTATTGAGAAAGGACTTAGACAAGGAGATCCCCATCTCTTCTAAATTATTCACTGGATGCCGAGAAGACGCTTTACGAATTTGACTTGGAAAAATGTAGGAATTAATATTAACAATTTAAAATATGCGGATACCATAGTTGTGTTCAGTGAAAAAAATGAGGAATTACAAAAGAGGATAGAAGATCTGAATGGAAAATGCAGAAATATAGAAGTGAAAATTAATATTATTAAAACTAAGATAATGATAAAAATTAAATTCGGGTGCAACACATAAAGGTTATAATGTTGATGTATATACTTTCTTAGGAGAGATAGTAAGTGATTCCCCTGGACATGTAATCTAAACTGAAAGAAGCATAAGCATGGGATAGTGCACTTTTGATAAACAAATTAAGATTATGGAAAGTAAAAGGCCATTTGCTCTAAAAAGAAAAAATATTTGATCAGATGGTCCTAACAGTATTGACTTGGGCATCAGAAGCTTGGACTCTTGCTAAAGCCTTAAAACATACCCTAGTTACACCTCAAAGGACTATGGAAAGAATGATGAATGGAATAACGCTGAGACAGATATGGAACAACATGGATACGAGAGGAAACAACGATGGAGGATATTCTAACAACATGTAAGAAAAATAAATGGACTTGAAGAGATCATATAATGAAAATGACAAAAAAAATGGGTGCCTATATGAACCGACACTAAAATAACATGTTAGAAGCCTTTGTCCTGTTGTGGGTTATTACTGACCGATGTTATACACAAATACACACACACACACACACACACACACACACACACACATATATATATATATATATATATATATATATATATATATATATATATATATATATATATATATAAATATTTAATACTTTATGAATAATATCTTACTATGGTAGAGTGCCAAGATATGACAAGTAAATGATCTTGGAATTAGTCCAGTATTATGTTTCATCACACCAACAGAATTCTGGTACAGAGATCAATGATGTGCCTTGGTTTTAAGATTCTGTAACTGTGTGTGTACGAGAGATGCAGAAGGACAAAGAGATGCTTGTCTATTTATCTTTTCCTCTGTAAGAACACCACAATTATTCGCAAATAAGACGACAAACAAATAATGCAATGAAATTACTCTTTCCACTTTGTAAAAGCTATCAAAAAGAAAATGAGGAACTAGGAATTTTTCTTTTACCACCTTATAAGTCTTTTTATGTAAGGTAGTAGGTATGCTAAGGCCGGATCGTACTACATTGCATTTCTCTCAGGTTACGGCTACTTTTTCCTTTTCGTGCCTTTGCCTTCATATAAATCGAATAATTGCATTTATTCTTTACACAATCTTCTCTTTCTTCATACACCTGATAAAAGTAAGATATCGATCAAATCTTCTTCACTCAAGATTTTACTATTGCCCAATAAATATTCAGAGTTACTTTCGGCTTGGTAGAGCTAGAAGCTCTTCTACAAGGATGACCTTAAGTCCCGTAGACTATAAACCATCCTCTTCCACTGTCTTGGGTTTGAAGTTGCACTCAGGTACACTATTCTATATGTTTTTCTATTTCGTTTTTCACCTAGATATTGCAGTTGTAAGTTTAGAATTTTGAAAGATTCTACCTCTGGCGCTCAATCAATGAGGACGTTATAAGATAAAGAATATTTTTTGAGAACCGAATATCATAAACTATATATCAAAATGTAATTCCATCGCTTAACCAATGTAGTCTTGAGGAAGAATCACAAAGTGCTTCGAAACACTGGTCGTCACCAAAACATAAAGGGAGAAACTTAAATACATTTTCCTGTTATTCTGAAAACTATCCGGAGGACCGTTTGTCCGGAGAGAAAGTATCTTTGATCTTTGAGCCCACAACTCATTGTTTATTCATTATAAGCGTAGAGTAACATACACAAGTACCATGTATATATATATATATATATATATATATATATATATATATATATATATATATATATATATATATATATATATATATATATATATATATATATATATATACAGTATATATACATATATATATATATATATATATATATATATATATATATATATATATATATATATATATATATATATATGTATGTATATATATATATATATATATATATATATATATATATATATATATATATATATATATATATATATATATATATATATACATATATATATATATATATATATATATATATATATATATATATATATATATATATATATGTGTGTGTGTGTGTGTGTGTGTGTGTGTGCATTAGTGTGCTTTCGAATTTACACGTATCTCAATATACATTGCTGCATAATTACCACATCTGCAAAATGCTATGCAGTTCTTAGATCTATTAATAGCGAATGGGAAATTATTGTAATGATTGTCTGCGAACATGACGATGCTTTGTGTCTGGACAATCGAAGGGAGAGTTAGAAAGTGCCGGTCGATTATCTATATCATTACTTACAATTCCTTTCTGGAGTTGGAGGACAAGTCATATGGGACGTCAGATGCTAAATTAATAACTGAACATTCCAATCATGAAAACACGCAAACCATTATCCTATTCCACTGAATATTTTGCCGCAGAATTATTACAGTAAATACACTCCATTTCCGTATACTTTTAAAATACATTTTTCATAAGGCGACTAGATAATGTGCAGAGCAGTGCATATTCTATTAACATGAGATTTACGAACTTCGAATATCAATAGTTTTCAGGTCCTGTTTTGGTAGATTTTTCCAATTCACATATTTATTTGTTTATACTTTTAATCTTCATGTTAGCAATGAAGACCTTTTCTTCAGTTTATATCAAAATTAAGAGTTTGCTCTCTTAAAATTACAATAAATATTATTGATTACAGGTTTAATATTAAAAAATAGCTTCCGTTACAAACTGTTATCTAGAAAAATAATTGATCATCTATGTTTCGAAGTATGCATGATTTTGCTTGCCATTTACTAAGAAGCTATCACGCATGGTAAGCAAGGAACATTGCCGCTAATTTCAATGTTCTGATGCCTTTCAGAACCACTATTTATCTTACTCAGTATATTTAAGAAATAAACGAAATTGGTATTTAAATTTGGATAACACACACACAAATAAACACACACACATACACACACAGACACACACACACAGACACACACACACACACACACACACACACACACACACATATATATATATATATATATATATATTATATATATATATATATATATATATATATATATATATGTATGTATACGTATGTATATATATGTATATTTATATATATATATATGTATATATATATATATATATATATATATATATATGTATGTATATTATATATATATATATATATATATATATATATATATATATATATATATATATATATATATATATATATATATATATATATATATATATATATATATATATATATATATATATATGTATATATATATATATGTATGTATACGTATGTATATATATGTATATTATATATATATATATATATATATATATATATATATATATATATATATATATATATATATATATATATATATATATATATATATATATATATATATATATATATATATATATAAAGTTCAAAAGTTCTGTATTGCAATATTCGTGGTCTTCATGCAAATATCCAAGACCTTACAGTTGCGTCCAGACAGTATGATATTCTTTTGTGCTCAGAAACTTTGGTTTCTTATATGAGGCACTCATCTGAGCTCCTTATAACTGGTTTTAAGAAGCCAATAATGTTGAAACGTGATGCCATCCCTAGGGCCAGGGGAATGGCGGTGTATATTAGGACTGAGTACCCTGCTTCTCATAAGTCCTGCTATCAATGTGGACGTCATGAGATTCAGGTAATAAAAGTTTGTGGCAGGCATAACAACTTTTATTTGTGTTCGATCTACCGGAATCCAGACATAGATGATTCTATCTTCGATTGTCTTCTTACCATTATGGCTAAGATACAAGAAGATGATAGAAAGGCTTCTTTTGTCTTTGTTGGTGATTTTAATGCTCACCATAGGGAGTGGTTAAGTTCTATCTCTCCTACCGATCGCCATGGCTTAAGAGCTTTAGACTTTGCCTCTGAATCAGGCTGTGAGCAAATCATAAATGAAGCTACTCACAGGTCTGGCAATTGCTTGGACCTCGTATACACTGACTCCCCTGGCGTTATAACTAGTAAGGTTGGTTCTCCAGTCGGGACATCTGATCATGCCTTGATTTCATTATTAGTGAAGACTGAGCAGCCTGTCCCTGATATATCATATTCTTGTAAAATTTATATGAAATCCCAAGCAGACTGGAATGGGATTTTACATGATCTTTTGTGCTTGAATTGGTCACAATTATATAATTGTGTAGATCCTGTTGTCCCTTTGAATGAGAATCTAGTCAACATAATTGATAGGCGTATCCCTTCTCGTGTGCTAAGGTACCGAGTGAAGGACAAACCGTGGTTCAATGATGATTGTAGACGTGCTTATTTGGAGAAACAGGAGGCCTATCATCTTTGGAAGGGTAACAGATCAGATTTGATCTGGAACAACTATACTCAGCTTCGAGCTTTTGCTCAGAGAGTTTATGCCTCAACTGCAAAGGAGTACAATTTAACCATAAAAGAAACACTTTCTGGTACAACTCAGGAACACAAATGGTGGTCTACCCTTAAATCTGCACTCTTTGGTATAGATGCAACAGTTCCTCCTTTACTTAAACCAGATGGCTCAGTCACTCACTGTCCAAAGGAAAAGGCAACCCTTTTGGCTGATGTTTTTGACAGTAAACAGAGTAATGAACTTCCTCATTCCTGTCTTCCTGAGGCTAAACTAACTAGTTTAGCTTTTCGATCTCGTGAGATTAAAGCTCTGTTGATGGACCTTGATGCTTATGGAGGTGTATACCCAAATGGTATTTTTCCTTTGATTTTTATAAAGACAGCAGATTTCTTAGCTCCAAAGTTATCTGTTATTTTGCGCAAGTTAGCAAGAAGAGGAGCTTTTAGCACTAGTTGGAGAATTGGTAATGTTACTCCTCTATATAAATGTGTTTGTGGTAGCTCAAGTCCCACTGATTACCGCCCAATTTCCATAACTCCCATATTATCTAAAGTTTTTGAACGTCTTCTGGCAAAACATCTTAATAGGTATGCTGAAGGTAATCATCTACTCCCTGGTTTGCAATTTGGTTTTCGTAAAGGCCTTGGAGCATGTGATGCCCTTCTTACAATCTCCAATGCAGTACAGAAATCCCTTGATTGTGGTCGGGAAGTTCGTATGATTGGCCTTGATTTTAGTGCTGCCTTTGACCGTGTTAATCATGAGGCCCATGTTTTCAAACTCAAACAGTTGGGAGTGGGTTGGTCGTTTCTTAGCATTATTATTAATTTTTTAAATAATAGATCTCAAAGAGTTGTTGTTGATGGGCACCATAGTGATTATAGGAATGTGATATCCGGTGTTCCACAGGGTAGTGTTCTTGGCCCATTACTTTTCATACTATATACACATGACATGTGGTTTGGCCTAGAAAACAAGCTTGTTGCATATGCAGATGATGCTACTCTCTTTGCATCAATTCCATCCCCTGAATGTAGATCTAGGGTTGGTGAATCCCTTAATAAAGATTTAGCTAGAATTAGTGCATGGTGCAAATTATGGGGTATGAAGTTGAATCCTAACAAAACTCAAAGTATGATTGTAAGTAGGTCAAGGACGGTGGCTCCTCAACATCCGGATCTCAGTATTGATAATGTTTCTTTAAATATGTATGACTCTTTCAAAATTTTAGGTGTGATTCTCGACAGTAAATTTACTTTTGAGAAACATATAAGGTCTGTGTCTTCGTCAATTGCACAAAAAATAGGCTTATTGAGAAAGTCTTTCAAGATTTTCGGTGATCAATCTATTCTGAAGAAGTGTTTTAATTCTTTCATTCTACCTTGTTTTGAGTATTGTTCTCCTGTCTGGTCTTCAGCTGCTGATTCTCATCTTAATTTGTTGGACAGAAACTTACGGTCTATTAAATTTCTTATTCCTGATCTAGATATTAATCTCTGGCATCGTCGTTCAATTAGTTCATTATGCATGTTGCATAAGATTTTTCATAACTCTGACCATCCTTTACATTCAGATCTCCCTGGACAATTCTATCCTGTTCGTAATACTAGGCAGGCAGTTAATTCTAATAGCCAGGCCTTCTCCATCACGATGCTCAATACTACTCAGTATTCTAGAAGTTTTATTCCAGCTGTTACCAAGTTGTGGAATGATCTTCCTAATCGGGTGGTTGAATCAGTAGAACTTCAAAAGTTCAAAGTTGGAGCAAATGCTTTTTTGTTGACCAGGTGGACTTGAGTCTTTTATAGTTTATTTATGACATATTTGTTTTTGATGTTGTTAATAGTTTATATATGACATGTCTGTTTTGACGTTGTTACTGTTTTTAGAATGATTTATTGTTAATTTGTTCTCTTCATTTATTTATTTCCTTATTTCCCTTCCTCACTGGGCTATTTTTCCCTGTTGGAGCCCCTGGGCTTATAGCATCTTGCTTTTCCAACTAGGGTTGTAGCTTGGATAGTAATGATAATAATAATAATATATATATATACATATATATATACATATATATATATATATATATATATATATATATATATATATATATATATATATATATATATATATATATATATATATATATATATATATATATATATATATATATATATATATATATATATATATATATATATATATATATATATATATATATATATATATATATATATATATATATATATACATATATATATATATATATATAGATATATATATATATATATATATATATATAGATATATACATATATATATATATATATATATATATATATATATATATATATATATATATATATATATATATATATATATATATATATATATAGATATATATATATATATATATATATATATATATATATATATATATATATATATATATATATATATATATATATATATATATATATATATATATATATATATATGAATGGTGTGAAGTAATCTCTCTTTGGGAATGCAAAGAGCATGCACAAATCATCTTCATCTACCCTTCACTATGATCTCATCAACATATGGCACTCGAGTAATCTCTCTTATAGTGTCATTTTTAATCCTATCCTGCCATTTAACTCCCAATATTCATTTGAGGGCTTTGTTCTGAAATCTATAAGCTCTGTTGGATATTAATTCATTTTTATATCACGACTGATGTCCATACAGTAACACCAATCTCACTTAACTGATATATAGCCTGATTTTATATGTAATTTCACGTGATTTAGTTTCAGAATTATACTTAGCCAAGCCATTGTCTGATTTAATTTTTTCAATCTTTTAGTAAACTTAAATTCCAAGCATCCTGTGTAAGAGATCATATTTCCTAAATGTTTAAATGATTTGACATCGTTCATCATTTTCCTTCCAGTGAAACTTCATCTTCTATTGCATATTCCGTTATCATCATCTATGACTTTCTTCTATTCATCTTGAGCCTAACCTCTTGTGATATTTTACTCATTCTGGTAAACAAGGATTGCAAGTCCTGCGGTGTTCCTCTTATAAGGACAGCGTAATCCACATATTCAAGATCAACTAATATCCTGTTACCAATCCAGTCCAATCCTTCTCCACCATCCGCAACTGTTCTATGCATTACAAAATCCATGAGGAGTACTTGAAATTGTGTGTAGGTGTTGCACGGAGCTCTGTTAAACACTCGTCCTGAGTCGTGTTTTAGCTTTGTGTTTCTCGCTTAGAATATCATTGAAAAGATATTAGTTAGTCTTATGGAGAAACCTAAGTGATAAGAAACAGTACACTATGTCTGTTGCTAACTATTTCTGCCTCATATGTAAAACCACGGAAGGAGAACGGAAAAAATGAATAGGATGTGAATTTAATAAACTCTACCATAAGAAATGTGTGCATATGTTGATAGGCATCTTGGATAATGAACGGAATAACCTAGATTGGTTATGTCCACACTGCGTATGTGAAGCTAGACAAGCCAATTTAGTAATATCAAAATTAAAGGAAAACGTGAACGTGAGAGATTTAGCCCTGAACGAACAAGACGCGAAAATAGAGGATGTGGAAAACAATTCAGACATTGGTGGCTGACACTGAAACGAGAAAAAATCGGA
>NC_090750.1:29015233-29020233 GCF_036898095.1 Palaemon carinicauda | reverse complement strand
TATATATATATATATATATATATATATATATATATATATATATATATATATATATATATATATATATATATATATATATATATATATATATATATATATATATATATATATATATATATATATATATATATATATATATATATATATATATATATATATATATATAATTTTGTAGAATGTGGCTCGAAGATGCAAAACCAGGTGAATGGGAACCAGGCTCGTTGGAGAAAATGGCTAAAAAAGGAGGTCTGACTAATTGTAATAATTACAGAGGGATCATATTTACGTCAGTTGTCATGAAAATATAAAGTATGCTTATTCTAAAAAGACTAGAGAGGAAGATTTATGTAAATCTGAGAGATTAATAAGCAGGATTTAGAAAAGGCAGTTGTACTGGCCAAGATTTCATTTTATAACATGTTGTACAGCAATGTCTAGAATATAGAAATCCACTTTTGATGGTATTTGTGAACTATGAAAAAGCCTTGGAATGGGTGTCCCAGCCATTTTTTTTTGGGGGGGAGGGGAAATTCCTTTGGTATTATGAAGTTCCTCTTAACCCTGGATAGGTACGCTCCTCGGACACCCCTTTAAGAGTATACTCGGACACGAACGACCCCGACGCCAAAAAAAATTCTTGAAAAATCAGTTTTTGCAGTAACCTCTTTTTTTTTCTTTTTCCAAAAAAAACTTCAATGAATGCTTAAAACAACTGTAAAGATAAATACTACTCATCTGCAGAAAAACTATTTATTATAAATATTTTAAAAAATTAAGTAGAAAAAAAGACCTGACATAAAAATTCATAAAAAAAATGTGTATACATATATACACAAATCCTTTTAGGAATTGATTCATGAATGTTTAGGACACATCTTGATGTATTTTGGATGAAGTCAGACCCATGGAGGTGAAGATCTGAAATGAGAAAAAAAGGGGAACTTTGTTTGGCCAAAAAAATTTGTCCAAATTTCATGAATTTTTTTGGGTACCCAAATGAAATAGGAAGTGGCTAATTTTTTTAGGGAATAAACATATGTTATCCTAAAATAGAAATATGTAAAAAAATCTTCATTATTTTGTAAATTACATTCATATCAGGGGCCATATCTAAAAATACATATATTAAATTTATAATATGATATTTATGCAGGTAAAAATATACCAAAATATCACAAATTCTATAGGGAACAAGAATATATATAGATAGGGCAACTTACGCTTCGGATATGTCCACAAAATGGCCGCCAACCACACTGACTCAGACTCCCTAATCTGCCACTTGAAATGTAGGAAGGGTATGTCAATTTCAAGGTGTTATTTACTAATCTAATTATTATTGGATATGCATAAAAATTGTATGGTGGGTTGCTGGATAATTGTCGATTATTTTACGGCTATAAAATTAAAATTCTGACCCAAAAAAATTTTTTTGAAGCGAAATAAAATCGAAAAAAAAACAAAAATGTGAAACAATATAATATTTTAGCTAAAAAAATTTGATGATATTCAATCAAAAAAGAAGTAAACAAAATTTTCCGACAAATAAACATCTAGAGGAATCATTACTCTGTGATAGTTCCTTAGTACGTAGTAATTTTGAAAGAAATGGGAAAAAACGAAAAAATGGCAATCACCGGAAAATCGAACACATACCTATATATACGCCATATCTGGCTAAAAAAAAGATAGGCATGGGTAGCCAGATCATCTAGAAACACTTTCCAACACTATAAAAATATAAGTTTTGCGACACTACTTGCCAATTCCTTACGGTAACATGACTAAGCAAAAAAATGCAAAACAAATAAAAAGGGGCACTCGCGGAAAAATGGCTAACATTCTAATATACGGCATTTCAGAAAAAAAAAAAAAATCAGCCACGTGCTAGGCAAACCATCAAGGCACATTTTCCGACAAATAAACATCTAAATGAATCATTACTCTGTGATAGTTCCTTAGTACGTAGTAATTTTGAAAGAAATAGGAAAAAATGAAAAAATGGCAATCACAGGAAAATCGAACACATACCTATATATACGCCATATCTGGCTAAAAAAAAAAGATAGGCATGGGTAGCCAGATCATCTAGAAACACTTTCCAACACTATAAAATTATAAGTTTTGCGACACTACTTGCCAATTCCTTACGGTAATATGACTAAGCAAAAAAATGCAAAACAAATAAAAAGGGCACTCGCGGAAAAATGGCCATTCTAATATACGGCATTTCAGAAAAAAAAAATTTCAGCCACGTGCTAGGCAAACCATCAAGGCACATTTTCCGACAAATAAACATATAAATGAATCATTACTCTGTGATAGTTCCTTAGTACGTAGTAATTTTGAAAGAAATGGGAAAAAACGAAAAAATGGCAATCACAGGAAAATCGAACACATACTTATATATACGCCATATCTGGCTAAAAAAAAAAATAGGCATGGGTAGCCAGATCATCTAGAAACACTTTCCAACACTATAAAAATATAAGTTTTGCGACACTACTTGCCAATTCCTTATAGTAACATGACTAAGCAAAAAAATGCAAAACAAATAAAAAGGGGCACTCGCGGAAAAATGCCCAACATTCTAATATACGGCATCTCAGATAAAAAAAAAGACATGCACGTGTTAGCCCAACCATCAAGGCACACTTTCTAACATAAACATGAAAAAAAAAATCAATAATATACGGCAATTCCTTACTACGTAATAAATTTTTACAAATATTGAACAAAAAACAGAAATTGGCAACCGCAGTTAAATACCCAATATACCAATAACTACGTCGTATCTGACAAAAACAAAGTCACACATGGGTAGCCAGATCATCTAGACACACTTTCCAACACTAAAAAAGCAAAAGTTTTACGACACTATTTGGCAATATCTTACGGAAAAATGACTTGGCAAAAAAATGAAAAAAAAATGAAAAAGGGGCACTCGCGGTAAAATGCCCAACATTCTAATATACGGCATCTCAGATAAAAAAAAGACATGCACGTGTTAGCCCAACCATCAAGGCACACTTTCTAACACATAAACATGAAAAAAAAAAATGAATAATATACGGCAATTCCTTACTACGTAAATTTTTTTACAAATATTGAAAAAAAACAGAAATTGGCAACCGCAGTTAAATACCCAATATACCAATAACTACGTCGTATCTGACAAAAAAAAAAGTCACGCATGGGTAGCCAGATCATCTAGACACACTTTCCAACACTAAACAAGCAAAAGTTTTACGACACTATTTGGCAATATCTTACGGAAAAATGACTTGGCAAAAAAATGATAAAAAATGAAAAAGGGGCACTCGCGGTAAAATGGTCCTCGTGGTGATGAACGACATTTTAACTTAAAAAAAAATCATGCACATGGTAGCCAAACAATCCACCAAACAATGCACCATTCTACGACAATTTCATAATACGTAATAACTTTGATAATTATGCAAATTACCTTAGAAGGGTAAACTCGGTCGCGCTCGACCCCGACGCTTCTCAGAAATCGGGGAAGGAGTACAGCTACAGCAATGCACATCTAGACACTACTAGAGCGTGTAGGGGAGACACCTCCTGCAGGTCGATCACCCACAAATTCAGTCACGGGGGTGAGTCACGTGAGAAAAACCTCTTTTTTTTTTACGCTCGGGGTCGCGTACGACCCACCGTACCTATCCAGGGTTTTAAATATGTGAATTGGATTATTACTTTTCATTACCATAGCAAATGCAAAGTTAAAAGTCAATGAGTCCTATCAATTGATTTTCCAGTGATCAGCGGAGTACTCTAAGGGAATGTGTTGTCACCTATGTTCTTTATGCTCATCACGTATTTAGTAATGCATAGAACAGTTGGCAATGGTGGAGAAGTGTTGGACTGTATTAGTAATAGGAAATTGGATGACCTAGACTCACGCCTATGAATGCCATAAGCCTATGAATGCCGTAGGACACACTCGCCTATGAATGCCGTAGGACACGCCTATGAATGCCGTAGGAAACACACGCCTATGAATGCCGTAGGTCCTAGAGTATGCTCATGATACTGTACTTATTAGCAAAGCATCATAGGATTTGCAATGCTTGATTGCCATAATGCATGAAATATCTCATGAACTTAAGCACAAGATGAATAGAAGAAACACAGAGATGATGAGAATGGAATATGCAATGGGAGACGAAATATCATTGGAAGGAGATAGTATTAATTGGGTCGAATCATTTAGATACTTACGATTTATGATCTCTAATACAGGGTCTTTAGAATTGAAGTTAATTTGAATAATTGAAAAGAACAAATCAGACAATGGCTAGGTTAATTAAGATTTGGAACTAAAATCACCTGAAATTACATATAAAAGTCAGGCTATATATGAGTTAAGTGAGATTGCTGTTACTGTATAGACATGAGTCATGGTATGGCAATGAAACAATATTCAACATATTTTGTAGATTTGAGAACAGAACCGTCAGAAGAATATTAGGAGTTAAATGGCAGACCAGGATTAGAAATAAAACTAAAAGAGAGATAACTCGAGTGTCATTGAAGATGAAATCATTGCAAGGGGTAGATGAAGATAGTTTGGGCATGTTCATCCCATTCCCCAAGAGAGATCAGTTCATCAAATTTTAACAAGGCTCCACAAGGCACTAGAAGAGTTGGAGGACCAGGACCTACTGTACATGGCTGAGGTCTATGAAGCGTGAAGTAGGAGATGACTGGTGAAATCTAACCGAGGCCCTTTGCGCCAATAGACGTACGAGGAAATGATGATATATATAACAGGAGCAATCAGAGATTTCTGACCTCCGCCAAAGGGTGAC
Source organism: Palaemon carinicauda (assembly GCF_036898095.1). Classification (NCBI taxonomy): domain Eukaryota; kingdom Metazoa; phylum Arthropoda; class Malacostraca; order Decapoda; family Palaemonidae; genus Palaemon; species Palaemon carinicauda. The sequence continues at coordinate 29,015,401 of NC_090750.1, read as the reverse complement.
ATCGACAAAAAGAGAAAGACATTCGATTTTCCTCTGATCCAGACTGCTGATCCAGATCATAAATAGAATTTATTGGAGTTGTCCATTGCTTATGATCTATTTGTATTGACAATTTCATCATAATCCGTTAATTTTTTTTTGACGTGCCTTAAAAGGGTAAAAGGTATA
>NC_090750.1:28980233-29005233 GCF_036898095.1 Palaemon carinicauda | reverse complement strand
CAGCGATGGCTGGCAGGAAACGTTGATAATAGTTTATTATGCTCAAGAATTCTTACAGTGCTTTGATGGTCGAAGGCGTGGAGAAGTTCTGAATGGCTGCTACCTTCTCAGGGAGGTAGCTGACTCCTTCAGGAGTGAGGCGGTGCCCTAAGAATGATACTTCGTTGGCACTGTTTTGTTGTAGGTGCTCGAGCACGATGCATAGATAACGGAGGTGTTCCTCTTTGAAGGAAGAGAACACAAGTATGTAGTCCACAGTAGGGGAGGCCCCAAAGACTCCATCCATGTGGTATTGAAAAGGGGCCATAGTATTAAAAAGGCCAAAACATGAGTAATTGAAACTGTATGTACCGAAGCGGGTGGTGATGGGGCTTTTGGAGAAGACTTCTAGGTTTACGGACACTTAATAATACTCTTATGGGAGGTTCAGCGTGTAGAAAGCTTTAGCTTTGTGCAAGTAGGCGGTCATATTTGCGATGTTTGGAGGGGGATAGTGATCTGGTTTTGTCTGCGTGTTCAAATGCCTGGAAAACCACACGAATGCAAGGAGCTATCTTTCTTCAGGACAATGTGCAAGAGTGACGACCAGGGGCTAGAAGCCTTTTGACGAAGCCCAATTTCTTCCATTTCAGATAACGTTTGTTTGGCGGCAACCAAATGATCTGGTATCAGAAGCAAGAATCTGATGAACACTGGGGGCCCGGTCATCTTGATATGGTAATAAATACTGTGCTTGGCGGGAACTGTGGGTGTTTGTAGAAGTTCTGGACGTAAGACTTCTAGGTATGACATGAGGAACGGGGTGGAAGAATCCGTGGGTGTGCTGATGTGGGAAGCGAGGTCGGAGGGGGGTTGGTGGCATTGAGGTGTGGATGAGTAAGAGTCTGTATTGACTAGCCATCGGCAAGGAATATCCACCAACAGGTGGTAATGTGAGAGGATCTCTGTGCCGACGATTAGCAATGTGATATCAGTAACGAGAAACTTCCAGTGAAATTTAACACTCCCAAACAACAATATCCATAGGCTGCAACCAGGAGGACTTTATTTGATTTAGATAGACTACTTCATGTCCTGGAGAGTGGGCCTGTCAGTAGAGAATGGCAAGCACCTGTGTCTACCAAAAATCATATGCCCATACCTGCCTCATGTAAAAAGAAAAGGTTAGTAACGGAAGAGGCTTCCGGTATAAGCTATGACCTACTTACGCGTTTTATGGCCACTGACAATCGTTTGAACATTTTTGGGCAGCAGCCCCGAATCAAGAGGGGTAGTAGTATGATTGCGGCCGATGGGCATCAGCAAGTGGCAGTAAAGGTCATTGGTTGGATCGTGAGGGAGTGGTGGGAGGTGTGTGGCTATGTCGTTGCTCCAGCTCATCACAGGCTGGCTATCTGTGTCCTACTACAGTCATGTCAGGTTCGATCAATGTTGAATAGTTTTTTCTTCATCGAGAGGGGTGGCTTTGATGGAGATGTTGTAGGTGGGGAAGTGGCTGTCCATAAGGTCGTCGACCTTAGTCATTATATTTTGTCATATTAGACAAAGTACCGAAATCGGGAACGGTAGCACGTACATGTTCGGGTAAGTGTCGTACCCAGAGGGCATGAAGTACATTCACCTCATGAGGAGAGCCATCTCCGGCAGGTTGCAGGCGAGCGATATTGGTTATTTCCTAGAGGGCGAGTGATACATTTTGATCCCCCAAACGGTTGTTGAGAGAGCTAAAAAAGTTTGGCTATACAGGCAGAAGGCAAATGAGAGTACTGCTCTGTGAAGTATGTTTTGATAGTGTTGTACACTATTTGTGTGTCCCCTTGCTTAAAAATCCGATTGGAAATTTCTGAGAAAGTGTCCTCAGGGATCACCGTAAGAACATAGTCAGCTTTGATGCTTGACTGAGTCACACCATTGATGCGAAACTGGAAAGCACACTTTAACCAGGCTAACGCCTCTCCGCCGCCAAGGATAGCAGTTTCATTAAGGTGACTTGTGATAAAGAAGCAGATTCAGTGGACGGTATCTTCAAACAGTAGGGCACAGCAGTGAGGGGGCAGGCGGTAGAGAGCGGACACTTCGCTAATCACCAATGTACAAGCAAGCAGATAGGTTATAACTTATAGGTGAGGTGAATGCAACTAAACTTTATCAACAATCATTGAGTTTATATACTGCATCGTGCAAGCAAAAAAGTAAAAAAAACTCAAACAAAATTGAACATGAGCTAGCATGATAACATAGGTTGATCTAATAACATTTCAGAAAAGAGTGAGTGATAAGATAAAATGTCAAAACCTTTACAGTGCACGAGCGTGTTTGAAACACGTGCGTTACACTACTGAGGTTCCGACAGACTCAAAAGCTTTATCATAGTATATAAATGCCATACATAGTGGTTTATCACTCTGTTAATTTTTCCATTAGCTCGTTAATTACATGGTAATTTGTTGAACACCCACCTCTAAATCATGCATGCTCTCTTGGTTGATTAAAGTCTAGCTGTCTTTCTATTCATCCTAATACGATCTTTGTGAACTCTTTTTTTTATAAATTGCGTCGAGTAAACTTATTGGGCGGTAATTTTTCAGGTATTTTTTGTCTCCTTTTTTTGTGTATTCATAGTATAGTAAAGTTTTCCAAGCTGTAAGTATAGAGCATTTTTGCAAACATTTTGTGTTGATTTCAGCGAGTTATACTACCAAAAAATCTCCACCATCTATTATCAAATCACTTGTTAGGCCATCTTCTCCACCTGCTTTAACTTTTTTCATGTCTTTTGATACTTTTTTTACCTCTAATATTACGTTTGGTACCAACTTAGGTGTATCATTATTGCTGTAAAAGTTATTTATTGTGTAGCGTTGTTTAAAAATCAACTAGAATTGTTATCACTCCATGTCTATTATTGATACCTACAAGATGCTAAAGCCCTGACGAGGATGGGGGCTTATGGATTAGCAGCTGGGCTCTTATGAACATTGGGAACTGCTTTTCCATTGGAATTAGGCTCCCAATTGTTGATCCAACTAAATTAGTCAACACTTTCTCTTTTCCTCTTGGTTATTTCTTTTATTCTCCCAGCTCTTTTGTTGATGACCTTGTCTTGTTTGATTATACTTTGGTTGCTTCCTTGGATTTGCACAGTGGGGGATGGCCGGCATGCCATCTCAACCTATACCGATTTAGATGCCATTACCCTCTGGCAAACCCCATTGGGTGCAGACCAAGTCTGTTAAGAGTCTAGCTCCAGTGATCTGGTTTTAAGTCACCCTTATTTGTGGTTAATGGGTGACGCCAGGCATTGGAGTCGTCGGTGGTAGGAGCTAACTACCCCCACTGACCAGTGTACGCCCACCTAAAGAGAGGCAGCCCCTTTCCAATAGAGGACTGGTCCCTGCTGAAGCCTCTTTTCATGCTGGGCCACATGGGATAGGAAGACTGACATCATCTGATAAAAGGTGGATAACCCGATTTGCTCCATCTATAAAAACCAACCTTCTTTTGACGACCTGGAAAATACAAACAAGGACCTCGGTACAGGCAGCTCCAACTCAGGTTCTAATATTGTAACATTGGAACCTTATTCCCGTTATGTAAAGAATGATTATAAAAAAGCGCGAGAAGATGAGGGAGATAGTGAGAAATGATGACATTACAGAAAAATATAGAAAAATAGAAGTATTACCTGATCACTTTGAAGTGGTGAATTATGAAAATATTTTCATTTTGGAATTTGAAAATAGAAGACATGAGCATGTGATTTTTTTTTCAAAGCTAATAGGGAAATAGTTAACATATGTGGAGGGCAGCCAAAAACTTCTCCCCTGGGAAATGGAAGTCTCTTGATAGAGACACTATGCCCAATACAAAGCGAAAGATTAAAAACTCTTTCAACATTGGATAGTCATTGTGTCAAATGTGTTTTGCACCCCACTTTCAACCAGAGTAGGGGTGTGATATATGCTCCAGAACTGCTAGACATAGAGGAAAAAGAGATTGAGGATGAACTGAAAACTCAGAATCAAAAAGAGAGTTGGAGAACAACTTATTCCTCTTGCTACTCTGATTGAACTTTTGATCAGTGCAGATTAACTAATGTCATTGAAGCAAGTTGGCTAACTTTGAAGATGAAAGCATACATCCCTTCACCATTGCGATGTTATCATTTTCCAAATGTATGGACATATAATCCAGAGGTGCAAGGAAAAACTAAATAATGAGCCAGCTGTTTGTGCCAACTGTGGAAAAGATAGTCATGGAGCAGGCACAGAAAATCCAAATTGTATATATTGTGGGGAAGCATAGTTAGCTACATCTAAAAGCTGTATTAAGTTTATATTTGAAAAAGAAATTCAGGCCATTAGGACCATGGAAAGGGTTATTTTTAAAGAGGCTTGAAAAAGAGCTCTTGAAAAGCAGATAAGACTAGGGCAACACTTATCAGTGGTTTTGAAGAAAAACTTGTCAAAGCACAATGATAAAAATAATATCTTCACTCCTAACATAAAGAAACATATGAAAGTAGTTAAAGAGGTTGAAAGTTCTATTGAAAATTTATATCCAGAAAGTGTAGAAAAATCAACATAGATACTTAAAGATCTAAAAGATATTAAAAATTTATCTATTCCTAATCTAAACAATAGTTAAAACCTCTCTCAGGCCGTGTCCTTGCCTGATCTGATGGAGGTTCCACTTGAAACCAGTTTACCTGGTGCATCTGTAGTAGGGAACGCACTATATCTGATAGCTTACGACCTTTTAATAAAAAAGGGAGAGACCTCCATCTCTCTCGTCTCCTACCATAAGAAACATTAAAGTCATGATTTCGAATAAATATGATGTCTTGTCTGCTGAGGTTTCCGATCAACTGGAAGACATCTTAGATAAATCAAAAATTCAAGTCAAGGTCCACCATCCTCCTCAACAATTAGATCTTAAGGACACAAAGAAAAATATAAACACAACAATATCCATAGGGTGCAACCAGGAGGACTTTGTTTGATTTAGATAGACTACTTCATGTCCTGGAGAGTGGGCCTGTCAGTAGAGAATGGCAAGCACCTGTGTCTACCAAAAATCATATGCCTATACCTGCCTCATGTAAAAAGAAAAGGTTAGTAACGGAAGAGGCTTCCGGTATAAGCTATGACCTTCTTACGCGTTTTATGGCCACTGACAATTGTTTGAACATTTTTGGGCAGCAGCCCCGAATCAAGAGAGGTAGTAGTATGATTGCGGCCGATGGGCATCAGCAAGTGGCAGTAAAGGTCATTGGGTTGGATCGTGAGCAAGTGGTGGGAGGTGTGTGGCTATGTTGTTGCTCCAGCTCATCACAGGCTGGCTATCTGTGTCCTACTACAGTCATGTCAGGTTCGATCAATGTTGAATAGTTTTTTCTTCATCGAGAGGGGAGGCTTTGATGGAGATGTTGTAGGTGGTGAAGTGGCTGTCCATAAGGTCGTCGACCTTGGTCATTATATTTTGTCATATTAGACAAAGTACCGAAATCGGGAATGGCAGCACGTACATGTTCGGGTAAGTGTCGTACCCAGAGGGCATGAAGTACATTCACCTCATGAGGAGAGCCATCTCCGGCAGGTTGCAGGCGAGCGATATTGGTTATTTCCTAGAGGGCGAGTGATACATTTTGATCCCCCAAATGGTTGTTGAGAGAGCTAAAAAAGTTTGGCTATACAGGCAGAAGGCAAATGCAAGTACTGCTCTGTGAAGTATGTTTTGATAGTGTTGTACACTATTTGTGTGTCCCCTTGCTTAAAAATCCGATTGGAAATTTCTGAGAAAGTGTCCTCAGGGATCACCGTAAGAACATAGTCAGCTTTGATGCTTGACTGAGTCACACCATTGATGCGAAACTGGAAAGCACACTTTAACCAGGCTAACGCCTCTCCGCTGCCAAGGATAGCAGTTTCATTAAGGTGACTTGTGATAAAGAAGCCGAGTCAGTGGACGGTATCTTCAAACAGTAGGGCACAGCAGTGAGGGGGCAGGCGGTAGAGAGCGGACACTTCGCTAATCACCAATGTGCAAGCAAGCAGTTAGGTTATAACTTAGAGGTGAGGTGAATGCAACTAAACTTTATCAACAATCATTGAGTTTATATACTGCATCGTGCAAGCAAAAAAGTAAAAAAAACTCAAACAAAATTGAACATGAGCTAGCATGATAACATAGGTTGGTCTATTAACATTGTAGGAAAGAGTGAGTGATAAGATAAAATGTCAAAACCTTTACAGTGCACGAGCGTGTTTGAAACACGTGCGTTACACTACTGAAGTTCCGACAGACTCAAAAGCTTTATCATAGTCTATAAATGCCATACATAGTGGTGTATCACTCTGGTAATTTTTTCATTAGCTCGTTAATTACATGGTAATTTGTTAAACACCCACCTCTAAATCATGCATGCTCTCTTGGTTGATTAAAGTCTAGCTGTCTTTCTATTCATCCTAATACGATCTTTGTGAACTCTTTTTTTCATAAATTGCGTAGAGTAAACTTATTAGGCGGTAATTTTTCAGGTATTTTTTGTCTCCTTTTTTGTGTATTCATAGTATAGTAAAGTTTTCCAAGCTGTAAGTATAGAGCATTTTTGCAAACATTTTGTGTTGATTTCAGCGAGTTTTACTACCAAAAAATATCCACCATCTATTATCAAATCACTTGTTAGGCCATCTTCTCCACCTGCTTTAACTTTTTTCATGTCTTTTGATACTTTCTTTACCTCTAATATTACGTTTGGTAGCAACTTAGGTGTATCATTATTGCTGGAAAAGTTATTTATTGTATAGCGTTGTTTAAAAATCCACTAGAATTGTTATCACTCCATGTCTATTATTGATACCTACAAGATGCTAAAGCCCTGACGAGGATGGGGGCTTATGGATTAGCAGCTGGGCTCTTATGAACATTGGGAACTGCTTTTCCATTGGAATTAGGCTCCCAATTGTTGATCCAACTAAATTAGTCAGCACTTTCTCTTTTCCTCTTGGTTATTTCTTTTATTCTCCCAGCTCTTTTGTTGATGACCTTGGCTTGTTTGATTATACTTTGGTTGCTTCCTTGGATTTGGCACAGTGGGGGATGGCCGGCATGCCATCTCAACCTATACCGATTAAGACGCCATTACCCTCTGGCAAACCCCATTGGGTGCAGACCAAGTCTGTTAAGAGTCTAGCTCCAGTGATCTGGTTTTAAGTCACCCTTATTTGTGGTTAATGGGTGACGCCAGGCATTGGAGTCGTCGGTGGTAGGAGCTAACTACCCCCACTGACCAGTGTACGCCCACCTAAAGAGAGGCAGCCCCTTTCCAATAGAGGACTGGTCCCTGCTGAAGCCTCTTTTCATGCTGGGCCACATGGGATAGGAAGACTGACATCATCTGATAAAAGGTGGATAACCCAATTTGCTCCTTCTATAAAAGCCAACCCTCTTTTGACGACCTGGAAAATACAAACATAGACCTCGGTACAGGCAGCTCCAACTCAGGTTCTAATATTGTAACATTGGAACCTTATTCCCGTTATTTAAAGAATGATTATAAAAAAGCGCGAGAAGATGAGGGAGATAGTGAGAAATGATGACATTACAGAAAAATATAGAAAAATAGAAGTATTACCTGGTCACTTTGAAGTGGTGAATTATGAAAATATTTTCATTTTGGAATTTGAAAATAGAAGACATGAGCATGTGATTTTTTTCAAAGCTAATAGGGAAATAGTTAACATATGTGGAGGGCAGCCAAAAACTTCTCCCCTGGGAAATGGAAGTCTCTTGATAGAGACACTATGCCCAATACAAAGCAAAAGATTAAAAACACTTTCAACATTGGATAGTCATAGTGTCAAATGTGTTTTGCACCCCACTTTCAACCAGAGTAGGGGTGTGATATATGCTCCAGAATTGCTAGACATAGAGGAAAAAGAGATTGAGGATGAACTGAAAACTCAGAATCAAAAAGAGAGTTGGAGAACAACTTATTCCTCTTGCTACTCTGATTGAACTTTTGATCAGTGCAGATTAACTAATGTCATTAAAGCAAGTTGGCTAACTTTGAAGATGAAACCATACATCCCTTCACCATTGCGATGTTATCATTTTCCAAATGTATGGACATATAATCCAGAGGTGCAAGGAAAAACTAAATTATGAGCCAGCTGTTTGTGCCAACTGTGGAAAAGATAGTCATGGAGCAGGCACAGAAAATCCAAATTGTATATATTGTGGGGAAGCATAGTTAGCTACATCTAAAAGCTGTATTAAGTTTATATTTGAAAAAGAAATTCAGGCCATTAGGACCATGGAAAGGGTTACTTTTAAAGAGGCTTGAAAAAGAACTCTTGAAAAGCATATAAGACTTGGGCAACATTTATCAGTGGTTTTGAAGAAAAACTTGTCAAAGCACAATGATAAAAATAATATTTTCACTCCTAACATAAAGAAACATATGAAAGTAGTTAAAGAGGTTGAAAGTTCTATTGAAAATTTATATCCAGAAAGTGTAGAAAAATCAACATAGATACTTAAAGATCTGAAAGATATTAAAAATTTATCTCTCTCAGGCCGTGTCCTTGCCTGATCTGATGGAGGTTCCACTTGAAACCAATTTACCTGGTGCATCTGTAGTAGGGAAGGCACTATATCTGATAGCTCACGACCTTTTAATAAAAAAGGGAGAGACCTCCATCTCTCTCGTCTCCTACCATAAGAAACATTAAAGTCATGATTTCGAATAAATATGATGTCTTGTCTGCTGAGGTTTCCGATCAACTGGAAGACATCTTAGATAAATCAAAAATTCAAGTCAAGGTCCACCATCCTCCTCAACAATTAGATGAAAAGAACACAAAAAAAAAAATACAAACACAAAACACATTATATCATGATCCTCTCTAGAGATACCACTGGGAAATAGTTTTAGCTCAAAGATTGCCAATGGGAAGACTTCATCCAAGGTGTTTTCCAAAAAATGAGTCATAGTTTTTTCCACCATTCTGCAATGGAATTTCCAGGTTTTAAGTGTGAAATATGAAGAACATAAACTTCTCATACGTGAGCACTCCTCTATAAATGTATGTCTATAGGAGAGCAAGCTCGATGCTATTACTCCTTGTTCTCAAGAGTATGTTAGCTATAGGACACATTATGATCAACAAGCAGGGAGCCATGGGGGAAGTCTTATATACGTTTGTCGAGATGTTCCCCAAATATCTTTGTGTATCTGTACCCCTCTGCAGGCAGTGGTTGCATATATAGATATAGGGAGAAAATACACAATCTGTTCTCTTTACTTGCCTCCAAATGGTAATATCTCGTATGATAATTCATTAGAGGTGACTCAACAACTCCCACAACCTTTTCTCTTACTGGGAGATCTTAATATTAGGCCTCCTTTATGGGGTGATGTTTTGACAAACGCAAGGGTAATATTATATCATCAATTTTGGAGAATGAAGATGTAGGACTCCTAAACACACTTTCATGATCAGACAGGTACCATATCCTGCATTGACCTATCAATTGCAAACTCTAACTGTCTTCTGAATTTTAATTGGAGGGCATTAGCTGATTGGCATACTAGTGATCATGCACCAATCATTATAAAAACCAACAATGGTCCACCTTTATAGAGATTGTCACTTTGGAATCTTGATTAGGCGCACTAGGATAGATTTCGGGAGCTAAGCAAAATTGAAGAAAAGGCAGAAAAATTTTAAAGTATTGATGATGCCATAGACTTACTTAATGGACCTCTTCACACAGTAGGAGTCAAATCCATTCCCAAAACAACAGGGATATTCAAACGACGACTAGTCCCCTGGATGTCTTTAGAACTAACTACCCCGCACAGAGCCACAAGAAGATCTCTAACGCAGACACTGAACTGAGGAGAATTTAATCATATACAAGAAATGTAGAACACAGCTCTCTCGTGCCATGAATGAATTTATTTGCCAGTCTTGGGTGTCTTTTGTTTCCTCCATCAACAGTAAAACATCATTTGTGTGGAGGAGAGTAAAAGAGATAGCAGGCAAATCCACCCCAAACCCACCATCAGTGTTATGGGTGAATAGCCAGTATCTGACTGGAGCAACCGAAGTTAATCATTCTCTGGCTGATCATTTCTCAAATGTATCATGCAAGTGTGAAACAGCTCCTGGTCACTAGTATAGGAGCATTGAAGAAAAGAAAATTTTAAATTTTGCAACAGGAAGGGAAGAGTCATACAATTCTCCTTTTACTGAAAGAGAATTTGATTTTGCACTTGCTACATGTAATGATACTGGCCCTGGACCGAATGGAATTCCATATGCAATGATTAAACATGTACCTGTTAATACCAAGTTATATATTTTAAGTATTATTAACAGGATAAGGCCTGATCATAGTTATCCAAGTGTTTGGGAACTAGCCATTATTTTAACCTTTTCAAAACCTGGTAAGGATAAGTTTCTTAGCAGCAAAGTATCGATGGATTGCATTGACATCTTATTTGTGTAAGATCATGGAGAATATGGTCACTGCAAGAATAATATGGTACCTGGAAAAGAAAGGTATTTTATCTCCCACCCAGTGTATATTTAAGAAAATGCACTCAACGACTGATGTGTTGATACGACTTGAGTTCTCTATTTTTGAGGCCTTTGCTTCCAAACCGCACCATGTAACAGTCTTTTTTTTTTACCTTGAAAAGGTATATGACACTGCATGGAGATATGGTATACTTAAAACTATTCATGATTTGGGATTAAGAGGAGAGCTACCATTGTTCATTCAATCATTTATTACGCATAGACTTTTTTAAATGAGAGTTGGGGAAACCCTATCTGAGATGAAATGTCAGGAAGGAGTTCCCCAGAGTAGTGTGCTAAGGTAACCTTATTTGCATTAGCCATTAATGGGATATCCTCTGTCATTCCTCAAGATATTCTGTCAACACTATTTGTTGAAGATCTCTCCATATCATTTGCTGGAGCTAGAATGGCAATGGTTGAGAGAAACCTACAAATTACAACTGATAAAATTATTCAATGGGCTGATATGAATGGGTTTAAGTTTTTGACAAGCAAAACTACAGTTATTAATTTTTGTCGCATTCAAGGATCTCATACGTAAGTGAAGCTAAATTTCTAGGGTTGATATTTGATTGTAGACTTAGATGGGTTTCTCACTTGAAAGCTTTAAAAGTAAAATGTGTTGAGGCTCTGAATCTTTTAAAAGTTTTATCCCATACATCATGGGGGCAGACTGCAAAACTCTTTTAAAGTTATACAAGTCCTGATTTATTTTTTTTAGTTTGTTATGGATGTCAAATATACTCTTCAACCATCCCAAGACGACTAAAGATTTTAGATTCTATACACCATGCTGGTATCAGATTGTCCACAGGAGCCTTTAGAGCTTCTCCTATCCCAAGCCTCCTTGTTGACGTTGGAGAAAACCTTAAAACCTTTTCCGGAGGTCTTCTATTGTTCGGTGTTGATTTAAGTTGCAAATTCTTTATCATGTCAAACTGCAAACGTTGTAAGATATTTTGAGTTGCACCCAAAATCTCCTGAACCTTATGGTGTCTGGGTAAAAACATTAGTAAATAGTCTAGATATAGGTTCAAATAAAGTGCTTCCATGTAGAATATCATCAACCCCTCCATGGAAATCACCTGAGATATCTTTTTGTAAATATTTTATTGGTATAAAAAAGAGCATGACTGTCTTAGAAGCCAGGGCGCATTGGATTTGGAGTATATAGTAGTGATTTTAATTTTAAAGGTGCACTTCCTTAAGTATCCTCTAGATATACTTCCGAACTATATGACATACTAACCACTATTGAGAAAATACCTTTGAAAGACGAGGGCAATTTTTAGCATTTTTAGTGATGCAAGAAGGGTCATACAAGCTTTAGAAGTTTTTCATTATTTGAGTGAGGGGTAAAACAGTTTGATTTTGTTTGGTTCCAGCAAATGTAGGTGTGTCTGGGAATAAGAAGACAGATTTACTGGCAAAGAATGCTGCAGCTGAGTTGCTACCAAGAAGGTATCCCATTCGTTGTAAAGATTTTTAACCTGGGATACTTTAGTTCAAAATAATATGAGAGAAATAATGAATGTTTACATCCCCCTGGAAACATAATATAATGCCCCGAAAGTGGGAGACTACTCTTTTTCGTCACTGCATTGGTCACACTCGGTTGACACACGAGTTTTTGCTAAAGGGCCAACATCAACCGTATATCGATAACTGTTTGATACCTTTAACAGTTAGGCATCTGTTGACCGAATTCCCCAATTACAGCAACTTATGAAATAGATAACTGTTTGACGCTCGACGTGAGGATGGCAGGTTTATCCTTGCCAAGAATCTTGGACATGATTTGTCCTAATATGCGAGGGGCATTTTTAGATTTATTTCAGAAGTAGGTGTTCTGAAAACTATTTAACTTTTATAATGGCATCTTAACTTCTATGCTTTTAATTGAATATTATTTTATTTTTATATATGATAAATGTTATAGGCATCAATGCCCTTAGATGTCAGGATGCCAGAAAACGTTCAATCAATCAATCAACCAATCAATCTATTATTGATAATATTTCCATTTTTCATCTTTTAAAACAAACATTTTTAGTGCCCTATCCCTAGTGTTCTTTTCATTAATTTGATGCTTCCTTTCTTTTTTGTTTACTCAGTTTGCGTCTGATTGTGTTTACAATTGTCTTCAGTTTTTAGCTTGTATATTGTCTTGGATAGTTTTGCTAATTCTATTTGATCACTCTTTGATTTTACCCACACTATTACTGCCATAACTTTTTTTTTTATTATTAGTATTAGTTTTAGTTTTTCCTTTTCCTTCTTTAGACCTGAAAAACTTTAGCTTCTCGTCATTCAATGAACATTTAACCTTTAGTTACTTAACAATGATACATTTTTAACTAAATTAACCTTTTTCCTGAAAATAAATTTTATTTATTTTTTTGTTCCTCACGTTGGACTTTTCCATGTCCATTTTCTATGTTCCTATTTACGAAAGATGATGTTCAGGATTTTGTGATTGATTCTTTCAGCAAATTCTAAAAGCATGTCTCCTCTCATTCCTTGTGCCTAATCCATATTTACCTACTGCTGATTCTAGTATCTTTTCTTTTGACCTACTTCAGCATACGAAATCACCTTCCGAAGTGGGGATGCCTGAACAAGGTAAAAGATTTTGCGCATCACTATGATCAGCAAAGCTATACTCTCCATGCTAAGTTGGTTTGCAGCGAGTGATCATACTAAATTCTCCTACGATCATCAATATGCAGTGGCCAGCGAGGTGATGAAATAAACCAAAACCCATTCATGTATAACATAACTCCATTTCGTCCCCAAGTACCCAGGTGTAGTGGAACAACTGTCCATGGTGGAAGGTAGTTACATCCTACTGTTGGGGGTCCTAAAAATCTCTGAACTAGAACAGAACAACTTTGGAAACTGAACCATGCAACAAACAGCATCAGGACTCTGTGTAAGAAAAAAAAATCTTGCTGAGTTACTAGAATAGCCAAAATAGATGAAATGGGATATAATATGATTGAGTGAAATTAAAAGAACTATTGAATCTTTTATAGAATTAAAAGAGGGCCATATATTTAGCTTTAAAGGACATGAAAGGAACAAGAAAAATAGAGCTAGATTTCCTTATCAATATAAATCTTGTAGGTATAAGTAATAGAATTCCAGGATTAATTATCAAATTAATAAAGAAACTAATGCCCAACAACATCCCATACAGCAGAAGGAATAAAAAATTATTAAGAATAATTGAAAATATCTATCATATAGACGCATTTGTGAATTCTCACTCTCACAGACACATATGCACGCACACACACACACACACACACACACACACACACACATATATATATATATATATATATATATATATATATATATATATATATATATATATATATATATATATATTTATATATATATATATATATATATATATATATATATATATATATATATATATATATATATACACGTATATATATATATATATATATATATATATATATATATATATATATATATATATATATATATATATATATATATATATATATATATATATATATATATACGTATATATATACTGTATATATATATATATATATATATATATATATATATATATATATATATATATATATATATATATATATATATATATATATATATATATATATATATATATATATATATATATATATATAATATAGTCCCGTGGTTTGGGAACCACATATATAATATTATATACATTATGAGTTCCAAACTCACCTATTTGTTTTTACATTAATATATTATATTTGAAAATAGTAATACTTGAACTCTGAGACAATTATATAACTACCAGACAGCAATATATAAAAAAAAAAACACTGAATATCCAAATGTCTCTTAAGTACACTCAAAACAACACTGGGTAATTATTATTAAAACTATTGTATTAAAAAAAAACCTCTTACTTCCATTCTTTAATAGGGATACAAGTGAGTAATGTGAAAACACTGGTGATTAAAATAATATACTCTTTACAAAAAAAAAAGTCCTATTGAATAAGAATTACAACACTTTGAATGAAATTACATAAGAAAATAATTTACTCGAAATATTAAGTCTGAACAAAACTTAGACTAACGTAAAGGAAATTAATACTTATGAAAATTATACAATCACTTGTTTCGCTGGAAATTAAATTTTACATAATTAATTAGTCTTGACACTTAATGAAAATGGTTAATCTGATAGCGTTACAAATATACTTCACGTATGTACATAAATCTCCCTGGGCCAGTCACAAAGATTTACACAATACCAACACAATAAATTTAAAATTTCTGGCAAATTTACAGCAACCTTTTAACACACTACACACGATATATGCTGGGGCGCAAAATCACTTTGGAGATGACATACTATAGGCACTTTGAGAGAGAGAGGATGTACTTTAGCTCATTCACAGGACAGGCGGTTACTCTTCTGCTGCTATGCATCCCTGGGGGTGCATATATATGAACTTTTTAACTTCTAGAATCTTCTAAATAGTTTATCCTCGTGGCTTGGGGGCCGGCTTCTAGTAACACCAGTTATCAACTATCATGTATCGAACAGGAGAAACAGCCTCGCTGTATGGCAATTGTTTCTCAGCTACCTCTGCCCACCTACCGTTCTCGGAAATAATGAAATTATGAAATTTAAGGGGTTTTTGAGAACCTTCCAAAATACGTGGCAAATATAAGAATTGCATATTTTCTCACAAACATGGGGCAATACCTCATAAGACTATAAAAGAAATTTTTACATGCAAAAGGGATTTATAACCCAGTCTTTAAATCTCCCGTTGCAAGTTATTGGAGAGGAATTTGCTGGACTCGAGGTGTCCATTACGTGGTGGCTGTTCTATTTCCTTACACTAATCAACACTATTCCGGCATTAATGGAAAATACTACAATGGCAGAGCAGAACTAATAGTGAATCAAAGTTCTCTCTCTCTCTCTCTCTCTCTCTCTCTCTCTCTCTCTCTCTCTCTCTCTCTCTCTCTCTCTCTCTCTCTCTCTCTCTCTCTCTCTTGTACATTTGAGCAGATCATGTAAAAGAAAATCTCTTTATTTTTCTAGTAGATATTTTCCATTGATAGCAATGAATCTATCCTTCAACTTTACCTGTTGAAATAGAATTGCTGGAAGACAGATAATACTGAGAAAGAATATTATCGAGGTTAAATCATGGAACAGTTTTTTTGTATACAAGGGAAGGTATTCTAATGTGCACGAGATCTACGAAGCGAAGAAAATTAAGTAATGTTCCGATAAATGTTCAAGTGGAAACTTAATGGAGATAAGATGGATCAAGCCAGCTTTCAAACAGATTTTATCACCTTTTAAGTAGTAAATAGCTCATCTTCTCACACCCACACACAAACACACACACACTCACACACAAAACAATTCTTTTCTTTCTGATTTAATTCCGGAGAAAAAGTTCAGATCATCAGAGTTTAGAGTAGAAACAATCATGTTTTTAAAAAGATTTTCTATTACTTAGCATTTTTTGAGAATAGTCATATTTTATTAAAAATCTAGTCAATTATCAAAATGGGGATTAAATTTTCCCTTGAATGATATCTATTGAAAAGTAATTGTTTAATAAAAAGAAAAATCTTCAATCAATATCTCAGGTAAGGATAAAATCTTTTAGAGAAGACGAGGTTACTCTTTTAAAATAATTTGATTACATTCTTATTAATCATAAAAAGATATATTGATAGAGATCAACTAGTATTTATTTAGGGTCAAATGAAAGCTTAAAAGCATCAATGAAGGAAAGTTTCATTTTTAAAGAGGATTTCGACCATAGCCTCGATGAGAGGTCATCGCAAAAATCCCTATTTAACATCCATGATGAAGCCATTTTGAACATTACGATATCTACAGTATAGCAGATTAAGATGCAGGTGTTGATGTCTCTACAATAGTATTTCAGGAAATTAGAAAATCTATGATAACCAAAGTTTCAGAAAATATATAATGTTTTACTTCAATATAGTTCCGAATTCAGTGCCGAATATATCTATTCTGTCACATATAATCACGCCTTCGTACAGATGATTATTCTTACATATATACTGTATATATATGCTAATTTATCTATCTATCTATCTATCTATTTATATAATTGGATTTTATGCTTCAAAAAAGCTTAAGAATAATGATGAGAGAGAGAGAGAGAGAGAGAGAGAGAGAGAGAGAGAGAGAGAGAGAGAGAGAGAGAGAGAGAGAGAGAGAGAGAGGGGGTAGACACTTGCCTTAATTTCTTTGGATCTAAAGATTGAGACAATCGCCTATTTTTAACAAGTAGTGCTTAAGAAATGGTGGTTGGCTTTGGGCTTACCTGAAGATTCCGACCTAATGTCACCCGAAGGACTGGTAATCCCAATATCCTCCTTTAGTTAAAGGTTCAAGTAATCTCTTACAAATAAATCTTACTTTGAATAAATAAACGAAAAAAAATCTCCATAAATTAGCCACTCTCTCTCTCTCTCTCTCTCTCTCTCTCTCTCTCTCTCTCTCTCTCTCTCTCTCTCTCTCTCTCTCTCTCTCTCTCTCTCTTTATAATAGGAGTTTCCTGTGACTTCATTTCATATGCGTATAATTTGGATGTAGTCGTTCTATATTTACGTTGTAATAAATTATGTTGGTTAATATAGAAAAGAAGAAAAATTCATCATATAACAAACTATTTATACCTTCTCCCTAATTCTTGAAATTGATTCTTTCTCATTGGAGGACTTTTCATAAATTTTGTTTAATTAGTAGACAAATTTTACTTTCCACTTTCATTTGAATTCACAAGGAAGAAGTAATATTTTTGGCTGCAAGACATCAATTGTCGCAACAATGGAAAATTGCTGGGAGTTCAAAATCATAATAGGAAACATCATCTTAAGCTCTTAAGCTCAGTATTAATTAACCAGAGTTAATTTTTATACTTAAATTTTTCCATTATATCCTCTCTCAATTTATTATATGTTGTTCCAATCTTATTTTATGATTTATACGTCATCAAAACAGGAGACTATCAGCTCTCCCATAAAATAAGTCGAGATCAAAACATCAAATCATCTCAGTGTCTGTTCTCTATAGGATTTTAATTGGTAGAGATAACTTTTCTCTGTTTTCATACATCAGTATTTTATAACAGATCTTTACCAAGGCTTATATAACTCTTTGAAGTTTCATTAAGAAGTGAAATCATTAACCCGACAACATTTACGGAATAAGGATTCGTCAAATATCATTTAGCTTTTCTTTCATCACTATACCTAAATTTTAATAAAGGTGAAAATTTTATATATATATATATATATATATATATATATATATATATATATATATATATATATATATATATATATATATATATATATATATATATATATATATATATATATATATATATATATATATATATATATATATATATATATATATATATATATATATATATATATATATATATATATATATATATATATATATATATATATATATATATACGGCTCCCTGGTCTGGGCACTAAAAATATATTACACTATGGCTCGTGACTGGGAAACAAACATATAATATTATATATAGATCATAACTGGCAAGTTAATCAGCCTCTCGAATTCCAAACTCACTTGTATGCTTTTACATTAAAATTTCTATACTTTAAAATATAATACACTAATTCTGAGACAGTTAAATAACACCCAGACAGCAATATATAGAACACTAAATATCCAAAGGTCTATTAAGTACACTCAAGACTAAACTGGATAATTATTCTTAAGTATTATTTAAAACTTACCGTTGTTCATCTTAACAAAGTACGAGCGGAATCTCATTCCAAAGAATGGTGATTGTAACGATACCCTCTTTACAAAAATAAATATATTCTATATAAATTACAACACTTTGAAAAGAATTTACATGTTAACAAAGTAAATCACTTGAATGAATCATTAAGTCTGAACGAAACTTAGATAAGACGATCTGATGACTTGACTTTAAAAGTTGAATCTGAATAAACCTTAGAGTAAGACAAATGAAATAATGCAATGAAAATTATACAAAAGCTTGAAATTAAATCTGAATAATACAATATTCAAATTTGATACTTAATGAAAACAGATAACCAGGTCACGATATAAAATCTTAACCTTCCTATAGGGCCAGTTATAAAACTTTACTAAATGCCAACACTCACCCAAATACAATGAATTCAAAATCACCATTTCATCTTATGTATCTTTTCGACACACAATTTGCTTTGGGGCACAGAGTGACTTAGGAGAAGACCCTATACATACTGAACACGTGTGAGAGGGAGAGATGAGGAGTTTTCTGTTTTAAGGCTGAAAATTCTCTCTCTCTGTCTAACCTTGGTATCGCCTTTCATATGATATCTAACTGCTTTGACTAAGGGCGCCAGAGTTGCCAAGTATCGTTCCTCCAAAGACTACTCGATCCACGCCAAACGGCTCTTTCAATCAGCTAGCTCCCCCCACCCCTTGTCCCCGAAAAAAAAAAAGATAACATCCTATCACCAGTTATATCATGAAATTTCTAAAGCCCGTTGTACTGAATTTTCCAAAGCACATGTTACTGAGCATTCTCTATCAAATATGATGCAAAAACTCATAAAATATAAAAGAACATTACCTAAGCCCTTGTTCATATTTTGCACGAATGCCACACCAGTCTCAAATAGATTATGTAAGACTTCATAACAAACATATATGAAATGAAAAGTTAATTTTTAAAAATAACGTAAATTTACATACACTACCTTGAATAAGGAATACAATGAAATTCACGGTGAAAGTCCTACGTAATTTATATGAAATTCTTACATCCACATGAGAGGAGCTCATTTTACAGGCTGGCTATCATCTTTTTTATCGTTCATCCTTGACTCGTTGTCTTCATGCTTTCTAGTGAAAATTTCCTTGTCTCGCTGATCCTCTTCCTCAAAATCTTGTTATATACTCCTTCTGTTTCCTCTTGGTCCTTCCATCTTTCTGCTAAAATTTTCTTCGGTCCTTTCCTGAAGGGTTCTCCTCGTACTTCCATAGGGCCTAAGGGAGCTTCTTTGATGCACTCATTGGGCTTTTCAGCCATCTGACATACGTGACAGGCATGGCAAAACTGGATCATGTCCTTAACCATGCCAGGCTAGAAAGTGTTTAATTATCGTCTCCTTCGTCTTCCTTATCCATATATGTCCCGTTTCGTGTCCAACGGCACTCACCTATCTTCTCAACGGTGAGGGAATTAATATCTTCCAATATATCCCCCATTCGGTATTCCCAGGGGTATCGGCTGTTCTATGCTTCCTCATAAGCAACCCATCCTTAAGATAATAATAGGTCAGAAACTGCTGTGCCTCTGTCTCGTCCACCTCAAGGTACAATAACTCTGTTAATGTAGCATCCTTCTGTTTCAATCCTATCAGCCTTTGCTACTCACTTGTCCTATTTCTAACGTTATATTTTTTATTTCCTTCAAGTGCATTTCTTCCTCTTCTCTGCTCGTCTGTCGTTCCTCTTTGCTTGGGACTACTCTTGTGTTCTCTTCTTGTGTACCAATCCTCTTCTTCGGAAAACAATTCCTGCAAGTTCATTGCTCCTTCAATTTCTTTTTCTTCTTTTTCCTCTTGTCCACTTGTCTGTCGTTCCTCTTCGCTCAGGCTTACTCGGGAATTCCCCTCTTGTGTACCATCAAGGGAACCTTCTTCAAAAAACAAATCCTCCAAGTTCATTTCTTCTAAGTCCATTTTTTTTTTTTTTTTTGTCCTCTTGTCCACTCTTCTGTCATTCCTCTTTGCTTGGGCTTGCTTGGGAAATCTCCTCTTGCGAACTATCAACGGAATCCTTTTGAGTTCATTGTTCCTTTGATTTATTTTTCTTCTTCAGCAGCCATTTTCTTCTTCATACTCTTAGTCGTAACACAACTATGAAACAGAGAGGGGTAGTTCTTCTTGAGTTCAGTCATAGGACTATACTACAACGGTTTCTCCGTTACCAAGGGACAAGGCACGAACGGCGCTCCACTAACCTCATTTCCCAGCAGGACGTCTATTCTTTCGACAGCCAATGAATCGTTTGCTGCAAAATCGAAATTACCTGTCACCAACTCGCATTAAAATTTTTAACGGCAAATAGGGGTGACCTCCTCACCTCCTATTCCCTTCAAAATAATCGATTCGCCTGTGAGGGACTGTTCCACGAACGGTTGTAGTCCTTGTACTGCCACGCTATGGTTACAACCTGTGTTGCGCAATATCTTGACCAGGGTTCGCTCCCTCCCGTCTACCTGCATAAATATATCATTTAAAGGCATCCACGGTGTTTGGGTTCGTCCTGTTCGTCATGTAAACAGTGGCTGGTTCATTTTCCTCTCCGTCTTTTCCCAATTGCTTCTTCGTCTTCGCATTTTGTGACGTTGAATTATCCTTAATCACTTGGGCAACTACTTTTGGTTATTTTGACAAACATTCCTTGCTGATATGGCCTCTCTTGCCACATGTAAAATAAATAATATCAACCTTCTTCGCGTATTACATGAAACTTGAAGGTGAACGATTCGACGTTTGTTGCTGTGGTACTATCGTATTCTGGTTAGGGACAGTACCAGTGCTACTTTCATTGTGACTGTTGAACTTGTTCCTGTTGTTATTACCAAACTGTTTTCCATGGTTCGGCGAATACTTGACACTTGGTTGGAACGACGGTTGAAACTTCATGTCCGAGGAGGGTTTACGACTGATAATATTGTAATCTTCACTCAGCGAAGCTACTTTAGCAAGATTCTCTACCTCTCGATTGTGTTCAGGAATTCCTCGTAGATACTGCTCTAGTATTACCAATTCTTCCAAATGAGCCGTCTCCTTGACATTAGCAGCCTTTTTCCATTTTTCAAAACTTTGTTGTACCTGATAAGTGGAATACAGGAAAGTCCTTTCCTCGTCCTTCCATGAAATTCGGAAATTTTCTTTTTGATATTCAGGGGTCATCTGGTACACTTACAGCAAGCTCCTCTTCACTTCTTGATACTCCTTTCTCTGGTCCTGAGATAAGGATAAATAAGCACTGCAACCTTTCCCAGTAAGTACACTCTGTATCAATACAGGCCATTTATCTTCTGGCAATTCCAACAACGATGCAACTGTTTCAAAATGATCAAAGAACTCGTCCGGAGCCTCTGCAAATTTCGGGAACAACACCTGTTTATTTGCCTTATGGAACATCAGAGTTGCTGACCTTGCACGAGTATAAAACAATTCCAATTCCTTCACATGTCGTGCAATCTCTGCCTGTCTTTCTTCTCGTCTTGTGTTCTCTCTCTCTTCCTCTCGTTCATCTTCTCGTCTTGCTTCCATTTACTTCTTTCTTTCTTCTTATTTTGCTTCTATTTCCTTCTCTCTTTCTTCCCATCTTACTCCCATTTCCCTCGCACATTGTACTTCTTCTTTCTCTTCTGCCATCATCTTCAACTTAATCAAATTCTCCTTTGCTGTAATTCTTTGAATCTCAGCCTCAACATCCCTATCTGCTTTCAGGTCTTCAGTTTGTGTGCCAACTGGTCTTTGCTTCGTTAAAAATTCTTCCTGAGCTTCCTCCAACAGTTCACAAGTTGCCACAATATTCTCTTCCAACAACTTTCCGTAGTTTATCAATGTTTCTAAGGCAAGACACTTGATTTGGACTTTAATCATCCCACTCGTTGCATGGCTGCCACATGCCATTAAGATAGAGAGCCACTGAGCTTTAGTTACATTAGCTTCTGACAATTCCTGAACACTTGGTTTATTAAAAAATCTTGCCTATTAACATGTGCCATCTCGTGATTTAAAAATATTAAATTTCTTATCAAAAATATATCCAAATTATACAAAAAATCTATATCAACAATGTGCTATTCAATAACTTTAATTGAAACACGGCCCTGTTATCACCAATATTTAAAATAATAATATCAACCTTCTTCGCGTATTACATGAAACTTGAAGGTGAACGATTCGACGTTTGTTGCTGTGGTACTATCGTATTCTGCTTATGATTATGCTTCCTGGGTCTGGGCACAAAAAATATATTATACTATGGATCAGGACTTAGAACCAAACATATAATATTATATATGTTACGACTGGCAACATAATCAACCTCTCGAATTCCAAGCTCACTTGTTTGCTTTTACATTAAAACTGTTACACTTTAAAGTATTAATACACTAATTCTGAGAGAGTTGAATAACTTCAAGACAGCAATATATAAAACACTGAATATCCAAAGGTCTCTTAAGTACACTCAAAACTAAACTTGGTAATTACTCTTAAGTATTATTTAAAACTTACCATGGTTCTTAACAGGATACGAGCGGAATCTGATTCCAAACAATGGTCATTGGAAAAATACCCTCTTTACAAAAATAATATATATTCTATATAAATTACAACACTATGAAAAGAATTTACATAATTAAAGAAGAATCATTAAGTCTGAACAAAAATTAGATACAGAAAAAAATTATACAATCTAATAATTGCATAACGACTTGACTTTAAATGTTAAATCTGAATAAACCTTAGACTAAAACAAACGAATACTGCAATGAAAATCATACAAAAGCTTAAGATTAAATCTGAATAATAAAATATTCAAGTTTGATACTTAATGAAAACAGATAACCAGATACAAGATAACAGATAACGGATACAAGATCTTAACCTTTCTACAGGGCCATTTATAAAACTTTACACAATGCCACCACTCACCAAAATACAATGAAGTCAAAATCACAGTTTCATCTTACGTTTCTTTTCAAAACATGATTTGCTTTGGGGCACAGAGTCACTTAGGAAAGGACACTATACGAACTAAACATTTTTAAAACAATACTCAGAGCTGTGTGCCAGAGGGAGATCAGGAAAGTTGTGTGTCTTAAAGCTGCAAATTCTCTTTCTTTGTCTAACCTTGGTGTTACCTTTTATATGAAATCTAACTGCTTCTAGAAACTTCCCAATGAACTGGGAAGTGTGGGGGCTTTTGCTAAGGACATCAGAGTTGCCAAGTATTGCTCTCCCGAACGCTACTCAAGCCATGCCAGACAGCTCTCTCAGTCACCTAGCTCGCCCATACTTTGTCTCCCCCCCCCAAAAAAAAAAAAAAAGTTAACCTCCTATTACTAGTTCTTTTAGCAAAATTTCTAAAGCACATTGTACAGAATTTTCCAAAGCATATGTTACTGAGCCTTCTCTCTCAAACATGACGCAATACCTCATAAAATATAAAAGAACATCACCTAAGACCTTGTTCATATCTCGCATAAATCCCACAACACTCTCAAATAGTTATGTAAGACTTCGTAATAAACTCACATGAAATAAAAAGTTAATTCTTTAAAATAACAAAAATTTACATATACTAACTTGAATAAAGAATACAATGAAATTCACGACGTAGGTCTGATGTAATTTACATAGAATACTCACATTTACCTGACCGGAGCTAATTTTTTGCACTGGCTATCATCTCTTTAATGTACAAATGAAATGTTGATTAATTTCTATTCCATTTCTTTTTCATCTCGTCACAGTGAGTTCGTGAAGAGAAATTTTCGATATGCTTATTTGTGCATACCATGAACCTACCACGTATAATGTGAGGCAGCCAACTTAGAGGTAAAAGGACCAAATTATGTGATATGTGACATATCTCACCCCAATTAGCAGAGAAATTCAATCGCAACCTTCAGTCCGTGGCGCTTCCCAAAAAGCGCCGCCTGCAAGTATTTATGAGACTAAATAGTGTCACCTATATAAATGACTAATACTTAGCTTTGTATCAAACCTATACATATATCTTATTCAAGTTAGAGAATATGTATTACATATAACATATCGATAAAATTTTATAACTATTGAACAAGTACTATTGCTATGATGCTAAATTTTTTCTTCTATCTTGGCATGCCATTTTGATCTCAAATTTGTTAAATCTCCATTTTCATTGCATTAATTTTAATATGACTAAAGTCATAAAGTGTTGGTATCCCCTTTTCAAGTGAAATGATCCCCCATAGATTGATCAGCATTTGATTGGTTTCCCCTTAAATGGGGATGTGTATCCCCTCAAATGGAATTTGATTCGCATAATCTAACCAGACATATCTTTGGAGGACTCTTATCTTAATAGTTAATGATTTCAAGTCCAACCCTATAAGGATTAAACTTTATAGTTTTCCTAATAAATAGGATAGAGGACGTCAAATTAGGATTTCCAGTCAAGATTTAACAAATCACTTTTCATTATCGTAAATAGTGACCTAAAAGGGGGAATAAATACCATTTATTTATTGAAGTAAACTCATGTAATGACAGGCAAAGACAA
>NC_090750.1:28950233-28977733 GCF_036898095.1 Palaemon carinicauda | reverse complement strand
GTTAATTCCTTGGACCGTGTAATTCGTGGATGTACTGATGCAACCATCTGCTGCAACGAAGATCTGGGAATAGGACGTGGATCCGTCCGGGCATGATACATTGAAGCCGGCCTTGTCGTATCATATCCACGAGCTGTTGTTCAATCTGCATTTCAACTTATTATCGTCAAAAGGATAAAGTTTTTTCAAACAATTCTCATATGTATGGGAGAGAGCACTGTTTAGCACTATACCTAACTAGCATGAATCCATTGATATTTTATGGAATTCAAAAAAGTCAGCTGTACATACTTTACTATTCATTGCTTCTGAACAGTGAGTTAATTTATCTAAGTCTTTAATGACCGTATATGTTTCCTTATCAGGGGAAATCAATACATGTCCTGTCAAACTGGATATTGCTGGACTTGAGTTATTTGTCATGAAAGTCAGAAATTATGATATCTTGTATGATTGCCTGGCATCGGAAGAGTCAAAGGGAACTGTAATCTTGATCCTGCAATTTTCAACGCTTACTGTAATTAGGCTATAATAAAATTCTAACCTATGGGCATCTAACAATGGAACATAACCTATTTTCTCCTGTCCGTTCTCCAAAATTAACGTTAAGTCTTTTATTGGCCACATATGTGGTGATAAAACCCCTTTAGTTGCTAACGTAAAAGCTTCCACATAGTCTTTTGATTTCTCAATGAAATGTGCAATTTTAGTATGGATATTATCTATTTTTGAATTATAATACGTTAACGTTGCCAACAAGTTTTGTACTTCCATAATTTGACTGATATTATTAGAATGTTCATTCACCAAACTCATAATTTGATTAATTGATGTTAACTGATTCTTTAGTTCTAGTAAAACTAATTTGTTTTCATGTTCTAAAAACTCAATTTTCTTATTTTGATTACTGATTTTAAGACGATTTGAAATCCTAAAGCCTAAACTTACAACATATCCAAAGATGTTTAGTGCAGCAAAAATAAACGGTTACGTCTTTCAAGGTTAGTGTGTCTTACTGTCCACAACAGAAGGTCACGAGCCAAAGATTCTTCCTTGTAAGTCTTATTTTGCAAGTCTTGTGATAGCATTTCTGCTACGCTTAGTGTCGGTGCAAGCAAACTCTACTTATTAAAAGGAAAATGTCGTTTATGCATCTCATTTAATGAAGCTGCAAACCTTGGAATGTCGCTCTTTAGGCTAGTGACATCATTCTCTGGCAGAAAAATAGCTTACATTTTTACTTCTATAATTATATTGCTTGCAGTAATAAAAATGTCTGCTGTTCTCTCTACTATAGTGCCATATTTAAAAACTATACTTTTAGTTTTAGGGCTCTTCCCCCACAAGAAAAATGTCCGAACGAACAATATCGCTCGTAACAATAAAACCTTTATTTTGGAACCTGCAATGAACAATATCGCTCGTAACAATAAAACCTTTATTTTGGAAACCTGCAATGAACAATATCGCTTGTAACAATAAAACCTTCATTTTGGAAACCTGCAATGAGAAAATTATATGTAATTAATCCTGCATTAAGAAGAAAAAAAAATTTTAAATACAAATATTATACAAGTTTCATAGATACTAAAATTTCCCTCACTTCCTTCTCTTTTATTTTAATTTCTTATGTGAGCCAATGGTACAATTCTCTCATCAGTGGGTTGGGATACGTTTTGAACTCTAAATCTATTGGCCGTTA
Source organism: Palaemon carinicauda (assembly GCF_036898095.1). NCBI lineage: Eukaryota > Metazoa > Arthropoda > Malacostraca > Decapoda > Palaemonidae > Palaemon > Palaemon carinicauda. The sequence goes on along the minus strand of NC_090750.1, from coordinate 28,976,031 downwards.
ATGTTTCCAAAATGTTAAATGGGCCTTTAAACTTAGGTGTTAGTTTGTAATTAAGTCCTTTATGTATATTTACCTGTATGTATACATTATCACGCGCGGTATATGTTTTAGTTGGCTTCGCTATTTTATCATGATTCCTTTTTACTAGTATTTGTGATTCTTCTAAATTCTTTCGAAGGATATTATAATGACTTTTGCTTGCATTTATAACTTCCTTTAAGGGATTTGATAAACTAGTTTTAGGCGTTAATACAAGGAAAGGCGTTCTAACTGGGGTACTATACAATGCCTCGTGCGGCGACATTTTAATTGATACATGATATGAGTGATTCAGAGTACTTATTACCGCAGGTATTGCATTATTCCAGTTGGGGTCTGATCCCCCTAAGGTTAATCTTAATATGTTTAAAACCTTCCTATTCGCTCTTTCCACTGGCCCATTCAACTCTGGGCGATAGATCATGGTATTGATTTTCTTTATGTTAAGGAATTCACACAATGAGTTAAGGAAATTATTATTAAATTCTCCACCCGAGTCTGAGATTATCATGTGTGGAATTCCATGTTTACAAATGTAACACTCATAAAACTTAGTAGTGCATTCAATCACAGTTTTAGTTTTAAGCCCTATCAGTTCTGTATATCGAGTCAAAACATCTACAATTACTAAGAGGTGCTTATATCCTCTGTCTGACTCGTCAAATCTTGTTAATAAATCTAAATTTATTCTTTGAAAGGCTTGATTGGGCATGGGATAAGCCCTTAGGGTGACAGGTGTTTTCATGTGCCCTTTGTTTTCCTGACAAGTGTGACAATTAGATAAGTGCTTTTTTATATCTGTAAGCATTGTATGTCAATAAAACAATGATTTGGCATTCTGTGACATTATGGAGAACCCCAGGTGTCCATGCAGTGGATTTGCATGCAACCAATTTAGGACAGTGGATGTAAGTGAGATTGGTACCACTACCTAGTTGTTAGTCACCTGTGGTGTATTGCAGGTTTTCCTTGTCACGGATCTACACAGAATATCCTTGATTATATAATTCTGCTGCATATACTTTATATATTCCTTTGCCTTAGGATTTCCTTTCAAAGCCTTTATGATTTTTTTTCTAATTTCTGATCTTTTCTTTGCTCAGTCTGTAATAATTCAGCGCTCCAGCCCAGATCTTCCTGTTCCGATACAGTTTTAACAATAGGCATGGATGTTGATATACCTATTAATTCAGCTAATGGCTCCGTACAAGATGGCAAGGGGTTGCGTGATAATGCATCAGCAATGATATTTGTTTTCCCTGGTAAATCCCCGATCCTCGCGCCAAAGTCTTGGATGATCAAATACCACCGAGTTCGTTTGGGGCTGTAACTAAAGCCTTTAAAGAAGTTGGTTAAGGGCTTATGATCAGTAAGAACCTTGATAGGATAACCGTGTATCATGAACTTAAAATGCACTAGTGAATTAACAATAGCTAGCCCTTCCTTGTCTATTACTGCATACTTACTTTCGGAATATCTAAGTTTACGTGAATAAAAAGCTATCGGGAAAAACTGTGTCATAATGCTGAAGTAATACCCCACCTACTCCTAAGCCTGAGGCGTCTGTTGTAATGAATTCGTTACCGAAGTCAGGAAATTTTAAGATAGGAGAACTACACAGTTCATCTTTCAAGGTATTAAACACCTGTTGATGCTGCTCACACCATATGAAATCTACGCCCTTCTTCGTAAGATCAGTTGAGGGAGCGGCTATTATTGAATAATTCCGTATAAAACGCCTGTAATATCCACTACACCCCAGAAATTGCTGTATTCCCTTGACATTAGTAGGTATCTGAAAGTTACGGATAGCCGACACCTTATCGTGGATTACTTTAAGACCTTGGCTAGACACCGTAAAACCTAAATAGACATCTTTACCCTTAAGTTATGCTGTTTTAGTCTCTGTAGTAATAGTTCCAGTTTATGTATATGTTCTTCTAAGGTATTAGAAAAGATTACAAGGTCTTCCATATAGGCATGCAATATATCCTCTAATAAGTCCCCAGAAGGCATACGCAAAAATTCAGTGTCCCCTGGCTGTGCTGAAGGCAGTGTATGGAATACTATCTTCTGGTAAAATATTTATTTTGACCTAACAAAGATAAAATATTGTCAGTACATGGCACTGGGAATTGATCGGGGATCGTTTCATCATTTAAGTCTATGCAGATACGCCATGTTTGATCTTTTTTCGGTACAGCTATTAATGGAAAATTATAAGGGCTGTTCGATTTCCTAATGACTCCATCTTCTAGCCTTTTACCTACTTCATCATTTATCTCATTCTGGAATTTCATAGCGAGTCTTTACGAGGGTACATAGATAATTTTCTGCTTGTCTTTTAACCTTATTTGATGTTCTATAGCATCTGTTTTTTCTAAGGATCTATCCATAGTGGAGAAAACATAATGATATTCTGTTAAAAGTCCAAAACATTTCTGCTGAATTTCCTCTTCTTGAATGTCTTTATTGATTTTTTTTTTAATGGATTGCAAAAGGGATTCATCCGCAACTGATTGAGTGTGATTGATTTTAGCGATGGTAAGAATACGATGTTTATAAACTTCTACATCCAAGATATGTTGATTTTTGTGAATTTCTAAAGTGGTATTTAAATGATTACAGACTTCAATATTACATTGTTGATGTGAGCCTACTGTATAAATAGCTTGTGTGACAGACAATCCGTTAGTTTTCAAAGTGTCGGAAAGGATTAATATTTCAGATCCTGGCAAAGTTTAATTTACTCGCAAAATTATATTTGAAGTTACGTTCAGCTCGATAGATTGCGTGCAAGATGATATTACGGGTGAAAGAGAATTCTGTTGAGTCGCGTATATTATTTCTTTATTAATGAGACAAGTGATTGGTTCTTCAACGTACGTCACTGTTTTGTTTGTCGTCTCCTTTTCATCCAAAACTGATTTTAAGGTATTAGAAGACTTATAGAATTTTCCTTCGATATACACGCCGTGTTTGGCAGGGGCTAAGATAACGTTTTGATTGCCCATAGATGGGTATCCTATAATCACAGCTGGATACATATCAATGTTTTGTAAAACCACAAAGATATCGGCAAACGTGCGCTTACCGACCTTGTACTGAACTAGAGTTACTCCTATTACATTTAGTTCATTATTTCCTATACCCGAGAGCCTTACTCCGTACTTCTCTATAGGGAAGTACAAAAATAACAAGTGATGAGTTCTCAAATCCATGATATTACGTGGACTACTAGAGTCCAAAAATAATATAAAGGATCGGTGTTCTAAATTTACAGCATATAATGTTAGTCGTAACTCATCTTGGCTTATTATTGCGTGAATTTGTTGTAAATCTACGGGAACCTGCACTGATTTATTCGACTCGGCCGTGTGTTTCATAGGGAAATCTATTGCCTCACAATGATCTGATAAAACATGAAATGGATTATTTGATACTACTGATGTTGATACGAATGACCCAACATCACTCTCTTCCTCATTGGAGTTAATTATGTGGTATTTGCTTTGCTTTGCACATTCTGAAAATTAGTCTGACCTTGCGAGTTCTGGCTAGACGGCCCAGGAACAGAGTTATTGTAAGCACTATTTGCTTGTTTTTTATTTTGAACTGCGTTGATGTTTGGCTGTTTCTTCTTATTGAACGGAGTATTTTCCTTTTTATTTTTTGGGGGAATTGACTGTGGAATTGACTCTGTATTTCTAGGATTTTGTTGTTGCTTACGCGAGTAGCATCGACTATATGAATGAGTTGAACTATTATGTATTGAACAATATCGCGTTCTGCAGTCTGCGATCAAGTGACCTTGACATTTGCAATTATAACACGTCATCCCTACAACTTGATTATTATTAACTACGTTTACTTGTTGTGGCTTAGTTTCATTTTTTGCAAAAATTTGTGTAAACAAGGGATCAAGATCAGTACACTTAGACATGTGTTTCTTTATCTGTTTATATACATCTAATTCTGTACTTTCGAGCATTAATTTTCTATCAAAACAGTGCACTAAAGCCTCTGGCAACATAATTGTCATGCAAGTTAAATACATTAATCGTAAGAAATCTTTCACGGCGATGTTATCTCCTGTAACCCATATGGAATTACCTAAAATATCTTGATATTCATTAAGCCTATCGGCATTGAGAGCCGTTCGTTCTATAACATTAAGCTGAGTCATAGAGGGTTGATTAGGTGTATTTCTTAATGTTGAAACTACATCTAAGGCTTCTTCACCGCCATAGACCACACGTAGCCTAACTTAGAAATCGTCTTATGTAACTGCCTCTTGAAAAGAAACTTCCCTAAGATACGCGGTTGGATCCCCTTTAGAAAAGCCTATAAAACTTTTAGCTTCTTGCAATTGTACAAATGGGTCTATGATATATTTTGCATTTAAGTGAGCGTCAACTGATGAAATCTAAGACTCGACATTCTGGGGTTACTTGGTCCGGGAGAGGGGATACTCGGTCCGGGATTGAAAGGAGGTGTCAAGTTTACTTTAACTTTTTTTTTTTTATCTCTTCGATTACTTGCGATCCTATCAAAATCTCTATATGAATACAGACGTCCACTGAGTAAACGCATAAGCACTATACAATAAAGATATGTTGCCTATTATAACACAATCTCCCAAAACAATGATACTAAGACAAAGATATTTCCCGAGAACTTCTGAAAGAAAACGGAATTAGCACAGAGAAAAACTCACCCCAGCTATAATGGACGATCGACTCGTGACAACAAACACTTCACTGCCTAAAACTGAATGAATAAAGATATTTACTTAGCTTTCAGTATATATGGGCGATGATCGATGACGTCATTTCCTCTCTCTCTCTCTGTCTCTCTCTGGTTTGCTAGAGTTTAGTTATTTGATGAATGTTTCGATTTGATTTCCCGTTGTATTGTTGAATGTTTATTTCCTGGATATGATTCTTGAACGTTTGTTCAGTAAAGGTTGATAAATTTGAATGCCATTCCTTCGTCTTCTTAAGATATTTTAATGATGTATGTTATTGAAGATCCTATTCCTCAGTTTGTATAATATTTATAGTTGATGTTTGATGCTTTATTTTTTTCGGTAGACGTAGATACTTCGTCAAAATTGTAGATTCATTACTCTTGTAACTGCTAATTATTACAGTTGAAATCGCTGGTTCTTAAAGTTGAAATCGCTGGTTCTTAAAGTTGAAATTGCTGGTTCTTAAAGTTGAAATCGCTGCCTCCAATTGTTGGTGTGGTACTTTTATAAACACACATTGGTGTTCTATCTCATGTCTCTTCAATATGATACAGATTTGTTGGACTTGTAGGTTACTTCTTCTGAATAAGTCTAGTTAAGTTAACTTTAAACAGTTTTTTATTAGCTCCATCACTAGAGTGTGGATGGTTTGGTCGGATGACCATTCCGTATGACAAGATTAATAGAACTGACAAAAATATAGGTTTTCGTCGATAACGATGTATGAGTTATCTCAGCATTTATTACACAAGATTATTATAGGAAGCCATCAGGTTCCGTGCAGAGACCAAGAGGTCAATTGTTTCTCACGGGATGCTTGTATTGTGTTGACGTTGCATACAAAATGTTACCTATGCAATGATTTAGCTTGGTCTTACTTTAGCATCCTGTTATGGCTTGACGTTCACACACTCCTGACTTCTCCAATGATCCCTTGGGTCATGGGTTTATTATGTATATATTACATATATACATATACATATATATACATATATATATATATATATATATATATATGTATATATATATATATATATATACACACACATATATATATATATATATATATAATATAATATAATATAATATAATATAGCTCTCGTGGTCTGGGCACCGAAAAATATATTATATGACGATGGCTCGTGACTGGGAACAAAGTATATAATACTATACGTATTACGACTGGCAAGTTAATCAACCTCTTGAATTCCAAACTCATTTGTTTGCTTTTACATTAAAACTGTTACACTTTAAAATATTTCTATATGGATTTTAAGACAGTTAAATAACTCCCAGGAAGTGATATATAAAACAATGAATATCCAAAGGTCTTCTAAGTACACTCAAAATAAACTGGGTATTTACTCTTAAGTATTATTAAAAATCTATTGTGGTTCTTAACAGGATGTGAGCGGAATTTGATGCTTAAAAATAGTGATTTAAATAGTACACTCTTTACAAAAATAAATATACTCTATATAAATTATATAAATTTACATAGTAACAAAATAAGTCAATGGAAAAAAATTAAGTGTGAACATAACTTAAATTGAGATAAAAATTTTAAGATCTGGAAATTATATATTAACTTGACTTGAACTAAAATATTTGAATAAAACTTAGAATAAGAAAAGAAATAATGCAATGTAAATTATACAAAACTTGAAATTAAATCTGAATAATACAATATTCAAGTTGCTCACTTAATGAAAAATAGATAACCAGATCACAATATGAATATCAAATCTTCCAATAGGGCCTATTACAACAATCTTTATACAATGCCAACACTCACCCTAATACAATGAATTCTAAATCAACATTTTGTCTTACGTATCTTTTCGACACACGATTTGGTTTGAGGCACAGAGTCACTTAGAAGAGGACACACTAAACGAACCGAACATTTTCAACAATACAATGGGTTACGTGCAAAAGTGAGAGAGGTGAGAAGTAAATCTTAAGGCTGGTATTCTCTATCTATTTGAGCTGTGAATCTGGTGTCCCTTTTTATATGAAATTCAGCTACTTCCAGAACCTTCCAGTACTGAGGTCTAGAAGCATGGGGCCCGAGCATGGCATCAAGAGTTGCCAAGTATCTCTCTCCCGAACGCTGTACTCACGCCATGCCAGATGGCTCTCTCAGGCAGCTAGGTCCACCCAAGGCCAATATAGAGCAGGTCAGGCGGTGAGGAGATTTACAGTGACTCACCTCTCTCAGCGGGCCTCAAATCACCCCCATGCGGTCAAAACAAACCATGAATTTGAGTTTAGGATTAGATCATTAATTTTAGGGAAGAATATCAAGATAATAAGTGAAAAAACAAAATTAAATGCAGAGCGAAACAATGAAGATAATATAATGATAAATGCTTCTGCATGTAATGTTAAGTATAAGGAAGAACGGGAATTATCCTTAGAATTATATCTAAGTAGTTCTTTAAGAAAAGACTTTGAGTGGGACTGCCCTACTGATGATATAGAAGATATCGAAGAAGCAGACAAGGAGAATAGAAGCAATGAAAAAACAATAGCCAATGTAATTGAAAATGAAGCACTAAAATGCATAGGGGGCTATATCGTAAGAAAATTTTCAACAAAATATCCTCACTTAGGGAAAAAAGCGTCTATGTGCTCCAATGACTCATGGGTGGGGATGGTGAATAAAGGCGGACTTTATTTGCCATCAGATGAATTTTTCTCACAGCTGACAGTGCTGCGAGAGATAATCAATAGCATTCATGGCAAATCTCTTTTAGGGGGTAATGACTGTCTAAAAACTCTGGTTGCAGAGCTGAAAAGAGGAGAAACAAATATTATTATTATTATTATTATTACTATCCAAGCTAAAACCCTAGTTGGAAAAGCAAGATGCTATAAGCCCAGGGGCTCCAACAGGGAAAATAGCCCAGTGAGGAAAGGAAATAAGGAAATAAATAAATGAAGAGAACAAATTAACAATAAATCATTCTAAAATAAGAAACAACGTCAAAACAGACATGTCATATAATAAACTATCAACAACATCAAAAACAAATATGTCATAAATAAACTATAAAAAGACTATGTCCGCCTGGTCAACAAAAAAGCATTTGCTCCAACTTTGAACTTTTGAAGTTCTACTGATTCAACCACCCGATTAGGAAGATCATTCCACAACTTGGTCACAGCTGGAATAAAACTTCTAGAGTACTGCGTAGTATTGAGCCTCGTGATGGAGAAGGCCTGGCTATTAGAATTAACTGCCTGCCTAGTATTACGAACAGGATAGAATTGTCCAGGGAGATCTGAATGTAAAGGATGGTCAGAGTTGTGAAAAATCTTATGCAACATACATAATGAACTAATTGAACGACGGTGCCAGAGATTAATATCTAGATCAGGAATAAGAAATTTAATAGACCGTAAGTTTCTGTCCAACAAATTAAGATGAGAATCAGCAGCTGAAGACCAGACAGGAGAACAATACTCAAAACAAGGTAGAATGAAAGAATTAAAACACTTCTTCAGAATAGATTGATCACCGAAAATCTTGAAAGACTTTCTCAATAAGCCTATTTTTTGTGAAATTGAAGAAGACACAGACCTTATATGTTTCTCAAAAGTAAATTTACTGTCGAGAATCACACCTAAAATTTTGAAAGAGTCATACATATTTAAAGAAACATTATCAATACTGAGATCCGGATGTTGAGGAACCACCGTCCTTGACCTACTTACAATCATACTTTGAGTTTTGTTAGGATTCAACTTCATACCCCATAATTTGCACCATGCACTAATTCTAGCTAAATCTCTATTAAGGGATTCACCAACCCTAGATCTACATTCAGGGGATGGAATTGATGCAAAGAGAGTAGCATCATCTGCATATGCAACAAGCTTGTTTTCTAGGCCAAACCACATGTCATGTGTATATAGTATGAAAAGTAATGGGCCAAGAACACTACCCTGTGGAACACCGGATATCACATTCCTATAATCACTATGGTGCCCATCAACAACAACTCTTTGAGATCTATTACTTAAAAAATCAATAATAATGCTAAGAAACGACCCACCCACTCCCAACTGTTTCAGTTTGAAAACAAGGGCCTCATGATTAACACGGTCAAAGGCAGCACTAAAATCAAGGCCAATCATACGAACTTCCCGACCACAATCAAGGGATTTCTGTACAGCATTGGAGATTGTAAGAAGGGCATCACATGCTCCAAGGCCTTTACGAAAACCAAATTGCAAACTGGGGAAGAGATGATTACCTTCAGCAAACCTATTAAGACGTTTTGCCAGAAGACGTTCAAAAACTTTAGATAATATGGGAGTTATGGAAATTGGGCGGTAATCAGTGGGACTTGAGCTACCACAAACACATTTACATAGAGGAGTAACATTACCAATTCTCCAACTAGTGCTAAAAGCTCCTCTTCTTGCTAACTTGCGCAAAATAACAGATAACTTTGGAGCTAAGAAATCTGCTGTCTTTATAAAAAACAAAGGAAAAATACCATTTGGGTCTACACCTCCATAAGCATCAAGGTCCATCAACAGAGCTTTAATCTCACGAGATCGAAAAGCTAAACTAGTTAGTTTAGCCTCAGGAAAACAGGAATGAGGAAGTTCAAGTTTTTCATTACTCTGTTTACTGTCAAAAACATCAGCCAAAAGGGTTGCCTTTTCCTTTGGACAGTGAGTGACTGAGCCATCTGGTTTAAGTAAAGGAGGAACTGTTGCATCTACACCAAAGAGTGCAGATTTAAGGGTAGACCACCATTTATGTTCCTGAGTTGTACCAGAAAGGGTTTCTTTTATGGTTAAATTGTACTCCTTTTCAGTTGAGGCATAAACTCTCTGAGCAAAAGCTCGAAGCTGAGTATAGTTGTTCCAGGTCAAATCTGATCTGTTACCCTTCCAAAGTTGATAGGCCTCCTGCTTCTCCAAAAAAGCACGTCTACAATCATCATTGAACCACGGTTTGTCCTTCACTCGGTACCTTAGCACACGAGAAGGGATACGCCTATCAATTATGTTGACTAGATTCTCATTCAAAGGGACAACAGGATCTACACTATTATATAATTGTGACCAATTCAAGAACAAAAGATCATGTATAATCCCATTCCAGTCTGCTTGGGATTTCATATAAATTTTACAAGAATATGATATATCAGGGACAGGCTGCTCAGTCTTCACTAATAATGAAATCAAGGCATGATCAGATGTCCCGACTGGAGAACCAACCTTACCAGTTATAACGCCAGGGGAGTCAGTGTATACAAGGTCCAAGCAATTACCAGACCTGTGAGTAGCTTCATTTATGATTTGCTCACAGCCTGATTCAGAGGCAAAGTCTAAAGCTCTTAAGCCATGGCGATCGGTAGGAGAGATAGAACTTAACCACTCCCTATGGTGAGCATTAAAATCACCAACAAAGACAAAAGAAGCCTTTCTATCATCTTCTTGTATCTTAGCCATAATGGTAAGAAGACAATCGAAGATAGACTCATCCATGTCTGGATTCCGGTAGATCGAACATAAATAAAAGTTGTTATGCCTGCCACAAACTTTTATTACCTGAATCTCATGACATCCACATTGATAGCAGGACTTATGAGAAGCAGGGTACTCGGTCCTAATATACACCGCCATTCCCCTGGCCCTAGGGATGGCATCACGTTTCAACATTATTGGCTTCTTAAAACCAGTTATAAGGAGCTCAGATGAGTGCCTCATATTAGAAACCAAAGTTTCTGAGCACAAAAGAATATCATACTGTCTGGACGCAACTGTAAAGTCTTGGATATTTGCATGAAGACCACGAATATTGCAATACAGAAGACGACATTGACGAAATCTAGGACGTACTGGTCCCGGATTTCGCTCAATGTCTCCAGACAGCATAAGAATTAATAGAAATAAAAAAGAGACAGCATACTTAAAAACTAGATTAACAAGAATTATAACAAAAACAATACGTACAGAATTATAAACAAAGTGATTGATGATACCCATAGACTATAGTAAAAAGTCGGAAAAACTGGTCAACATGGAGGAGCCGATACACCATGCAAGGCTAAATACCCTCCAGGATAGCCACTTCAACTGAAGGGAGGACAGTAAGGATGGTTTTGAGAAGAAAAATAATCAGAAAAAGGAAAAGACAACCTCTTGATAAACCACCAGGCATCCATGGCCCTTTTATTAAGCCTGCCCAACACACCATTTCAAAAAAACAAGAGGAAGAAAAAAAAAAATAAGATAGAATAGTGTGCCTGAGTGTACCCTCAAGCAAGAGAACTCCAACCCAAGACAGTGGAAGACCATGGTACAGAGGCTATGGCACTACCCAAGACTAGAGAACAGTGGTTTAATTTTGGAGTGTCCTTCTCCTAGAAGAGCTGCTTACCACAGCTAAAGAGTCTCTTCTACCCTTACCAAGAGGAAAGTACACTGAACAAATTGCAGTACAGTAATTAACCCCTTGGGTGAAGATGTGTTAAGTATCTCATTGTTGTCAGATGTATGAGGAAAGACGAGAATATGTAAAGAATAGGCCAAACTATTCTGTGTAAGTGTAGGCAAAGAAAAAATAAGCCGTGACCAGAGAGAGGGATCCAATGCATTACTGTCTGGCCAGTCAAAGGATCCAATACCTCTCTAGTGGTAGTATCTCAACGGGCGGCTGGTGCCCTGGCCAATTCTTCGCAAAAATATCTATATATTTTAGGATAAGGCATTTGAATAATCAGATAAAGTTAAGAAAAAGGACAAGAGAAACTGAAGATAACAGAAGTAGCGCCAAGAAAAAAGTTAAGCTAAATATATAGAAAACATGTTTTTTCCTAGGTTAAGTCTCTCCTCTGTAAATGTGAAAATAAATTTTCAATAATAAAAATTACATTAATATCTGTATTTTCTTTAATCCTTGTATTTTTATGCATGCCTTAGAGAAATTATATGGCTATATTATATTGTATATTATAATTATTATATCAGTAAAGTTAATTACTCAAAAAAAAATGCAGTCATTGCAAGACTGAAAAATTAATTATTTAATACCATAATAAGGCGAAGATATAAGGTGAAATAATTATTATCACAGCTGTCTTAAAAGGGGAAAAAAAACTTCCCTCTGAAAATCCTTAAGAAATAAACAAATTCATTCCAAGACTACCACAACATGCACTGCAGGGGGCCACACCCATGCCTTATCTTGGGCAGTTGTGACCTACAAAATTCCCACGGCCACTTGACAGGTGACACCGGGCCTCGTCTGGGCAGATGAGGCCCAGCTATTTGCCTCGGGCATTTTTCTCCGCCCGACCTCCTCTATATTGGCCTTGGGTCCACCCACCATTTGTCGCCGAAATAAAAAAAAAAAAAAGATAACATTCTATCACCAGGCCTTCAAGACATTTCTAGAGCAGGTGGTAGAGAATTTTCCAAGGCACATGCTACTGAGCATTCTCTCTCAAAATTGACACAATACCTTATAGTCCCAGAGCTCGGGGGGTTTTATTTATGTTTTTGAGTGCAAAAGGTCTATTAGTTGTTTCTATAGTAGAATTTTCTCAGGAATTCAAAAATCTATTTCTTACAAACACAACGGTAGCCGTTTTGTTAGAAATGCACATTGAATATGGGTACCCCTTGTGAAAATGAAATTTCTCTATGGCGCCTCCCAATGTCATACATTTCAATTTAAATGTTCATTTCCCAAATGTTAATGTATAAAGTGCCTCCAAATAATTATTTTTTGGTAACGATACCTTTCTATGATTCATTTGATGTGACTAATGTAGGATTATTTTGTTGTTTTTTAAGTTTCAGATTATCAAAGATGTCACGGAAAGTTATTGTGAATAAGTGGCATTTTGTAAAATTATATCTTTTTCCGATTTTCTACCAATGAAATGCCAATATATTGTACATGCAATTGAAATAACTTATTCTTTCTAATGTCTCAAAGTATGTTTATATCATAGCTTTCAATTGTTTGTAATGCAAATTAGATGTGTACACAAACAAATAATAGCGTTTTGAATTATACCAAGAAGTGGATGATAATTTAAACTACAACATAGCATTACTTTTGGTGTTGCAATGAAATAGTTAAATATGTAAAGGTCATGGCCCATTGGCATAGTAGTAGCTATATATTTTAATGCTATCATGCTGGCAGCAAACTGTTCTTTATGTATCCTAATCAAATCATTCATTTCATGATGACACAAAATTTACTGTCCATCATCAAAGTCAGATTCATCACTAGAGTCAAACTGAGTTTGATTATCAGTCACATCTATGTTGATGTCATCTTCTGTATCATGACTAAGAAGACGTACCACACCATTAAAACTTACCTGTTATAATGACGACCAGAAAGAAAACCATTGAAGGACCCTGAGCTCAATACATCAGATTCTGTCAGTATTTCAGGACCTCCAGAGCTGTTGATCAAGTACCCCAAAGCACCAAAGAAGGCTAAAGAGATGTGAAAGGGACCAAATGCGATAAACAGGTTGTTAAATCCAGGTGCCTCCGGGGCTTGTATTTGTAATGCGAGTTTTGCCACAGCCAGATCATAGTGGAGAACAATGATCTCCTGATTACATTCTCTTGCCACACGCTGGGATACCTTCATTGTTTCAGTAACAACATCCAACCTGGTTGGTGGCAAGTTTATGTTCTCCATGTAGAGTACTTTCTCTTGTGGAAGGGGATCACTGGTCAAAAGAGAGGTCCAACCTGTCCACATAGGTGTGGGCCCCCTAGCAACACTCATCATCCACAACATGTCCCTGTATTGCACTTGAGTGAAGTTTTGTGGCTGGGGAATGCTCTGTTCATGGTAATCAAACTGTCTGAGTCTTGGCTTCTTGTGATAAGGCTCAAGTATGGTTTCTCTTGGCAGGAAAGAACGTTTTGATTGAGCTCTTTTGGCTGATGAAGGTATTCTTGGAGCTGTTTTAGCTGATGTCACATTTGCTGATGTTAATGCTGGATTGTTTTCAGTACTTCGGTATACTTGACAGGTCATTGCCTATGTCTGATGTATTTGGATGGGTGGCTGCAGAATGTTCTGGTAACACATACCGACAGTATCATGAAGGGTTCCTTTACCAGAAAGTCTCTCACAATTTTCATCGTAGTTATCCCATGCTAAGCTGGTATATAGCCCAGGTTGCTGTAGAATTCCATCAGGGGTTGCTTGCTGTCTGTCAGTTATGCTTGTTGCCAGGTCAGTCTCCAGTGATTCTGCTGTATGGTAACCTATGCAGTGCCCAAAATGATTCAATATCTCCACGATGCGTCTGATGCCAGTTAAACTTTTGAGGCCCAGTCCAAGATATATATGTTTTGCTGGTTTTATTCTTCCTCTGGATATGATAAACATAACATCATCAGCCAAAGACTGTGCTTGCCTTTTGATATGCTCTGATGGATTGTCAGAGCCTGCAAAGAGGATTTGAAAGAATGTCAGAAGCGATGTAGGAGTGTCTATTTGATATTTTGCTAGAGCTTCAGCAGTCACTGGATCTGGTAGGTTTTTCTGTTTGGTCTTGGCACTGAATACAAGAGAACGAATATACAATGCTGCTTCCTTGATGTTGTGTTCATCAAATGTTGCCAGACGTATTGCAGAATCTGGTGTGAGAGTGCGACTATAAATTATTGTGCCAGACTTATTGCTCTGCTTTGTCTGCTTCAGTGTTGGATAAGTGTTCAATAATTTCTGGCAAAGTGACTGGGTAGAATCTGTTGATTCATCAGATTCCAAGCTTGACATATACCTGCCATGTATTGAGGTAAGCAGTTCAGCACCTTCGTTTTCAATGAATGTTTTGTCAATGTATTGTTTTAGCTCGATGAAAGCAGTCTTGTGGGCTTGTAATTTTTCAGATGCATGATTGGATGTCACCAGTTCTCTCTGGGCACGTTGAAGGTAAGATTTTCTGCAGGAGTGGTGATATTTGACCTCTTTAGAGATGAGGTCAATACCAACTTTTTTTTTTGCCAAAAGCTGTCCATCACACAGTGTCTGTGCTGTATCTTGGATACTTTGGGCACTCGCAATGGTTTCACAGTTGCCTAGTCTTTCTTTTGGCTTGTTTTTTCCTGCTGACTTTTCACTGCAGTGCAGATATAGAATAAACATAGTTTTGGGAAAATCCCTGTGTTAGATGCTGGGTTATGTTCAATGCTGAATCGTAAGGTTTTTTCAGATGTATTTGCCTTTGCATGTAAATTGTCTGGTATGGTCTGACGAACAGCAGTGAAACTTTTATAACATTGAGAGTGATGCCCATCTGTATCACCATAATAGTCAGGAAGCTTAACGGAAAATTATTTTGAATCTTTGAATAATTTTCGCCGTGCACCATCAACATGTCTGACTTTCTCCTATGAATCTGGATCAAATGTCTTTACCTCATACATGCATTTTCCAGTGATATGGAGAATACAAGAGATCTTATTTGCCATTTTCTACACTACACTAATAACCTGAAAGCACAAATGATATTTATGCGACATCATCACCATTACCACCGCCTTAACTACCTACGATTAACTTACTTAACTACCATTAATAAAGCCATCCAACAGCTCCAGATTCAGGTAAACCTAGTAAAGCAGATTTGAAATATACATTACAGGAAAATAGGATGAATTTGCAGATAAACCCAGATAGAAATCTAGGATTAAGCAAAAGAAACTGTGGTTTATAAGAAATGTGTAAAGTTATCCAAATATCAGCATAATTAACAATGCGATTGTATGCCTATTCATTAAAGCATTGTCCATCATAACTACATCATGATAGTTTTCAAAATTTTTTAAAAAACATGGTGGATGAGAAATATAGGCCACAACAGTACCCAAAACATATTGAACATTTCTTTTGAATATAATCTGAAAAAAAAAGAGAAAATTACAGAATTCACTTGTTCGCGACAACTTTTGGCGACATTTAGGCTTATCTGAAAGAACAATAATCAAAACAATCTAACATTATTCACACCAGATGATGCATAATAAGGTATTCTTAACATAGAATAATTATTTTGAGGCATTATATACATTTAAATTTGGGAAATGCGCATTTAAATTAATATGTATGGAATTGCTCTTTTTCACAAGGGGTACCCATCTTTTACGTCAGTTTCTGAAAAAACGGCTACCACTGTGTTTGTAAGAAATAGATTTTTGAATTCCTGAGAAAATTCTACTTAGGAAACAACTAACAGACCTTTTGCACTCAAAAACATAAATAAAACCCTCCGAGCTCTGGGACTATTATAGAATGTAAAAGAACCTTACCTAAGCTGTTGTTCACATCTCGCACAAATCCCAAAAACTCTCCAATAGATTGCGTAAGACTTCATAATAAACATATGTAAAGTAAAAAGTTAATTCTTAAGAAATAATGCAAATTTACATATACTAACTTGAATAGATAATACAGTAAAATTAACGACTAAAGTGTTACGTAATTTCCATATAAATCTTAATTCTACACAAGAGGAGCTCATTTTACAGGCTGTCTAATTCATCTCTTCAATGCATATATGAAAACAATATAAAATATAAATAAAATCTTAAATAAACTACTCTACATTAGACCAGTTTCACACATATATATATATATATATATATATATATATATATATATATATATATATATATATATATATATATATATATATATATATATATATGTGTGTGTGTGTGTGTGTGTGTGTGTATGTGTGTGTGTGTGTTTGTGTGTGTGTGTGTGTGTGTGTAATACATGCTGTCTTCTATAATATAAAACTTGAATAAGGAAAGCTGAAATGTAGGATTGATAATGAATATGAGTAAAACTAACATCATTTCCAATGGAAATGCTAGGATACAATAAATAGGGGTAATGGATGAACCCCAAAAGATTGTTAATGATTATATATAAAAAGGATAGACAGTAAGTGTTTACCCAGATCATGAGACAGACATGAAAAAAAGATAAGATCGGGATGGAGAGCTTTTTGGTAAAGAAAATGAGATTGAGAGTAAAATGACACTTTCTCTTAATTGAAAATTATGTGATCAGATGGTCCTACAAGTCTCAACTTTTTCATCCGAGACTTGAACCCTTAGTAAAGCCTTAGCATACAAGCTAGTTACAACTCAAAGAGCCATGGAAAGAATATTGTTGGGATTAACACTAAGAAACAGAAAAAGTAGCAATATGCATCAGAGGCAAACTAAAGTTAAGGATTTTCTAACAACAAGTAAGAGAAAGAAATATACATGGAAAGTACATTTAAAACGAATGAAATATAATATATGAACATAAAAATGATAGAGTTGGTCTCTAGAGATTGGTGAAGACGCAGAGGAAGGAAGAAAAGGAGATGTATTGAAGAACTAAGAAAATTTGTGGGTGTAAATTGGCAAAACAAACAAACGCGAGGGGAAGAATATATCTGAGGTCTTTATACTTCAGTCGTTCGGTTAGTTTGTTATGTATGTTGCATAAGATTTTTCATAACTCTGACCATCCTTTACATTCAGATCTTCCCCAACAGTTCCATCCTGTTCGTAATACTATATATGCAGTTAATTTTAATAGCCATATCGTCTACATAATGAGGCTCAATAGTACACAGTAATCTAGAAGTTTTACTCCAATTGTAGACGGGTATTGGAATAGTTTTCCTAATGAGATAGGCGGAACTTCAGATGTTCACTTGCAGTGATTGTTTTCCTCTTGAACAGCTTGACATGTCTTTTTTTATAGTCTATTTATGAATAATCTATTTTGATTGTGTTACTGTTATTTGAATACTTTATTTTAATTATTTATCACTCGTCCTATAGATTATATATCTAACTATTTCCTTTCCTCACTGGGGTATTTTCCCTGTTGAAACCGTTTGCCTTATTCGCCTTATTTCATCCTTCATCTCCTACTAGGGTTGTAGCTTAACTAGTAATTTACACACACACACACACACACACACACATATATATATATATATATATATGTATATATATACTTATACATATATATATATATATATATATAGGTGTATGTTGATAAACTTTGTGGATGTATATATATATATATATATATGTGTGTGTGTGTGTGTGTGAGTGTGTGTGTGTGTGTATATATATAGCTATGTATATATATATATATATATATACATATATATATTTATATATATATATATATATATATACATATATACACACACATATATATATATATATATACAGTATATATATATATATATATATATATTATAGGCTACTGTACACATGTACATATATTCAAATTAATAAATGTCTTCCGAAAAAGTGAAAACATAACACATCCGTTATGGACTTCATCTCCATGCTGGATTATATGGATATAGAGTCGACCGTGATGACGGACGACTGAACATTATATCACAATAAGGATTGCCGACAATCAATTAAACACCAATCAATTATCAAAATAAATAATGAAATGTGGGAGAATTGAGCTTCCTTCAACTAGTCAACTACTGTGCCCGGTACAAAGATTATTGCTCTAAGTGTTATCTCATTAATGTATATTAGAGAGTCACATATTCATCTTACAATTTTTTAAAGCCTCAATGGTTAATTTTGTTAAGTTTGGAATAGCCTTGAAATTTGTGCCTATGTACAATTTCTTAGAATAAAAAATTCCCTTCAGGAGATTCTATCATCATTTAATGGTAATTTTTTTTTTTTTTCATAAAATCCGTGTAATTTACTGCATTGTGATTTTGATTCAAAATTTTTTTCTAACTTATTTTATTAGTATTTTTTCTTATCTTCGAAAATATAAAAGGTTTTTCAATATCTTATCTCAGGGCGTGGAATATTTCACACAAACAAATATCGTTGCCAAATTATTGAACGGAAAACTTACCCATAAACCAGACCACCTCCACTCTCTCTCTCTCTCTCTCTCTCTCTCTCTCTCTCTCTCTCTCTCTCGCGCCCCCAAGCGATTTCAAAATGATTTTGGGAATGTTTTTGGCGATAGAATAGTCGTGGGAAACTTTCATATGGTTTTGGGGGATTTAATAAAGCCTTCCATTGCTAACTCGGGCCGAAAAAAAAAAAAAAAAAAAAAAAAAAAACATGTATTGGTCAATGGGTTCGCCGGATAGGGAAAACCCATTTCTCTTTAATTTACTAATGGTATTATGGCCATCATTCGTGTTTTATTTCTTATTCTAATGCCATGAGAGAGAGAGAGAGAGAGAGAGAGAGAGAGAGAGAGAGAGAGAGAGAGGATGTGGTCAGGTTCATGGTCAACTTTCCGTGCATTAATTTCGCAAACGATATTTGTTTGCTTGGAATATATGTTATGATCTCTATGGGATGAATCACAGCATCATTCTCTGGTATTTAAAGACCTTCTAAAGCCATTTATAAATTGTCAAATGTTTCGGACGGTTTCACTTTATACTCATCGAATAGGCTGATGACTTTCATTCAATGATTTTTCATTTTCAATTTTCTAAAATATGCAGGAGGAATCAGGTGATGAATTTGAACCCATTATAACATAAAGCGAAGTGTTTTACAAGGCAGACAGTAGCTAATATCAAATATGCATAAGTGATTGAAATCTTCTGCAATAAGAGAGAAAGGGGCAGCCTTCATTTTTTGCAATCTGATATGTAGTTCCGTTATATTTTGGCATACTAGCAAAAGGCGCAAAAAAGAAAAAAGAAATTAATTAACTCTTGGTCTGAAAAATCATATCAACTATATTTGAGTCGAAAACTATTGCAACATTTTCAATTAATATGATTTTTTTTTAATGATTCAAGTTTTATTATAAGACTCGGAAAATGGAAGGACTGGTTAATTAAGAATAGTTATTGGTAATTTTGGCCAGTTGTGGATTGGTGGTGATTAATATTTGCTATGTTGAAAATGAAGATAAGTTCACCTCCATATGTGTAGATAAATCAACTAGAATCATCAGCAAAATAGATATCATTCTTTAATGAACAAATAATAGAATTGGAGCTAAACTCTTTTTGAAACGGTTATTATTACATTAATTATTATATTCATTAGTAGTTCACTTACAGGATGTGTGGCTATAGCTTTGCTTTTGAAAATCTTGGCGTAATTTTGCTGAGGGGACATTTACTGGAAAATCCATTGTCAAGGAGCTGCGTGGTCCTATATCCTAAGGCTCCGACATTGTTCTTGTCTGGATATAGTGAAACACAATATCTATATATGTTAGGTCTGGTCACGGACGGAGATTAAGCAGCTAGAGCCTGCGGGATGACATATGCTGGTGGCTTAAGCCTGGTTCACACTATGCCAGGAATTTAGTCAAGTGGCGAGTAATTTAGCTACTAAACGTGTCTGAACATCAAACAGTTTTGTTAAGTATATTTAGTAAGCAATTTAGTGATTTAGTGTTTAGTCGATCCAAAATGTTCTATTTTTACGGTCAAGTAGTAGCTCCGCCCACTTGTCATTCGTCCACTAAACCAGTGAGAATACGTGTTGACTTTAGTAGTTTAGTGGAGTTTATCAGTTGTAGGTTGCCGCAGAAATAGCACTTCGATGGAATGAAGAGACAACACAAAAATTTATTTCAAAATATTTACAACATGAGAGCTTGTGGGATGTTAAATGTCCACAGTATAAAAATAAACAAATCAAGCAAAGTGCCTACGCTGATTTGGAGAAAACCATGGATATCCCTGGATTTGAAGAGAAGGAGATAAAAGCGGAAACCAAGAACATCAGGTATTTTCCATTTTTATGTCTTCGTAATCATGTGTGTAATTTTTTTCCAGTTGTGATAAGGTTAAAATTGGTTAAAAACGGCTATATGTTTTGCTTTATTCATGTAATTACAGTATTATTCTATATTTTTTTTGTTTTCTTCTCAGATCAACCTACTAATAAGAAATCCCAAAAATCTGGTGCCGGGACGGACTCGGTTTAAGCTCCATCGGTGAAATACTTCACCATATTAAATGAATGTCTAGGGACCATGAATGCAATAATAATGGAAAGTGAAAGCAATTTGGTAAATACATATTTTTAATCATGTCTGAATTTCAATTCTTAATGTATCATTCTTGCCTGCCAAGGAACAGAGCCATCTTCCACAAAGTAATTGGCATATCTTTCACGAAGATCAGTAGACCGGCCAGAAGAACGGTTGCTTAAACAAGTTGGTAGTGGTTCCATTCGTTGAGGTGCTTGTAAATCTCTCCAATTACCGGGGATAACATTTGCTTCATTGAGATTTTCTTTGTGATTGCACTTCCACCAACAGAAAGTTAAAACATTCTTGACTCATTCTGAATGTTGAGTAGTATTCTCTAGGATCTTCTACTTCTAATTCCTTGAGAAGTGAATTAGTAGATCCCAGTTGATTTCTTCTCTGAATCCATTTCCGTTCCAATACTCTTTTTCTTTTTGACACACTTTTTTCTTCCTCCACTTCCTCTGAAATATCTATTGCAATATCTTTTATTAGCCTTTTAGCTTTGCTGCGTTGCCTATTCATCTTGCGATGCCTTACACACTAATGTACTCTACTCGACTGGTTATGTGAACGAAATTGATCAGTTTAGTAGGAAAGTAGTAACTAAACTACTCGCCACTTGACTAAATTACTGGCATAGTGTGAACCAGGCTTTAGTTCGCCACTCGCCTGGGTGGAGCGGAGTCAGTCCATACCTATTAATCATTTGCATCATTTACTTTCCTGTCTTATCTTAACCAAAAAAAATTACAATACCTGAAGAATGTTTTTTTTTTTTTTTTTTTTTTTTTGTTATAGTAGATGGAAATAAGATAAAGACATCTTTCGCTTCCCAAAACATGCAAAGCTTCGAAAGAAATGGGTACACCTCTGTCGCAGCGAATTAGAACTACCTTTTACAAAGGGATGTTTCTTTACCTGAAAACCAACATGATCCAGATAAAGTGTAAGTGAAAGAACTTTATCACAAGGTTCATTGCACAACAAGGAACATGAAAATCCCTCTGAACCCAGGGGAAATTATATAACACTAGAAAGGGAACTCTGCCTTCCAGCGATGACACTTGCAGCATTCGATGATATCCAGGAAGAGCATTCTGCAGACATGCCCTTTCAGGAGGCTATGAAAAAAAGAGGTTGTATTGTAAGAAAATTCCTTCAGTAACATTTTTTAAGAACAATACTTGATTCAGATGAAAGAAACTGGATAGAAAAGATTTCTAAATCCCAAATGAGCACTTGTTCATCCCAGATATGTATACCGTAATAACCAATTAAAAAAGATGGAGAGGTTGTTTGAGCGCCACCATGGACAGACGGTGTTAAAGACTAGTAATGGAGCCATTATTAAGAAATTGTCGAGTGACGTTAAAAGTTTTGTTGATTTATCAGAAGAGGTAATAAGTTATTATGTCTACTTTGGACAAGTTTTTAGAATACGGGGTCTAAACAGAACGGTTAAGAAATGTCAAAAGTTTTACGGTAATGTGAACAAGATAGCCTATTAGTGAACTTTATATTATTAGATGTCAGTCTTATATTGTATATCTGTTATCACATATATACCTTATATACGATGTATTTGATATTACTTTCTAATTTCCTTTTAAAGTGATATCTAGTGTCATTAATCGATGATAGATAATTATTGTACGCAATTTTAACTAAATAATTTTCAGTCAGACATTTCTTTATCTTTTTAACAAACTATAGGCACAATTAAGTCGTCATTCTAAAAAACAATGAATAAAGAAATTCTCTCTCTCTCTCTCTCTCTCTCTCTCTCTCTCTCTCTCTCTCTCTCTCTCTTCATATCTATTTGTGAAGCCATTAAATTCAGATACAGATGAAACAAGGATTTCCGTTGGAGGATTGGAAAAACGGTGCGGGTATGGAATTTAGAATTTCATGGAATCTTCTGATTACCTTTTGGCCTTTCAGACACTTGCTAATCCGTCTTCTAATCAGAACAGGTAAAATAAACATCATCTACGAAAGCCAAAAAACCCAAATCTGTACGAAAAAAATATCATTTAATTACAAAGGAGAGGAAAATAGAGAGTTAGTATTTCATCCCCTTATAGGTTAATGGCGGAACGTACCCAAGATGCCGCCAGATGACGTCAGCTCTTGACCGCGGGTCGATGCTTGACCAGACCTTAAATATATAGACCTTGGTGAAACATTCTTGCTTCTTCAAGGAAAATTCTGGAAGTTCGACATACATGTTAATGGTCTATGTTTAGAAAAGTATATGCCTTGAAATACGCATCCTTTCTTTGAACTGGAATACCTATTGGAATCACAAAACTTATAGATAATATTTGAGGCTTCAACTTTGAGGTAATGAGTAAAAATGTGTTGAAATTCTCTATAGTTATTTTCATTATATTTCTAGCCTTGAATTAAGACTGGGAAAGAGAAGTTAGTCAGGACTTATTTCAGGTTCAATATTTCATGGGAAATCTTTCAAATCTTAACACCACGAGTTCCAGCCATATAAAGTAATTACACACATGCACGTGCATACACATACACACTCACATACACACCGACACACACACATACACAAAAACACACACACACACACACATATATATATATATATATATATATATGTATTTCGCCGGTCTTCTCTATCTTGAGCATTTAAATCAATACTTCTCCATTCATCTTCTCCTACTTCACGCTTTAAAGTATTCAGCCATGTATGCCTGGGTCTTCCAACTCTTCTATTGCCTTGTAGAGCGCAGTTGAAAGTTTGGTGAACTAATCTCTCTTCGGGAAATTGAAGAGTATGCCCAAACCATCTCCACCTACCCCTCACCATGATTTCATCCACATATGGCACTCGTGCAATCACTCTTATAGTTTCATTTCTAATCCTGTCCTACTATTTAACTCCAAATCATCTTTTGAGGGTTTGTTCTTAAATCTACAAAACATAATGGATAGTGTTTCATTGTTATACCACGACTCTTGTCCATATAGTCACACCGATCTCACGAAACTGATACATGTAGCATGATTTGTAAATGAAATTACAGGGGATTTGATGTCCAAATTTTACTTTACCAAGCCATGGCCGGATTTGTTTTTTTCATTCTTTCCTTGCACTCAAATTCTAAAGATCTTGCATTAAAGATCCTATATATATATATATATATATATACATATGCATATATATACAGTATATACACACACACACACATATATATATATATATATATACACAGACGCACACGCGCGCGCACACACAAACACACACACATTATATATATATATATATATATGTATATATACACAGACGCACACGCACGCACACACACAAACACACACACACACACATTATATATATATATATATATATATACATTTTCATATATATATATATATATATATACACACACACACACATATTTATATATATATATATATATATATTTATATATATATATATATATATGTATGTATATATATATATATATATATGTATATATATATATATATATGTATATATATATATATATATATATACAAATTATTTTTTTTACCCACATAACCCTTTGCTGCTCACGTAGGTTATAACTTTTTTTTTCCTGAAAATACCTTAAAAATTTTTAGGGGTATTTACAGTAAATATTCAATTAGTAATCAGTACATTATCTTCAACAACACCAACCATTCATTTAACACTTAATCAGTGACTCATCTACCTACCTCAATGCATTTCCTTTAATGAGTAATTATCTTCGATAATTCACAATTCCAACCCTTGAAACACTGAACACCCGTAGAGGCTAATACACACGTCTCGAGGGTAGATTTCCGAACAAACTAGCCACTCTCCCATTTGCATATTCCAGCATACGTTGCATTTTCTCTGGAGCAATTGGTAATATTTTCTTAACGTTCCATCTTTTAAACAGAGTATCTTTAACCCCTTCGACATTGCTGCCTCATTGAATTAATAATAGACATAGTGTGACTCAATGTATACACGATGTAGGTTTTTGTATATACTTCCAAGCAATATCATTCAACTGATTCGTGACAATTAGTTGATCAACAAATCCTCATCTATGTCTAGACCCATGCTTCCCTTCACCTATTTATCTTTCTTTTACCCGTGATCCATGATCAATGCAATTCTTCTCATTCAGTTTCCACGTAACCTAAGTAAAACTTTACGCATATAATTCTTTATGTTATTCTCTATACAAAGATTTTCACTTCTATGGAATCCATACTCATCTCACTTATACTTTTGTACATTTTTTTGTAACACACAAATCTTGGAAAATTGTCAGTTGCATAATCAATCTTCCTTATGCCGACTAGAATTTACCATAAAACCCTCCAGTTTTTGTTGTCTTTATCGTCAACTTTCAACAAATCTTCAAGCTATTCTTCATATCGACATGACCGGTCATATTTCATGAGAATACTGACCTTATGATCCTTTCATTTTGGAATCCATTTGCTCATTGCGATTGGAGTGATCTGCGTCATATCTGTTAAGATTATAAATGATGTCCGACAGTCTTAGCGAGGTTCTTATTGTAGGAGTTATGAATTCCGTCAAAGTTCTTGCTGATGATATTGCAATTTTTTTACAGATTCTTGGAGAAAATGCTCTCAACTTTGACAAGACGTTTGGAGATGATACCCGCCTTGTTATTAAAGTTTTCAGAAAGTAGGTCCTAATTTTTTTATTCTTCGTTTGAGTTGATATCGTCATTCTTGCCAACGTTTTTTTTTTTTTTTTTTTTTTTTTACAATAAGCGATGCATTCAAAATCAACCGTAAAGATGAAATAAAAATATTCTCACTCCTACCATGTTTCATATGAATTGACCAAGCCTCCCATTTGTAATTTGATTTACTATTATCAGAATACTCACTACTATGAGATTCAGGGCCTCTATAACACGGTTTTTTCGCAATAATTTTTTATCTATGAGTTTCATAAATAT
>NC_090750.1:28935233-28945233 GCF_036898095.1 Palaemon carinicauda | reverse complement strand
TTATTACTATAATAACATAAATCAAACGTGGGAGATCAATTTTTTTGCCAGAGAATCCATGATAACTTCTCTTCAACACTGCAATTTCCCATGATCACATAACCTTGATGAAGTGGTCAACTGCCAGTGGTGATAAGAGAGTTGTGTAATATTTGTGACTACTTAGAGGAACATAGCATGGCAATTGATTAAAGCCTGCATGGTTTACTCGTGTCTCTTTCTATCATGACCTGTACCAATGTTTTGGACAGAATGGTCTAACATCTCCATAAAAGGACACTCAGAAATCCCTTATGTTTGCTTTGAGCATTCCATGAACTTTGTTAATAATTTCCCTCATGACATCGTCCTCCACAATTACACTATGCCTCCTTAGATTTATCCTATGTATCAGTAAGTACATTATGCTAATTATCAAGTTTCCCCTTAATGACCCATTGAAGTTCCATGATCTCCATTGATATCTGAGGTCACTTGTGGAAAAAGACCTATCTCCAAAAACATGATACAGCACTTGTCCCTTGGGTAGTGTTTCGATTGTAATCACAGTGTTTGGTCAAGAGACACTGGCTACCATGATTATCTGCTATGACAGATTCATTTGAAGATAGCATAGTTTTATGAAAACTGCTTGTGGAATGATCTAAGGATTCGGACGACGTCCTTGATCCATTACGAATTCTCTATACTTACAATAGATCCTCTTTGGAAATCCGTCTTGAGAACCATTTGCAAGATATTCTTTTTTGTCACACGTACCGATATAGTTTGCATACTTCCATATCTATTTTCTTCAATTGTGATTTTATTTTCGTTTGGGAATGGTTTCTCTCTCTCTCTCTCTCCTCTCTCTCTCTCTCTCTCTCTCTCTCTCTCTCGTAGACTATTGATTCGAAACCCACCTTTTTATGTTGTAAAGTAAAGAAAAAATATACCTTCCCAGTATCTTTCTGTTGGAGAAAGAATAATTTTGTGTTATTCTTAGTCAATATTGGTAATCGTAATTTTTGTCAATAGTCTAATTCACGTAGTTTAAATTTAAGCTTACGTTGATGTTAAGGATCGTACATTTGGATTTTCAGAACTGTAATCTTAATTATTGGCTTTGTAATATGATAGTTTGCAAAATTTGCTCAATAACTAAATGATTGCATGGCTCAATGTGACTTTATCTTCATATAATAAATCTACTCCATATTTCCCAGAATACAACTGGTTCTTTGCAGACCGAAAGACATGAAAGTTTATTCATGAAATAATTCCCTTATCTTTGAGCGTGACATTTCAGAAAGTAATTTAGAAAAAGTTGAGGTAGTGTGTGATTTATGGCCCCTTTTATTATTTTAATTGTAGAAAAGCTGATTTTTGTGACATACATATTTACATTGTTTTTTATCCATATGGTCAGAGTCATTCCAGACTGTGCATTGGCTTTACCTACACCTTATGAATATTGATCACTATGAACAAATATCTCTCTCTCTCTCTCTCTCTCTCTCTCTCATCTCTCTCTCCTCTCTCTCTCTCATTGTTGGGCCATACTTGAACGCAAAACATAGACAAAAATTGTAAATCTTAATAATAGGACACTTGACTATTATATGATTTTGTAAATTGAATATCATGTGTTACTATTATGCCTTCCGTAAATAATATTGCTTTTAAACGACAAACAAAAAGTGTTATAGGTTGTAATTCTAAAAAAAATAGGTTTAAAAATACTATGAATTTCAATTTCCTTTGAACCTCACATAGTTGATAGGTAGATGAGGGCCAAGATAACGGAGATGGATATTCTTCAATGTAAATACTAGTAAATTGGTTATATTTCTGTGGTAGAATAGTTATTCCGTTGCATATTTCATTGTAGAATGATTTTAGATATTTTATTCACTGAAAATATTACTAAATTTATTCGACATCAGGGACCTTGGTTGCTGTGACGCCTTATAACACATATAACCAATCTCTCTCTCTCTCTCTCTCTCTCTCTCTCTCTCTCTCTCTCTCTCTGAAAAAAGGAATTCAAAAGATTGCAGCAGACAGACAAGTGATTAGATTGTGGCAGGGTGTTGCAAAACAACCCCCACACCCCTTGAATCACTAAGTGACAATTGTCTCAACAACACAAACTTTCCCCTGACGTTATCTAAAACCAAACTCTTAGACAAAAGACAAAATAAACAAAAACATGACCTTAAAACTATATTTCCTTACAAACTAAAACGCTCATCATAAACCAAAAATCACCTTATCACTAATCATACACGTAACACAAAATAGACCTTGATCATACCACTATTCAAATAAACCCTCAAAATAAATAAAGCTTAAAACTAAACACTAATAAAACAAACTTAAATTTACCACAACCCAAACATCAAAACACAGAAATATATATATATATATATATATATATATATATAGATATATATATATATATATATATATAATGGACACCAACACAGTCGTCCACACACTGCCACTGTCTTTTTACGGCAAACTACCAATATCAGGGTTTCGTGCTTAACAGTCCACTGGGTGGCAGTTTGCCACAGCTACTTCCCTGATTGGGGTGGGTTTTATTATCATCATCATCATCATCATCATCATCCTCATCAACAGCAGCAATCGGAATTTAATACGGTCCGGGTCATCAACAATTATCGAAATCTCAGCAGCCTTATCAAGTTCCTTACACAAGCCAAGTCATCATCAATCTAGTAAACATTCACATTCAAGTGAACTCTCTCCAAAGGAGGAATCACGGCCTGCCAAAATAAAAAAGAAAAACACTTATGAACACTCCTAACTAACTGAACTATCGCACTATAATCAAAGATAAATAATAAATTGTTCCTATCACTCACAAACACGACAAGCAAAGATAAACAAGACTGTACTTACTTTTTAAAACCAATAATCACTTCCTCGCTGGTAAAAAAAAAAATAAATCTAGCGTTCACACAACTGACTCAGGACGCAGTCAATCAAAAAAAGCATTCTCTCCGAAACATTCACCACTGTCGTAACCCTAACTAAAAAATGTAAACAAACAATCTCATTTATACCAACAGTCTTTCTCACCACAAACGATCGTTACACTAACTACTTTCGCTCGCTAACACAATGTCTCTCTCTCTCTCTCTCTCTCTCTCTCTCTCTCCTCTCTCTCTCTCTCTCCTCTCTCTCTCTCACAGGATTTGGCAAAAAACAAAAAATAAAGCAAAAATAAATCCTCCACATTCCTCCCCCCCTTACTTTGCCAAATCCTACTCACACAAAACTTACATTATTTTTTTTCATAACCCAGTCGCAGTCGGGAACGGGACCTCTACTCCGAGTAACTGGGCCCCCATATACTCTCTCATTCACTTCTTCCTTATCACAATCATTCGCTACATTAACACTATTCCTATCTAAATCCCTATCATCTAATATATCATGTACAATCATATCTACTTCGTTCTCATCTGGCCCTATAATTACACTCATTTCTGTAAACAGTTCATCCATTTCATCAAAAACATTCTCAACTTTAGCAAAAGATTCATTCATACTACTAATCATTCTCCTGTCTCTCATTCTTGCGTTATTCATTTTTTCTTTTACACCATCTAACGAAAAGTCACATACACTATAAGTATGATTCATACTCAGCCACGTTTCATCTGTATTAACACATTTATCTTCCATACACACTTGCACATTTACACCCTTGTCATACTTATTTGTATTCTTACCTATACTTATAAATTTCCCTTGCACTTTCTCCTCACTTAAAACTCTCAAACGCCTCTTTTTTCTATATTCAACTAACACTAATTGTTTATTTTCCAGCCCTAACTTCTCATGCATACTAGGTTCATACTTGCTCATTTCCAACCAATTACTCATCCCATTCTCACAAACATTAACCCTATTCCTTCCACACACACAGGAGGACTCACCCAGCTGAACCCTCTTACACTCTAGTTTCCCGAACATCCTGGCTGACTTAATCCC
The DNA here is from genome assembly GCF_036898095.1 of Palaemon carinicauda. NCBI lineage: Eukaryota > Metazoa > Arthropoda > Malacostraca > Decapoda > Palaemonidae > Palaemon > Palaemon carinicauda. Next base: position 28,941,228 of record NC_090750.1, on the reverse strand, counting down.
TTCTTCCTACATACTCTAGCTACATGCCCATCTGCACCACATTCATTACACTTACCCCGCGGCTCCTTGCACATTCTAGCATAATGACCATACCTTACCACAATTACCACAAATTACATTCATATGATTACTACGACATCCACTTGCTATGTGCCCAGTCATACCACACCGATAACACTTAACCTCTTTCTCTTTCTTGCACTCACTAATTCTATGCCCTACCTCACCACATCCAAAACAAGCACCTAGAGCCCATCTGCATTCATTCTTCTTATGACCTACTTTCCCACACTTATAACACTTTTCATCACGGACACGGCTATCTGACATACCTCGATGTGCACTCACACTCCTATCCCTATTGTGCCAATTACCCTGCCTAAATCCTTCATTTGTCATTACAGGTATTCCCACATTACTCGCCCCTAACACTCCTATCTACTACATTATCAGCTACCCCTCATTGGTCCTCTCAAAATTGCATCCTTATAACTACCAAATTCTATTACACTTTCTTCCATTCCAGTTCTTACACTCACAGATTTACTTTCTTTCATGCACCTATCTAACTCATAATCCTCAACTCTCTCTAGTATATCATCCCATGTCAATCTCTCTTGCGTCCACCTCATTTTCTCCTTGCGTTTCAAATTAATAAACTCACACACATTCTCAGGTACTGTTGCCAAAAACTTCCTCATCAACTCCTTATTCTCATTTATGGCTTCATCCCCATACTTCTTCCTAGCTAACGTTTCCAACCTACATACGTACATTGATATAGCTTCTCCTGCATTCATCCTTGCCTCATCAAAATCATTCTTACGCTTATACCTAACACTCCCTTTCATACGTTTCACCTGCTCAATTATTCTCTTTTTCACACTTTCATAATCAACGTCCCCTACACTCATTATCACTCCCATACATCGTCAACAAATACCCAGTCAAATATTCTCCTAACTCCCTAGCCCAAACTCTTTTACTATCACCATACTTATCCTGACAATACCTCTCATACTCCTTGAAAAAATCATATACATCGCTACTGCTATGCTCATTGAACCTTTCACACCGAGGTACCTCTCTCATAAACACAGTCTTACACACATCACGTTCATTCTCATTGCTATCATCACTGTCTACTCCCTTGTTACCTTCTTCCTCATTTGAATACAATGAATCCACTTCCACACTTAAATTCCTATCCTTAACCATTCTCTTCTTACCCTTCTTCTTACTTACCACTTTCACCCATTCACGATCATCCTTGCTATCAGCCTGATACTTTTTTTCTCTTTCTTCACATCACTTTTACCTTTCCTTTCATCTTTCCTCTCACCTTTCTGTTCATCCTTACTATGCCTAATTCCCTTATCTTCAATATCACCATCACTATTACTACTATCACTATCACTTCCTTTCCCATTATCACCTACCTTAACCTTCTCTTCCACTACCAACCCATTACCCGAAGCTGAGGACACTCCTCCGACTGCCTGCACCTTCACCCATTATAGCTTTCATCATCCCCATGACTTGCCCCATCATATCTTCCATTCGTTTCTCCATTCGTTCTTCATTCTCTCGCATCCTCATCTCAACACCCTCTTCCACTCTCTCTACAGTTCCCTGAATTTCCCTCAGTTGCCTATGCATCTCCCTCATTCTCACACCTTAACCACTATTCTCTTGCAACAACTTCTCCTCACGCTCCTTACTCAGCCGCAATTCCTCCCTCAAACCCTTAATTGCTCCTCCATTTTTCATCAACCTTAATCCTAATTCCGTCCTTCGTCCAACAGTCCAGCTTCTATCCCACCTAGGCAGTCCCTGTTCGGGCGCCAAAATAATGTGGCGGGATGTTGCAAAACAACCCCCCACACCCTTGAATCACTAACTGACAATTGTCTCAACAACACAAACTTTCCCCTGACGTTATCTAAAACCAGACTCTTAGACAAAAGGACAAAATAAACAAAAACATGACCTTAAAACTATATTTCCTTACAAACTAAAACGCTCATCATAAACCCAAAAATCACACTTTTCACTAATCATACACGTAACACAAAATAGACCTTGATCATACCACTATTCAAATAAACCCTCAAAATAAATAAAGCTTAAAACTAAACACTAACAAAACAAACTTAAATTTACCACAACCCAAGCATCAAAACACAGTCGTCCACACACTGCCACTGTCTTTTTACGGCAAACTACCAATATCAGGGTTTCGTGCTTAACAGTCCATTGGGTGGCAATTTGCCACAACTACTTCCCTGATTGGGGTGGGTTTTATTATTATTATCATCATCATCATCATCATCCCTCATCACAACAGCAATCGGAATTTAATACGGTCCGGGTCATCAACAATTATCGAAATCTTAGCAGCCTTATCAAGTTCCTTACACAAGCCAAGTCATCATCAATCTAGTAAACATTCACATTCAAGTGAACTCTCTCCAAAGGAGGAATCACGGCCTGCCAAAATAAAAAAGAAAAACACTTATGAACACTCCTAACTAACTGAACTATCGCACTATAATCAAAGATAAATAATAAATTGTTCCTATCACTCACAAACACGACAAGCAAAGATAAACAAAACTGTACTTACTTTTTAAAACCAATAATCACTTCCTCGCTGGTAAAAAAAATAATAAATCCAGCGTTCACACAACTGACTCAGGACGCAGTCAATCAAAAATAGCATTCGCTCCGAAACATTCACCACTGTCGTAACCTAACTAAAAAATGTAAACAAACAATCTCATTTATACCAACAGTCTTTCTCACCACAAACGATCGTTAACCTGACTACTTTCGCTCGCTAACACAATATCTCTCTCTCTCTCTCCTCTCTCTCCTCTCTCTCTCCTCTCACAGGATTTGGCAAAAAAACAAAAAATAAGCAAAACTAAATCCTCCACAAGATTACAAGACATGTTTTACTGGCTAATGCGATAACCCTGATATAATGATCGATTGGTTAATTGATATCTGTTATAAACTTTTGGTTTTAAGAAATAAGATGAAATGAATGCTTTTGAACACAATTCCCTATAACATCTAATGGAAGGGTATTCTTGAATTTCCTGGGCTATCTTGGTTATCCTAAATGTAATCAGGCTCTCACAACTGAACACATGTTGGGGAAAAGAAAAGGAATTTCGTCTGAGGTGACAGAAAATAAAGCCACGATGAGATACCACACCAGCCTCGTAGGGAGAGAGAGAGAGAGAGAGAGAGAGAGGGGGGGGGGGGCAGCAATGAGGACGTTAATATGGACATTATAAGAGAATGAAATTTGAAAAGTGCAGAAGGAATTTTAAAAAATTACTAATTGGCAATAAAATTCATTCCATTCAACCGTGATGTTATAGATAAGCAAAACCAAACCAATTCTTTTACATTGACTTTATATATTTACAATATTTTTATTTTCCTTGCATTTTACTTTTCAGCAGTTATGGCTCGTCAATATTTAACCGAATGATAATTTTACTTTCATTCGGGGCAATTGCATTTCCCCTCTTTAACGCTTTGATAATCGTTTGATTCATTACAAAATTTCTCACCTTTATTTAAATTGTGTCTTTCTGTACTCATTTACACTACCTTTCTTTACCTGTTTTCAGACGCTCACTAACTTTACTCATTCTATATCAAAAACACAGCCGTCATTTTTTGCTCATCATTATTTGCTCTCGCGTTTTGAATCTAACTAAGAGAGCCTTGAATGGTATATCTCGACCATTTGGATTTAGTCTGTAATTATAATTAACCATAAGTTTGACAAGTTTCTGGATATCCAGTATCCCAGACATTTCAGCAATCTCTGCAATGGAATCTGAAAAAGTAAAATAAAAATTGATCGGACAACTTGTTTTAATTCCGAATATATTTAAATAATTGCAATAAATAAAACTTCCAATACTTCTACAGATAACATCGACGTTCACAAGTTATGTACACTATGTAATTTCGCAAGATTTTTTTGGAGAGTTTCAACACTATGCACTTATTGAAGCATTATCGTATGCTATAAGCAATCACATTAGCAATGTTTCCTTTTGCCTTGGTATTTTATGGCAGACATCTTGGATATTAAAAAATTACTGCCGTAAGAGCGGTTTCCATTAACATATCAGCCTCTAAATAATCTAGAAATAGGATTTAGACAGCTAAACCACAATTTCCAGGGCCAAGGAACCACGGATAGATACTTTCTGTGGAGTAAGCTGCATGGATGAAGCTAGCCACAGCGACTAAATTGGCTGATTGGTTATTAGATATTATCTGGCACCGTAATAATGATCAGAATAGTTACGGTCACTTTAGCTCCAGTTAGAAACATCTGAAGTGAACTAATTACATTTCTATCTGCCTTCAAGTAGACTTGCAGTCAGACTGCTTTGCCTATAAGTGAGAGTTGTCTAGCATTGTCAACACCAATGATCACATGAAAGGCTGGAAAAGCCTTTGCTCTTTCTGTTCCTATTCCTCTCCATATTGGCTCTAGATAACCCTGGAAACCATCAAAATGGATATTGTCATGAGCATGAGGTTATAGTTGGCCATGATTTACACTAGGAAGTCTATTTGCGGAGAAAAATACCATCTGTGCATCCGACAAATTTCTGTGTGATGCCAGGCTAACCTAGTTGATCAACAGTATGTCTAACTATTCATGGTTGTTGTCTTGGAATAGAATGTCTTCGATACTCCTGGTATGCCCCGAAGAAGGGTTGATGACAAGTCTCTGTGATGTACAGCTGTAGTTCTTCAGTGTTTTCAGCAAGAAAGTTTGCATAATCAGCCTTGTTCTTGTTAGGTAAAAAAAACATACCTAAAGGGACGTGATTTGTATGTGTTTTCTGACACCTGGTATTAGATAGATGTTTTTTTTTTTTTTTTTTTTTTTTTTCTATCATCCCCAGTTGCCTTCTCCAGGGAATCGTCCCAAGATTTGTAAAACAGATGGATGATTTCATCATAACCTAATTTAAGGGACATCAGCCTGTCACCATAGATCCTGGTTTCTCTGCCATCTTCTGCAGAAATCCCAATCCATCTACCAGGGCTCTCCTGTGACTAGGAGCATCTGGTGTAGCATCCATCCCATCCTCTAGCTGATGATCTTTCTATGGAATTTCTGCTGTTGATAGTCTTGAAAATGTAGATCATTTTCGATTTTTGTCGAGGCAAGGCATGATTGTATCATCCGGACTCATGGTGTATGTGTGAATTCGTTGTTCACAATGGGTAATGTTACCTCTGGACCTAGCTAGGCCTATCTGTTGACTATACAAGTCCTTGGTGTCCTTGTTATTCACAACCTTATTTCAAAGTTCTAATATGGTTTTTGGTTTTTAGACCTGGACATCTCGTTCTCCTTCTTTACTGGTGCCCACACAGCGACATCATTGATTTGCTATGCCACGAAGTACATACTCATCAGGGGTGAAGGCTTGAGTGATCACATTGCGCATCATATGACCTACACCAATAAATGGGTTTTCTTGTTTCTTGAAAGTGCTATAGTATTGTAACCTTGGATGTGTTGGTATAGTTTGCGATGCAGTTTCTCACCCCCTGTGCTGCTCTTTAGATTTCATGTATGATGTCCTGATCATTACTATTACTCTTTCATAGAATGAATCAAGCTTTCCGTGCATGCCTCTGGGGATTAGAATACAGCCGAGTTTCTTCACATTTTTGAAGAAATGACTTCAGGTGTTGTCGGGGATTGAATATATTTCATTCAACAACTTTATCTTGAATGAAGGTACATAGTTTTCTGCGACTTCTGTGCCAAGTATATTGACATATGTGATTTCGATTTCTTCCAGAGGTAGGTATGGATGGTTCTGTGGACTTCATTGAGGTTAACTAGCTTAAGCAGATTTGCATGCTGTCGCTGGTGTTCTTTGTAGCCTGTTCTGCTTTCACTGTAGCTGACTTCTCGTTGTACATAGAATATATA
>NC_090750.1:28902733-28927733 GCF_036898095.1 Palaemon carinicauda | reverse complement strand
GAGGTGAAATGAAGAACTTTGTCTAAAGACCATGAGATGGGCTTTGGAGGTGCTGAAGGTCTGAGCCTAGCGTAGGCTTTCGGAACTTTATTAAAGATCTCGTTACCTAGGTCGATCTGGAAGGCAAATAAAATGGGTCTCATCAAAGCCGATTTACACACTGAAATCGTGTTAGCTGCCAACCCTTGGCCATGGAGGTGGATGAAGAAAGATAAGCAGAAGTCTGCTGAGATCTCCTGCGGATTCTTTGCCTTTACAAAGGCCACCCATTTTCTCCAAGATGACTCATATTGCCTTCTAGTCGATTTGCACTTGTATTCCTCTAGGAAGTCTATGCTGGCTTTCGAAATCCCGAATGTGTAATGCCCCGTTCTTTGATTTCCACTTCAATGCAGAGTTACAGATGTTCATTCAGTAAACTACAAAACGTGATTTTAAATGCCCATATTGAAAATGCCAGGAAGGAGAAGTGTAAATGTTTCGAAGTGTCAGAAAAACTACGAAGAATATTCCGAAGAGACATTCCCATTGAATGGCAAATAAAGTTATTTGACTATGTATATAATCATCTTCGTCGTGATATTGCAGTGAATAAAAGGAGATTTGATAATAAATTAAAGTCTCTCATATCTAAATCAGACTGGAAAACTTATGGTAAAGATTCTAATTATGTGAATATGTCATCAAAGACTTTAAATGACAATGAAAAGAACGTGTTAGCTCTAGGGTTGAAATTCAACAATCCGACAAAGAAACCTGATATAGTGAATATTTGTAGACAGTTCATTATTAAAGAAAAGTCATCTCCATATACACCAGACATTTCAACTGTATTATCTATAGCTAGAGGTATAGTATATTCTGCCTACTCACAATTTTGCTCCTTTAATTACTTCCCTAAACGTCTGAATAAAGCACTTGATTCCATCAAAAGAGACAAAAGTATACATGTAACTAGAGCTGATAAGGCTAATGTTATTGTTATTTTAGACCGTATTGACTATGTAGAAAAAATGAATTCTGTACTAAGTGATCAAGATACTTATGAAATGTTAAATTCAGATCATCGTGAAAATGTTAATGCCCAATTTCATAAAAGAGTAAGGGAGATTTTTGGAAAGAACAAGTCATGATTGAGTCATTTACCTCCATTAATGCAAGGCTTCCCTATCTTTATGGTACTGTTAAAACGCATAAACAGGGGCAACCATTACGTCCTATAATTAGCACTATTGGTTCAGCATCATATAAATTATCAAAATTTTTAGTAGTCTTATTGCAACCATTAGTAGGCACTATCTCTAATTCACATGTAGAAAATAATTTAGATTTTGTTAATAGATTAAGTAGGGAAACTCCACATGATGATGAAATTATGGTTAGTTTCGATGTTAAAAGTTTGTTCACTTGTGTACCTGTTAAATATGTACTAGAATTCTTAAACATTGAACTTAACAAACATGTTATGTCTTTACCTAACCATGTGATTTTGGATTTAATTAGACTATGTGTTGTAGACACCAGTTTTGTATTTAATGGGAGATTTTACAGACAAAAGTTTGGAATGCAGATGGGTAATTGTTTGTCACCAGTTTTATCGAATATTTATATGGAATTTTTTGAAAGTCGAATAGCTAGAGCAATTTTATTAGACGACATTTTCTGGGTGAGATACGTTGACGACGTATTTGCTATACTAAAAGCTTGCTCTGATATTCATAAAAATTTCAAGTGATCTCAATAATCTAGTCCCCTCCATAACTTTTACCGTCGAAAAAGAAGACAATGGCGCTATCTCATTTTTAGATGTGACAGTCATAAGGTCAACTATGAACTCTAATTTTAAATTCAAGATATACAGAAAACCCACAAACAACAATCTTATAATAGATAACTATTCATGTCATAAATCAGACGTTAAGCTGTCTGCATTAAGGTCTATGTTCCTAAGAGCCCTCAATATTTGCAGTCCCGAATATATTGACGAAGAATTCAGAAATATATATCAAATAGGTTTTCAAAATAATTTTAGCACACAAGACATAGACAAAAGCCTGGCACTTGCAAGAAAATCTTTTTATTCGCCCCAAAGGAATATGATAAGTAAAACTAATTTTCTGTCCCTACCATACCATCCCAATTTTGAGTCTGTAATCGCTCCTCTTAGATTGTTGGGGATTCATACTGCATTTTCTTATAGGAATACAATAGGCAGAAATCTGATTTGCAACACACCTGACAGTGATGAGGGTATAGTTTATAAGATACCATGTTTATGTGGACATTTTTATATTGGACAATCTGGAAAATCATTGGATAAGCGAATTTTAAACCATAAGTATAATATAAGAACAAACAACAAAAGTAATGCCATTTGTATACATAATAATATATGTAGTTATCCAGTAGATTGGCAACAGTCACAAATTTTGTTCAAGAATACTGATTTTATAGAGAGGAATGTCATTGAATCAGCATGTATATTTTATAGTAGGAATAAGAATTTTAATTTATCTCCAGGCATATATAAATTGGATCCTTTTATCTTACACAGTGTAAAGTGTCTATACAAACTTGAAAATGTTTTTCAATAGTTCTTTCTTTTTTTTTTGGCTTGTTTTATTTACTTGGGTGCTTGTCAAACATTCTATTACTTGTTTTCATGTTAATTTGTAGTTTCAACTTTTACTACTTTTATCCCCTTGTTAAGTGACTTTTGCCTGTTGGGTAGTAATAGTATAATTATATCTTTTTTTTTTATGATTTGAAGCCTTTCCTGTATGTACAAACGTGTGTAATATTTCTTTGTATAATAAACGCTCCAAGAAGAGGTCAATTGGCGGACGAAACTGTTGAGCATTTTTACATATACACAACTTTCAATTTTCCTCATGTAGACTACTATATAATATATATATATATATATATATATATATATATATATATATATATATATATATACTTAAATATATACCTATATATATATATATATATATATATATATATATATATATATATAGGCCTATATATATATATATATATATATATATATATATATATATATATATATATATATATATATATATGTATATATATATATATATATATATATATATATATATATATATATATATATATATACATATATATATATATATATATATATATATATATATATATATATGTATATATGTGTGTGTGCGTGTGTGTGTGTGTGCATATATACTTATATATATACCTATAATATATATATATATATATATATATATATATATATATATATATATATATATATATATATATATTATATTATATTTAAGAAAAACATATGACTCAATTTACAAATACCAATAATCAACTAAAAGGTTTTTCAAAAGCTGGAATGGGCTGAATAGGGATAGATGGAATTCTCTGATCAGGTCTATATCATGGGTAGATACAGTACTATTGAAGGAATATGTTATTAAAATAGAGAAACTTACTTATTCTCAAGTGTGAGCAGCAAGACAAGATTCGACTACCGTAGTGTTTGGTTAAACCTGTCTTCACTTCGCTGTCGTAAGCCTTTTTGAAACAGACCGAACGTCGATAAAGAGAGCCTACAGCGATAATGGAACTGTGTTTTTTAAATCAAGATGTCTTCACCATATTCACTAGAGGCAGTATATTTTGAGAAACCGAGCCCCGAGGGATATCCTTGTTTATGAAAATTGTTTTCCCGGGTGGACACGTGCTTCAGTTTTATTATGACTTAACATGAGGTCCTGATTATATCAGAAATTAGTTCTAGAACCTTCAATTGTAGGATCAAAGTGGGCGTTTTTGGGGAAACCAATTAAGACGCAGAATTGTCAAAAAAAGCCTTGTACGGAAATAACTACTGCCATTGTTATTAGCTCCGCCCATACATGTGTATATAAACTTCAAGAAGCGATTGCCCAGAGGAGCTCGAATAGGACATAGGTCAAGAGAGAATCTATGTTCGAACTAGATAGGAACCACGTCCTGATGAGATAAGAAGCAGGGATGACCAGAAGTCTAATAAAGCCAGTTTCCATCCTTCCCTTCAGGAGACAAACGCCTATTGCCAAAATCTTGTTATCGCTGAGAAGAAGAGGCGAATTGAACCACCTAGTCCTCCCTACATATGACAAGAAGTAGCCAACACTGCCTGCAGCTTGGCCATAGTTCTACCTTTATCATTTAATTCTTGGAGAAGACTTTTGATGTCCCATCTTGTTGCCACCCTTTCTGTGCTGTCATCGTGCCAGTTTCACCTGAACTTCAGCCACCTTTTTGCTGTGTTCTCAAGGCTGAAGCCTTCGTGCCAGTATCATCTAAGCACCTAGAGAAAACCATTCAACATTCTGTAAGTATTTCTACCTTAATGACTGTTCCCATTTTCTGCTAATGTATCGATTAATTTGATTTGTCATTTAAAGTACCTGAAGAAGTAACATTGATTTTCTTTATAAGTTTGTGAATAAACGCGTTTTTTTTTCTGTGCTTCTTTTTATATTTGCTCCCCATATCTAATTGGTTGTTGTAGGAAATATTAAGTTTTTATATATTATAAGAACCTGTAACGATTTTAGGATTGTAACAGTTTACCAATCATTCTAAAAATATGACCGTATTTACACAACTGAAAAATATCTTTCTTAATCACAGGCCAATAAAAATAACTAAGTATTGTAGAGCTAGTTTTCTTAACACCTAAATTACCTGACATAAATGTGTCGTGAGCTAAACTCACGATACCCCAACAATATATCACCGGAACCACAACCTGGTGAATGAAATGCCACTCTTCCTCTGGAGATGTATCCGGCGGTTGCCCTTTTCTCATCGAAATATCATCTTGTAGATAGAAATATTAATGACTTTCTCCACTTTTGGTGGCAGCACCCTCTCGTGAAGCTTGACCATCTCTAGATCCTTCTGTTGTTCAGCAATTAACTGTTCATGACTGAGGACGTCCGGCATTTCATTTACAAATGAGGAAAGACAAGGCAAAGAATAATCATCAGGATTCATGGAGGATCTTCATCGACAATCTTCTCATCGCCGGAAATCCAGCACTCTCAGAATCTAGCACTTTTGGGGTTTCTACCTCTTGCCTTTTCACCATTGTCCTGGTAGCACCACACACTGGATACGGGACCCTATTGTCATCTGAACTAACATTTCATGTGACGTTCTCAAAAATAATCAGATCTGTCACAGCTTTGCCACCCGTTAAATCACTGCCTAGCAAGAAGGATATGCCTTCAATGGGGAATATAGGACTCACACCTACAATGACTGGTCCAATGACTTAATCTGACTTAAAATGAATTCTATGGAAAAAACATCAATCTCGCCTAACTCTTCACCCTATAATAAAACTGACTCCTCAACAGAAGTCTGTGTAGACAAAGGTAATACACTCTCTAACAGCAAAGTCTGGGCAGCACCAATATCTCATATCTGGACAGGCAGCCAGAGCTTTACTAGCCGAACCGAATAACACCACTCCCTGGGACAACATACGCATAAAATCTACCATAGACTCATAAGAACTAGACTTACGACATTCGTGAGCAACGGGAATCTCAAACTGGGACATAACAGAAGGCTTCTTATTACCTTTCACTGCACCACATGCATTTGAATTTGGTTTCTCATTATTCTTTCTAAGTCTCCAACATTTATCAACAATATGATCTTTTCGCTTATAGTAAACACAAATATGATAAGACCCATCTGAGACCTTAAAAACATCCAGGTTTGGAACTAGGTGCATAACCTCCGTCATTGCAATGGAAAATAGATTGAGAAGATGGGGATGACTGAGACTCTGGCTTGACCTTATCATAATCTGAACTGTCACCCATACCCAAAGCCGGGTAAGCTTCGGTTGCTTTGGCAATTAGGACACTTTATGGCGAAGTTGACCTAACAGGGCGAGGCTATTTTAGTGTCTGTAACTTTTTTAAAATACCAATAATATTTGCCCACTAACTTTTCCAGAAAATTTGGCGCTATTGGATCTAAAGTGGTCGTTGAATAGATTTTTTTTTCTAAATCAAATACTCTCTCTCTCTCTCTCTCTCTCTCTCTCTCTCTCTCTCTCTCTCTCTCTCTCTCTCTCTCTCTCTCTCTCTCTCTCTCTCTCTCTCTCTCTTCTATTTCTAATTTTCTCAATTGAAAAACTATTTTCTTCAATAGTAATGGAAAAACTTGTTTGAACCTCAAAAATTTCCTCTTCTATTAACATCTTAGTTACAATAACTTTTATTTTTATTTTTCATGTACGATTTCACTGGCAAATTACGATGAGAACCTAGCACTAGTTACTCATCGTTCTTGAAAGATGAAAAAGCTCCCTTGTCGAGATTTTTAAACAAATCTTCTATCTTAGATGCCATGTTGATTTTTGCTAGCCTGAATTGTTAGAAAATAAAGCCCCTGGATAAGCCCCCAATTCTGTTATGAATCAGAATAACCTTAAAATATGCCAGGAAAAATCAATAACATAGTAACATAATTTTATAACATAATAACACATTTATAATGACAATCTACACATACTCTGAGTGTCTGCTAAAGTTCTCACTTATTAGGGACAATAAGCACGCTCAATCTTAGAGGATCACAGTAGGTAGTATCCGATAATGACTAAGGTCTTTGAACTTCTTTGTGAAGGTCTGTGAATGTCTCCCTGTATATGACTGTCTTTTTATTTTCATCTTACTGCAATTCTAAATTGGAAAAATCCCTCTAGGTTCATGAGCAGTTAAAAACAAAGAATAACTAACACCTTGGAAAAATAACCAGTCTAAATATAGTAACAACACAATAATTGTTGGCATTATAAAATTCATAATTGCAGTAACTTCAAGAAGTACAATAAATAAACAACCACCCAACAGCCTTTACTATTATGATTATTATTATTAATATCATTATTATTATTACTAGCTAAGCTACAACCCTAGTTGGAAAAGCGAGATGCTATAAGCTCAAGGGCTCCAACAAGGAATAATGGCCCAGTGAGGAAAGGATATAAGGAATTAAATACACGATGTAAGAAGTAATGAAAATTTAAATAATATATCTTAAAAACATTAACAACATTAAAACAGATATTTGATATATAAACTATAAAAACATAAAAGCATTTTCTGCGAGTTTGAACTTTTAAAATTCTGCTGATTCAACTACCTGATTAGGAAGATCATTTCACAACTTGGTCACAGCTGGAATAAAACTTCCAGGGTACTGTGTAGTATTAAGCCTCATGACGGAGAAGGCCTGACTGTTAGAATTAACTACATACCTGTATTACGAACAGGATGGAACTGTCCAGGAAGATCATAATGTAAAAAATGGTCAGAATTATAAAAAATCTTGTTCAACACGCGTAATAAATTAATTGAACGACGGTGCCAGAGATTAACATCTAGATCAAGAATAAGAAATTTAATAGACCGTAAGTTCCTGTCCAACAAATTAAGATGAGAATCAGCAGCTTCAGACCAGACAGAAGATCAATACTCGAAACAAGGTAAAATGAAAGAATTAAAACACATCTTCAGAATAGATTGATCACCAAAAACCTTGATATATGTATATATATATATATATATATATATATATATATATATATATATATATATATATATATATATATATATATATATATATATATATATATATATATATATATATATATATATATATATATATATATATATATATATATATATATATAAACGTTTAGTTGCCAGGTCAAATTTTGCTGTCATGTAATAGTTTTTTCCTTTGCTGGTTTTTTTGTCTATTCTGTTTATATAGAGCTGGCAGACGAGAGAGGTAGAGAAGGAAGCACCTAACCATCACATCTGACTTCTTGAATTACAATTAAGTCAATATAGGATCCTTCCTTCTATCTATTATGCACATCGCATAAACTTGAAATCTTACCTCATGGGTTCCTGCAATAAGTCTAAATCTATAAAATCTTTTTTTTTTTATAATATTAATCTTAACGAAAAATATAACCAAGGCTTTTAACACAACTTTCACTAGTATACCACGTACATTTTCATAGTCTGATTATTGTGGAAACCTTCTTTGCATTAAAAAAAGTGGAATAAATGATTTAAATATAAAGAATGAAAAATTCCCCCTCGCTTAACATATGAATTTTATTCTATTTGATAGTCTCTCGGTGGTTGGATATATCCTCATTTAATGGGACATTAGAAGTTAATTTAATATTATTTTACCTTCCTCTCGTAAGTATAGGGAGATGTACACACACACACAGACGCACACACACACACACACACACACACACACAAAAAAATACGGAAGTGTTTATGCCTAGTCAGAAGCGGAACTTTTTATTTCCGTATATTTGTAAAATTTTAAGATATTTTTCCTCAGCGTGTAAGCTTTTTTTATGTTATGTTTAACAGCTTTTGCTTGAATTCCTTTCCTTATATTCTTTTGAATATTAACAGAAAAAATATTATACGATTTGAAAAAATGGGGAAAAACAACTTTAGAACTGCTCGACTTTTTAGAGCAATATTAGAGGATTAAGCAGGCCATTTCTTTGGAGTGCATTACATAATAATATACTTGATGGCATTGAAATTTGATCTAGAAGAGGTAGTACCCCCCACCCTCTCTCTCTCTCTCTCTCTCTCTCCTCTCTCTCTCTCTCTCTCTCTCTCTCTCTCTCTCTCTCTCTCTCTCTCTCTCTTAGTTTCTGTTATTTTCAATTGATAACTAATTATTTATGAAGTTAAACTTCCCTGATGGTTACAAATGAAAATTTATAGTAGTGCATCTGTATAATTGAATTCCCTGTAAAGAATAAAAGTATTTATTGGTTTATGGGGCATCAGTGGAGACTCATGTATCCCTGCTTATTATGATTACTGTAAAGACATCTCTTGCATTCTTCATTGTCAAAGCATTTGTTGATGACAGTTAGTAAAAGACGTGGAAAGGCTGAATTAAACATTTGAAAAAAAAAAAAAAAAAAAAAAAACGCAGATTGAAGTAGAAATTGACTGTGAACATTGATTGACTAGAATGGTTAAAGTAGAATAAATATATGGATGGAAAATAACAGATGAAGTGTACTGATGAAGCCAAAATAAGATTTTTTTTTTCTTTTTAATTGAGGTAAAACGTTACTTACTATACCATAAATGGTGTGTGTTATGATTTTCTTTGAAAGAGTACACCAGAAAACTAATGGAATTGTAGGGGCAGAATATATTATATATGATGATATTAGATTATATTAGATTATATTTTTCATAAATCTTGAAATAGTTTATTGTAGACTTGATAGCGGGAAAAGCATAAAGAAATTAGGATGTGATTTAACGTCTTCTTATGGAACCCAAATAGGAGATGTGGGTGCTCGGTATCAAATAAACAAGGACATGTTACAGAAAGTCAAAGAGAAAGAAATTGAGTTTGGATAAAGTAATGATTGACTCTTTTGGAGACTATGCAGAGAAAACTGGAGATAATAAAGAACATCTACAGAAAGTATTGAAAGATTTCAATAAGTGATACGGCAAGAATAATATGAAAAGTAGATGTTAAAAAAAACTATTGTTGATGGGGTAAGTAGAGACCTGGAAGATAGAGCAAAGAATGACAACGTTATTATTGGAAGAACGGAAGCTGTGGATTTTCATAAAAATTTGAATTGAATGTAGCGAAAGTTAGCAGTCGTTAAAAAGTTTTGAGTCACAGAATAAGAGAAACAGGAAACATAGTGTATGCAGAAGATTGAGCAGAGAATTGAAGGAATGGAGTGAGATACCCCTCCTTTTTTTAACTGTATTGAGTATCTCTACTATGAAAGTGAAAGAGTTGATGTTCTTGAAATATGCTGTTTTAGAACTATGTAATAAATGTATGAGAAAAAGGGGGTTGTTTTCATTTCATTAGATCTAATTACCTTTCAGAAGTGGCTAATGACTCTTATTGGTATTTTCAGATATTTTTCTAAATAACATAGTATAATTTTTATATTAATAGAAACGTTTCAAGCTCATTCTTCCATACCTCCTGCAAATGTTCTCCATTAACTAAAATTTCTTTGGATTCTGATAAGGTATTCGCTTTAGTTTATTAGAAGGTGTGTTTTTTTTTTTTTTTTTTGGGGGGGGGGTCTAAAATAGAGCAGTTATGTTTTGCTATACAGTACATCGAGGTAGACCTAAGTTTTATGTGATATTGTTTACGACTGTAGGTTCTTAGTAAGACGTAAATTAAAGAGTCAGCATTTCTCTCTCTCTCTCTCTCTCTCTCTCTCTCTCTCTCTCTCTCTCTCTCTCTCTCTCTCTCTCTCTCTCTCTCTCTCTCTCTTATAGAAAATATTTTTCAAAAGTTTTCTTGACATTGTCCAGATTCACCTCATAAACCTTTCAAAATCTCATTCTCTATTAAGAAGGTGGCGGGGGTCTAGAAAATGATGTGTCAGGGAAAGGTCAAGGGAAAATCAAACTTGTGAGCCGTTTTTTCATAATGCCCCTATATTCTACCTGTAAGGGCTCTGAAAGACTAAATAGCAACACAATTTTCTCTTGAAAAAAATAAACTAAACAAACATATGTAAAGAAATATCACCTTTTTGTATAAAGCTTGACTCACAATTATCAAGTAAAAATAAGTTCGAATTAATATGGATGGAGCAGTAAGGGGAATAGGAAACTCATTAGCAGTTCATTCATAAAGGATGAAGATGAGCCTATGTTCTACCTGTAAGGAATTTTAAAAACCGTAAAGCATCACTTTTTTTTTTCTCCCAGAAAATAATAAGAGGATATCACGTGAAAGAAATAACACCTATCCAATAAAATTCGTTTTAAATGCTTGTTTAAGTCTTGACTGACAATTATCCGATAAAAAGCCCGGATACATTCGGATTGATATGGACAAAGAATAAAGAGGAATATCTTTATGGTTTTATTTTCAGAGTAACCAACTCATTATGCCTAAAGTGGCAAAGGAAATGGTAATAAAGAAATTATCCTTACACTAGTCTTTCTAAAAGCAACTGCATAAAAACAAGCTTTCTTGACCTAGGTAAAACTTGGATTCAAATAGTTTTTGGTTACAAAATGGCATCCACCCCAGGTCATCAGTCCTTAGGCGTGAGCATGACCAATAGGTGGATTCCACCTCCCCTTTTTTTCTTGTGTGAAATCGCTCTTTTTTTTAGATTATCACTTGCTGTGGCGGGGTACTTACGAGAACTGAGTATATTCTTAGGTTGATCCAGCATTGCAGGAAATGATCAAACTATACACATAATTGAAGTTTATTGCATGCACTAACACCTAAATTTCTCAAATATTTAAATTTTCCACCCTCTTAATGACAGAATGCCTTCGTGAAGTCATTGAGCTTCAGCGTGGCATATCAATCCAGTGCTGAAACCTGGTGATAGACAAGAGGGCTCTCGAAGTTGGGGAAATTGTTCCCCCAGTTCGAATCTAAATTTCTCTCTCTCTCTCTCTCTCTCTCTCTCTCTCTCTCTCTCTCTCTCTCTCTCTCTCTCTCTCATCTTTTTCTTCTTAATATTGCTGAGACCTTCTCCTAATTTGATAAACTTTCTTTCGTGTTGCTGTCCCAAATCTATGAGAAAAATTTCCCTTTTATATGTGCATATATTTTGTACGCACACACACGCGCACACACACACACGCACACACACACACACACACACACACACACACACACACACACATATATATATATATATATATATATATATATATATATATATATATATATATATATATATATATATATATATATATATATATATATTTTTTTTTTTTTTTTTTGTGCGGATGTTTCTACATCCATCATAGCCGCTGGCGCGGAGGTTCCTACATCCGTTATTGTTGTCTGCTTCGATGAATGAGAGGAAGTTTCACGGTTGGGAGATATTTGCATTCAAAACTATATGTGAGAGTATTGGAGGAATCATTCTGAAGTGTTGGGTCTTCGGAATCCAGGGGGATCCAATGCTTGGGGTAGGACTCTCGGCTCTTGGCCGGAACCCCATCAATACAGATATGGGGAGGATGATTCCATAGTTTCCGGGTTCATCTTACACCTGTGCATCTATATCTGTTTTGGTGCTATCCTTCTGGTAGGGTATGGAAAGGACCATCTGGGAAGTATACTTTCATTGTGCTGGTAGTGGAGAATGCAAATTTCGTATCTGACGTATGGTGCCCCAATACTCTCGGGAAGGTAAACCTAACCAATCAACCCCTATCTCGACCCCTGCTTTATGGATTTTTCAAATAACGAACCCCCATCCCCTAGATATGGTGATTCTTCCCCCGGCACTGTTGACGACAACCTGCTAATTTAATTAAGTAAAATTCTGTTGTTGATCTTCGAAATAATAAGGATCACTCTACTCAACTGATGTTATAAAATCTG
Source organism: Palaemon carinicauda (assembly GCF_036898095.1). Taxonomy (NCBI): domain Eukaryota; kingdom Metazoa; phylum Arthropoda; class Malacostraca; order Decapoda; family Palaemonidae; genus Palaemon; species Palaemon carinicauda. Next base: position 28,915,253 of record NC_090750.1, on the reverse strand, counting down.
GTAATATGGGTAAAACTGCAAATCCTTCATGTTTCCAAATTCTATTAGAGACAAACTATGATGATATATATATATATATATATATATATATAGAGAGAGAGAGAGAGAGAGAGAGAGAGAGAGAGAGAGAGAGAGAGAGAGAGAGAGAGAGAGAGAGAGAGAGAGAGAGAGAGCATTTGAGTGTTATGGATTGAAAAAGAAAGTAGGGATGAGACTTGAATATGGAAAATGGGACTCATGGATATCTTTTGATAGTCATGACGAAGCGTTGAATGCCGTTTGTAATATTAGTAATATTATAATTAACAACTTAAACATCATGGGAGCTCTTTATGATAAGGTCCAAAAGGAATTGGATATATAAAAACCTGCTGTTTGGTTTGAAAAAGACATAAATGTACCATGCCTTCACAGAGAAAGGCAAAACCACCAATGTGGCTTGTTGCTAAATCTAAGGGGATAGTAGGGAATCATTTTAAAGTACGTAAATTGATTAAAAAAAATATAGGAACCATTGCACCTGGATATATGTCTCGTTTTCAGAAAAGTAGTTATCTCTTCCATGCAAAATCCTCGACGCCATCTGCAATACTGTCTAACTTACAGAGATGCAGTGATGAAATTACATTAGAAATGAAACCTCATCTAAATTTTAGTTATGGAAGGGGAGTGGTCTTTAATAAAGACCTGTACGAATTTACAGATGAGGAGATACTTTCCATGTATCCACTAAATGTATGGAAAGTGCATAAGGTTCCTGGAATATCAATGATTATACTCACTTTCCAGGATGCTGATGTACCTTTCCATATTGTTATTGAACATAAAAGGATTAATGTTCGTCCTTTCAAAGAAAAGCCTCTGCAATGTTTTAATTGTTTAAAATTTGCACACCCATCAAAAATTTGCAAAAAGGAAAAAATGTCTAGTATTCGCTCCAAATCTTATCATGGAGAATGTACACTTGAGGCCAGGTGTTTAAACTGCAATAAATCAACTGATAAGAGATGCAAGCTGTATAAGTTGGAGGAAGCTGCTCTAAACAAATCAAGTCTAGAACACATAAGTGTGGGAGATGCAAAAAGACTGTTGAATAAATCAACTAGCTATGGCAAAGATGAAATAAGCCGTAACCAGAGAGAGGGATCCAATGTACTGTTTAGCCAGTCAAAGGGCCCAATAACATTCTCACGGTAATATCTCAACGGGTGGCTGGTGCCTTGGCCAACCTACTACTATTCCAAAACTAACTTAAAAGTAATCACTCAGTTACTAAAAAATCTCTCGGTGGGGTTTTAGCCATTTCTTATCGTCTTACTTTTCATGAGTTGTTTAATATTTTGCCAAACATTATCAATTATCAAAAATTACATGATGCTCAGCATTATATGTAGGTCATTTACAATGCGTCTACTGTTTATTTTTTTCTTTATTTACCAAATCATTGTTTTATACTATGTTGTAATTTTAGTCTCTTGCCCTTTTCTTTCCCAGACCTGAAAAGTACAATCCCATCTAAGTGCCATAATGTTTAGGCTGAGTATGCGTTTACATGTCTTGGAAGGCAAAGACATGATTAATAGTGTATAACTACAATGCCTACTTCCTACTAACGTTAATGAAGTTGAATTAAAATGAAATTGTCGCAACTCTCAACGTCGAGTCCTCGAACACCTCTTAGAATGAAAAGTTGCCATTATAGTGATAGTAAGGTTAACTTCACGGGTTATAAAATCTAAACTATTGCCAATTTCTTAATACAACTACGTTTGTTTGTTGTTGATAGAATTGCAACAGCATACACTTAATTTCACAACACATATTTTTTTCTGATTTTGTCACGAAGTTTCATCAGCCTGGGGGAATTGGGGATGAAATTATGGAGGGTTGCTTAAACCCCATTTACGAGTAAAGTATCGTAAAACAGAAAAAAAACATAAATGAATATTTACTTGGAAAACATTTATTTTGCATTTCCTTGACCACTGAACAGGATGTTTTCATGAATAAGAAAAAAACTTTTTGGTTCTATATTAGTAACAGCAAGATTAATTTACGTATTTCCCCCGCAATTCTCTCCTGCATTTCTACATCCTTCTTTAATTTAATGATTGATGTTCCATATGAAAATTATTTCGTTAGTAACAGTATCACTATATATCGAGATTTATCTTTATTAACTGTTTAGTATATTGTTACAATTAAATACAAAACTCTGTAAAACAGGGAGTAGGCCTACTGTGTAAGTAAAACCAACATACGTTTCTTTCTGGTCTTTATAAATATTTCAAGGTGAGGACCAAACTTTCTCTCAGAAATGCCTTTGACACAATACTGCTAATTAGTAGAACCCTTAAAGACACGAGGTTGAGATATAAATCAGTTGGTACCTTTTAGCATGTGCATGCTTAAGTAAGTAAAAATATTGAAGAAATGACACGTCTATATTCTGCATTAAATAGATGGTGTTTGGCATGCCACGAAAGTTCCAAAATTTCAGGTGATATTCTACACCTCTTTGGCCAAGAGCATGATGATTAATTATGTTTGGATTTAGAGCGATATTGCAAATATGATTTTATGAGAGACGAAAATGTCAGAAAGAGGATGAAAGAGTCTTATAGGTTTCAAGTCCTTTCAAAATTCCCTATCTAAATTATTGACCTTATCAAACAATGACATTGTGCACAATGATACAGTATCATATATTGTCTGCAGAGGGAATAGGGCAAATAAATCGTAACAAAACTTATAAAATTTTATTTTGAGGGACAGGCCACCGCCTCTTAAGGCCCTTCTACACGAGGGACATATGCAAGGCGGCCACTTTAATTTGTCCTCAATTCTTTCACTCTGAAACAGTGTTATCAGACCAAACAGTCTAAAGCAGACAGTAGGCACAGGTAGGTGAACGATGACTTTAGCCAGATGGGGGGCAGAGGGCAGAGCACAGTCAGACAATAGTCAGAATAGTGTGCCCGAGTGTACCCTAAAGCAAGAGAACTCTAATCCAAGACAGTGGAACACCATGGTACAGAGGCTATGGCACTACCCAAGATTAGAGAACAATTGTTTGATTTTGGAGTGTACTTCTCCTAGAAGAGCTGTTTACAATAGCTAAAGAGTCTCTCCTACCCATACCAATAGGAAATTGGCCTCTGACCAATTACAGTGCAGTAGTTAACCCCTTCAGAGAAGAAGATAAGTTAACCTAGGAAACTTTATTAATTATGAACTTTGCCATTAGAATTGGCACTAACAATTAGAAATTAAAAAAAAACTGAATACAACAACCAAGAATAATCTGAGCAATATCCTTACGGAATCCATTGAAGTGGAACAAACGTCTTCTGCAAGCAGAAGTCCAGCCTACCTTCTAGTTAACGGTCCAGACTATTGGTAAACCAGATAATGCAAGACCATTTCAGAATATAGGCAATGTATTTGCTAAGAAGATTTTTAGCTAAGTTCAAGTTCAGTTATACAAAAGTTAATATCCTATTTCATTGCCGTCAAGAGACATCAATAAAGGATGGAACACAAGAAAATTGAGTCAGTATTCCACAGCAAATCAGTCTGAAAATATACTTGGGTACTGTCAAACTGCATCATAGTTGCTTTTCTAAAAAGTCTGAATTGCCATCCTTCATGTCAAATGAATTAAAAAACTGGTCTAAGCTTCCTTTTATACTGTGAGTTGATACTTGGAGGGGGGCTTCAGAATTCTCTACATGCTACATATACTTTAAATTATATCAACATTTGGCCATCAGTTGTCTAGACACAGTTGTCTTGGTACTAGCAATCCGCCACAAATCTGAACTCTTTGCAGAGCTTAAGATAAATTCTTGAATTTCAAAAGCTCCAAAAGTACATCCGTGTCCAGTCCATCTATCTGCCCCCATCAATGATTATCATTATCAATGTTAAGCTACAACGCTAATTGTAAAAAAATATGATGTCATAGGCCCCAGGTATCCAACAAGAAAAAATATCCAAGAGAGAAAAAGAAATAAGAAAATCGATAAACTATATGGAAAGTATTGGATAAGAAATAGGAAATATCTTAATATTAGTAACAATATTAAGATACATTTATCATATACAAAATAATGAAAAAAAAAAAAATTATGTCAGCCTGTTCAGCATGAAAAACATACACTATATAAGTTTGAGCTTCTGAAGCTCCAATCGATTTAATTGCCTGATTATCAAGATTATATCATAATCTGGTCACCGCTGCAATAACATTTCTAGACTGCTGTGTAGTGTTGACCCTTGTGAAGAACAAGGGAAGACTATGTACAAGATAGCACAGTCTAGGAATATCTGAATGCAAAAGATGGTTAGAATTTTGAAAGATATTATACGACATGGGTAAAAACTAACTGAACGATGGTGCCAGAGATTAATATTCATATCAGGAACAATAAATTTCATAGACTACAAATTATTTGATCAGGGAATCAAGACGAGAGTCAGCATCTGAAGCCCAGACAGGAAAACAATACTCGAAACAAGGTAGAATGAAAGAATTATAAAACTATTTCAGAGTAATTTATTTACCAAAAGTATTAAAAACGCCTTCTTTCTCAATAGGCCAATTTTAGAATTAGGCAAGAAAAAGACCGAATGTGAAGGACGTACCTAGATATATGTGTGCCCTGGGCACGTGAGTTGCCAAAAAAGCCACCCCTCATCTTTACCTGCTTAGTTGGGGGTAATGACAAGGTATACTTACATAATTTAATTTTCTTACCTTGTTTTAGAGGCCAAGATTGATCCCCCATCTCTCCAAATCTATGCCACTGCAAATGTGTTTCTCAAAAGTAAATTTCCAATCAAGAAATACATCTGAAATTTTAAAGTTGTATATAGTTAAAGAAACATTATCAATGAAGTAATCTGGATGTCAAGGAGCCACTGTCCCCGCCATAATTACAATCATACTTTGAATTTTGACACGGTTCAACTCGATGCCCCATGGGTAAATCTCTATTAAGGATTCAGCAACCCAAGGTGTACAATAAGGAGATAAAATTACTGCAGAGTAGCATCATCGGCATATGCAATGAGCTTGTTTTCTAGACCAAACCATATGTGTACGCAGTATGAAAAGTAATGTGCCAATAACTTTACCCTGAGGATCACCAGATATCACATTCCTACACTTACTATGGGGCCCATCAATAACAACTCTTTTCAACTATCTAACAGTTTAATAAGATTCCAAGCAGTCATCGGTTCCCACCAGGTTTCATGTAAAGGAAAAGGTGCTTGCTGGAAAGCATTCTTAAAAGATTTGTAGTTCAGCAAAATGCAGTGAAGAGGCACAAAAAAGGAGAGAAAAGTATGTTTCCTGCCTGTTCGAGTACATGCATTGAGAGTATTTGAATGAAGTTAGGCTGAAGTTATTGGTAGAGAGGAAGTACTCCATAGAAGCCTTATTAATTATTGAAGATAATCTTTTTCAGCCAATCCACAGTAACTACATAGCTTTCATATAGAAGAACCCCCCTTTGGATAACATTGATGTACCCTCTCCAGATGGGAACCCATGGACCATTAAAGTGGGGAAACTTATGCCACTCGTAATGTCCTTACAGGCAATGTCATAATCATTCATGGCATTGGTTAGTTGCTCATCTGAAAATGGGTGTAGCACCACATGCTTTGAATGACCACAGCCAGGTTTCCTTATTTGAACAAGTATTTGTAACTGCGATAGGTTGTGTGAGATGAATGATGAGGGTTAATGAACTTAATTTAGCATGATGACCACAGTAGATAAAGTCAGCCAATTCTCTACCTGTTGAGACAATCACTTATGTTTGACAACCAAGTCCTCACCCTCATCCTCTCCCCCGTTACTAGGTGGTATGTTTTTATAGGAATGAATTGCTAGTTAACTAAGATCCTAATTATGCAGTCACTTATTGAATATATAATCGAGATGTGTGGTATAAGAACATGTAAAGTGCTTAGCCAATATTTGTTGTTTCCGAATGTGTAACCTAATATACGTCCTTCCCAATATGTCACTCGTAATTATAACAGGTGGCTGGAAATTTATACAAATTATGCATTCTACACATTCCATACACTGGATATACTATTTCCGTAAATGGTGATCTTTTTCAAGTTAAAATTATTTAACCGGTTTTTTGGGGGTATTAGATAATGGTCTAAGCAGTGTTAAGATTAGACCCCTGTCTTTATATTTCAAATACAATTTTGTAGCTTCTTATATATGAAGTTATTAGAGTACATTACATGCCTCATATCCATGTTTGTTTGCATATAAAAAAGTGATGACATAAAAGCTATTTTTTGAAATGCCATTTTCACACAAAAAGTGTTAATACAAGACTATAGATGGGCTGATGATCTAGGGTGGATTCCAGCTTGTAACAAAAAAATAATTTGATATTTATGATTTTGGGTCCCTTCTATTATCACATTAACAGACAATTACATAGCTAAGTTATATGGTCACTCCAGGGTCACCAATGTGATGGGCCGAGAGAAGGTTGTGACTCAAAGACAGGATGAAAGCAACTGAGTGAGTTTATTATAGAACACTCTCCTTTATATAGAAAAGCTCAAAGCAACAAGAAATTTCATATTCAAAACAGACACCGTTACCGATGAGAAAAATAGACATGTTTTTTCAGGTTCTTTTTAGTGCGGGGGAAGAGCGAAGATAAAAGCATAATATATACACAAAATGAACTATGTACGATCGTGTGACACACGGTTGGTACACAGGGGAGTCTGGCTTATTCTTTACACATTCTCTTATGTCCTCATATATTTGACTACAATGAGATTAACACACAATTCTTCTTCACTCAAGACAGTAACTACTGCACTATAATAGTTCAGTGGCTACTTTCCTCCTGATAAGTATAGAAGAGACTCTTTAGCTATGCAGCTCTTCTAGTAGAAGGACACTCCAATATCAAACCATTGTTCTAGTCATTGGTAGTTCCATAGTCTTTGTACCATAGTCTTCCACTTCTTGGGTTAGAATTCTCTTCTTGGAGGGCACAATAAGGCGCACGATTGTATGTCATTTTTTTCATTCTCTTTTTTCTTCTTTTAAATTGTGTGTTGGGTATGCTCGATAGATTGGCCATAGATGCTCTTGGTTTATCAAGGGGTTGTCTTTTCCCTATCCGTTTCTTCACATTTTCAAGACTATCCTTACTATCCTGGAGGATATTTAGCCTTACATGGTTCATTGGCTCTGCCATGTTGACCAATTTTTCCGAATTTTTGTCTATAGCCTATGGGTCGTATCAATCACTTTATATTTCTGTACATATTGTTTTTTATCATTATTGTTAATTCAGTTTTTAAGTACGATTAATCTTTTATGTTGCCATTAATTCTTACCTTATCAGGGGACATTGAGCGAAATCCAGGATCAGTATTTCCTCAATTTCGTCAGTGTCGGCTACTGTATTTCAATATTCGTGGTCTGAATGCAAATATCCAAGATCTTACAGTTTTGTCCAGACAGTATAATATTGTTTTGTGCTCAGAAACTTTGGTTTCTAGTATAAGGTTCCTTATAACTGGCTATAAGAAGCCAATCATTTTGAAACGGGAAGCCATTCTTAGGACCAGGGAGATGGCGGCGTATATCAGAACTGAGTATTCTGATTCTCAAAAGTCGTGTTATAAATGTGGATTTCATGAGATTCAGGTAATAAAAGTTTTGGCAAATATGACAACTTCTGCTGTATTTTTTTCAATCTACCAGAATCAGATATGGATGATTTTATCTTCGATTATGTTCTTACCATTATGGCTAACATACAAGAAGATGATAGAAAGGCCTCTTTTTTTTGGTGATTTCAATGCTCTCCATAGGGAATGGTTAATATCTGTTTCCCATACCGATTGCTATGGCTTAAGAGCTTTAGACTGCCTCTGAATTTTGCTGTGAGCAAATCATAAGTGAATCTTCTCACAGATCTGGTAACTGCTTAGACCTTGTATACACGGACTCCCTGGCTTTATAACAGGTAAGGTTGGTTCTCCAGTTAGGACATCTTGATCTAAGTAGTAGTGAACACTATAAGACCTGTTCCGAACGTGTCATAATCATGTATGATTCATATGAAATCTCAAGCAGAATAGAATGGCATTTTGAGTGATATTTTGGGCTTGAATTAACCACAGAGCATTTGGTTGTTTTCAAGAAGAATCTAGTCCACATAAATGATGAGTGTAGACATGTTTATTTGGAATAACAGACCTATCATCTTTTTAAGGGTAACATTTCATATTTGACTTAGAAAAACTATAATTAGCTTAGAGCTTTTGCTCCGAAAGTTTATGCTTCAACTGATAAGGAAGACAATTTAACCATAAATGAAACTCTTCCTGTTACAACCTAGGAGCATAAATGGTGGGTTACCTTTAATTCTGCAATTTTTGGTGTAGACGTAACAGTTACTCCTTTGCTTAAACGAAATAGCTCTGTCACTCACTGTCCAAAGGAAAAGGCAACCGTTTTGGCTAATGTATTTGACATTAAGCAGAATAATGAGAAACTTCATCTTCTTCATGCTTGTTTTCCTGAGGCTAAACTTACTAGTTTAGATTTTCGATCTTTTGAAATTATAGCTCTCTTGATGGCCCTTGATACTTAGGGAGGTGTAGACTCAAAATATATTTTTGTTGTTTATATAAAGACGGCCAATTTTTTAGCTCTAAACTTAACTGTTATATTTTGCAAAATAGCAAGAGCTCAAGTCCAACTGATTACAGCCTAATTTCCATAACTCCCATATTATCTGAAGTTTTTGAACATCTTTTGGCAAAACGTCTAAATAGGTTTGATGAAGGTAATCATTTGTTCCTTAGTTCGCAATTTGGCGTTTTTAAAGGCCATGGAGCATGTGCTACATTTTTTACAATCCCCAATGCTGTAGAAAAAACCCTTTATTGCTGTTAAGAAGTTCGTATGATTGGCCTTGATTTTAGTGCTGCCTTTGATCATATTAATCATGAGGCCTTTGATTAAAAACTTAACCAGTTTAGGGGTGGGTGGGTCTTTCAGTGGGATTCTCGATAGCAAGTTTTGAGAAAAACATTAGGTCTGTTTCTTCTTCAATTGCACAAAATAAAAAAATGCCTTATTGAGAAAGTCTTATAAGATTTTCATTGATTAAACTATTCTGAAGTAGTGTCTTAATTTTTTCATTCTACTTTGTTTCGAGTATTGTTCTCCTGTCCGTTTCTCACCTGCTGATTCACATCTTAATTTGTTTGACAGAAACTTCAGGTTTATTATATTTCTTATTACTGATGTAGATATTAATCCCGGTCATCGTCGTTCAATTAGTTCGTTATGCATGTTGCATAGCACTTTTCATAGTTCTGACCCATCCTTTCTATTAAAATCTTCCAGAACAGTACCATCCTGTTTATAACACTATGTATGCAGTTAATTCTAATAGTCATGCTTTCTCTATTCTGACGCTCAATACTACACAATATTCAAGAAGTTTTATTCCAGATGTGACCAAGTCGTAGAGTGATCTCCTTAATCGGGTATTTACATCGGTAAAACTTCAAAAGTTCAAACTTGAAGCAATGTTTCTATGTTGAACAGGCTAACTTAAGTCTCTTTTCGTAATTTATATATGGGATATCCATTTTAATGTTGGGATTTTCATATAGTACTTTACTTTAATTGTTCATTACTTCTCATATAGTTTATCAATTTCTTTATTTACTTTCTGCACTGGGCTATTTTCCCTGTTTGAGCCTGCTTTTCCACCAAGTGTTTTAGCTTATCTAATAATAATAATAATAATAATAATAATAATAACAATAATAATAATAATAATAATAATAATAATAATAATATTAATGATAATGATAATAATAATAATAATAATAATAATAATAATAATAATAATAATAATAATAATAAAAATAATAATGCTTACATTATATACAAAAACAATAAAATAAGATAATTGTAAAGTTATTTTAGTTCAGCCATCATAATTGTGTGAGAATATATATATATATATATATATATATATATATATATATATATATTTATATATATATAGATATATATATATATATATATATATATATATATATATATATATATATATATATCAATTTGTCCTTCTTGCATGAGATTTAACCTCAAATTAGGTAAAGAAATTTAAAAAAAAACCGCAACATGTCAAAAACATTCGTTTCATATAAAATATAGTGAAATAATAATAATTGGTTTGGAATGAAAAAATGCCATTTTTACCAGTCATGCTCCCCCAAAACTAGAATTTTAAAACGCTAGTGGTTGTGCGTTAAATGTTTGAAGCAAAAAAGTGGTAACACAATTTGAGCGTAATTGCTATCGAGTGGTGGTAACCATCAACAGCATCAAACCTATTGCATGTAGGACTGGTTAAAAGTACTCTTTTATTCCACCCCAGAAGTTAGCTCCTGCTCTACTCTTGTGTGTGTATGTGTGTGTTTGTGTGTGTGTGTTTATTGACTGCTTTAAGTAAGTTCGCCTTTTCGAGGAAATTTGATTAAAAAACCAAATTTCCCAAAGGGATAAGTTTTTCTTTGATTTTTCCATGTGTTAACTTATGCTTTAGGAAGATTTACTTTGATTTAAAGAAATTGTTACAAGAAATTTGATAAATAGAAGCTAGGTCTAATATTTATATATCTAAGTTCATTACAGCGTGTTTAGTTATTCCAGAAGACTGATTTACATCATGTTCTCAGAAAAGTATAATCTTATATAGATTGTGAAAGGATGGTCTTTAGCATTTCTCTCTCCCTATCATTACACTTTATCAGTAAGCCACTGCTAATATCTTTGTTTATAAATCATCGATATTTCAGGTAAGAATTCATAGGAGGAAAAAATAAATAAATCCACGAAGGGTACACGCTATAATTACCGGCTGTACAATTACAAGAACCCGTGTCTGCCCAGAGGGGCTGGGCAATCTACAGTGAATAAACGAAACGTTATGCAAATTCATATGTAGAAAAGACTGTTGAAATTCTGTCTTTGTACGGAGTAGATGGAATAATAAGTTTATGACTATGGGGGGAATAAATCAGATCATAGATAGGCCGATGGGTAGACTGGAATTTTTATACGTAGTAGTTTTATTTGCTTGAAAGTGGTTGATAATATTAGCCGATCCTTTAATTTAGGGACGATGATTAGATAGAAGTTAGGAATGGGTGTCATCTTGAGTCGATAAAGAAGTGACAAAATAAAAGTGGAAGGATATTGCTTACAGATACAGAAACTATATTATTAGAGAAGCTTGTCAGAGTTCCAGGACATGGCTACACAAAGTTATCAGTTTATGTTCGAGAGATAGATAATGGACTGAAATTAGGATGAGGGAATAAGTGGTTTACTGAGAAAAGTAGGTTAGAGACGTGGGGATCACATTCATGTATGTAAGAGGATGTACAATTATACCACTTTCAAGTATTACATCAGATCCCTCAATGATTTAGCCATATGGCATAGAACTATATTAAAAAAGCGGCATCTGCATTTTTGTGAAAAAGATAAAGAATTTACACTCCTCTGTACGGCACATTAATAACTATTTCCATGATTTTGCATAAAATCATTCAGTTCTAGACACATGTTCCCAGTTTCCATAATCTATACATTTCCCTTTTATCAAATTTAAATACTTGCTATGAAAAATAAAGTAATGAGATTATCATCAAAATCTATATTAATTTGTTTAAATCTCATAAGAAAAAGAGAAAATTAATTATGTATTATTCTTTCGTCTATTATTTTTAGTCCATATTCATCACTGAATAATCGATTTAATGGTGTGACTGGTGTCCAATGCCTATTAGTCATTAGAGCTGTATTTTAGTCATCATATATGTTATTTATCTTATTTGCTAACGATCATTTTCTAACCATATGATCATCTGATGATATCAGAAATTCAAAATCTTACTCACATTGTATTTGTTAAAAATGTACTTAGTTTTAAAAGATAAAATTCTGAAAGGATGATAACCTGATAACAGTTAGCAGTTGTGTTCTTATCTAAACATAATGAAATATCTCAAAATTATTAGGACAGAATATATCAAAAAACAGCATAAAAAAGGAAATTTCATGCAATTTTCCTATTTACTTGTTTCAATTTATTTTTTTCAAAGAATAAAAAAACATTAATAGCTTAAAAAAGAGATATGATGCGAATGATATGTAATATAATTTCGTATAAGATCTTGATTTAGGAAACATATGCAATTGTCCAACTGAGAAGTGCATAGAGTTTGAAATGTAGAGCAGATGAATGCAAAGGATCAAAGGTGAAAATTTAGACTACCTGAAGAGTTACCGGTCTTTTCAGTGCAGTAAATCATTTAGTGATGTTGGTGATAAAAAAAGACAGTTGAATTATGATAAAAAAAGGAAGGAGCTGTAGACAATGATAGAGTGCATGGGTATGGTAAATGATAAAACAATGAA
>NC_090750.1:28887733-28897733 GCF_036898095.1 Palaemon carinicauda | reverse complement strand
GAACGATATTATCTGAATGTTCATTTAACAAATCCATAATTTTATTGATTGAAGCTAACTGATCCCTTAGTTCTGACATAATCAATTCATCTTTATGAGTCAAGAACTCAATTTTCTTATTTTGATTACTAATTTTAAGACGATTGGAAAGTCCTAAACCTAAACTTGCAACAGACCCAAAGATGCTTAATGCAGCATAAATGAACGGATTCCGTCTTTCTTTTTGTTCGTGTCCTACAGTCCACATCAAAAGGTCATAAGCCAAAGATCCTGTCTCTCCAGTCTTATTTTTCAAGTCATCAGATAGCATCTCTGCAACTTTTAATGTTGATCCAAGCAAACTCTTAGTAGTCAAATGAAAATGTCTCCTATGCAACTCATCCAATGATGCAGAAAACCTTGAAATGGCGGTTCTTAAGCTAGTGACATCATTCTCTTGAAGAAAAATTGCTTGCATATGCACTTCGACAATTACGTTGGTTGACGTAATAAAAATGTCTTCTTGTCTTTCAACTATATTGCCATATTTAAAATATATATTCTTAGTCTTAGAACTCATCCCATACGAAAAAAATGTCTGAGCGAACAATATCACTCCCAACAACAAAAAATTCATCTTGGAAACCTGTAACGAGAAAAAACATATGTAATTACTCCTGTATTAAAAAGAAAACTTTTAGTCATAAAATAAAATTTTCCCTCACTTCTTTTCCTCTCTTTTCTTTTTAATTTCTTATGTGAGACAATGGTACTATTCTCTCATCCGTGGGTTGGGCTACGTTTTGAATTCCAAACCTATTGGCCGTTAATGTTTCCAAAATGTTAAATGGGCCTTCAAACTTAGGTGTTAGTTTATAGTTGAGCCCTTTTCTGACATTGATTTGAATATAGATGTTATCACCCACGTTATATGTTTTAGTTGGTTTCGCTATTTTATCATGATTCCTTTTCATTATGATTTGTGATTCTTCTAAATTCTTTCGAAGGATATCATATCGACTTATACTTGCATTTATACATTCTTTTAAAGGATTTGATAGATTAGTTGTAGGCGTTAATACATGGAAAGGTGTTCTAACTGGGGTACCATACAATGCTTCATGCGGTGACATTTTAATTGATATATGATATGAATGATTCAGAGTACTCAGTGCCGCCGGTATTGCAATATCCCAGTTGGGGTCTGATCCCCCCAGTGTTACCCTCAATATATTTAATATCTTCCTATTTGCTCTTTCCACTAGCCCATTCGACTCTGGGTGATATATCATGGTATTGATCTTCTTTATGTTGAAGAATTCACACAATGAGGTAAGAAAGTGATTATTAAATTCACCACCCGAGTCTGAGATTATCATGTGTGGAATTCCATGTTTACAAATGTAACACTCGTAAAACTTCCTAGCGCATTCAATCGCAGTTTTAGTTTTAAGCGCTATTAGTTCTGTATATCGAGTTAAAGCATCTATAATTACTAAGAGGTGCTTATTTCCTCTGTCTGACTCGTAAAATCCTGTTAACAAATCTAAATGTATTCTTTCAAAGGGTTGATTGGGAACAGGATAAGCTCCTAAGCTGACAGGTGTTTTCGTATGCCCTTTGTTTTCCTGACATGTGCGACAATTAGCTATGTGTCTTTTTATATCTGTAAGCATTGTATGCCAATAAAACAATGATTTGGCATTCTGTGACATTAATGAGAACCCAGGGTGTCCATGTAATGGATTTGAATGCAACCAATTCAGGACAGTGGAAACAAGTGAGTTTGGTACTACTACCTGGTCGTTAGTTACATGTGGTGTATTGCGGGTTTTCCTTGTCACAGTCCTACACAGAATATTATCTTTGATTACATAATTCTGCTGCTTATACTTTATATATTCTTTTTCTTTATGATTGCCTTTCAAAGCATTTATAATTGTTTCTATTTTCTGATCTTTTCTTTGCTCAGTCTGTAACAATTCAGCACTCCAGCCTAAATCTTCTTGTTCAGATATTGTTTTTACAATAGGCATGGATGTTGATATATCTATTAATTCAGCTAAAGACTCCGTACAAGATGACACGGGGTTGCGTGATAATGCATCCGCAATGATATTTGCTTTCCCAGGTAAATACCCGATTCTTGCGCCAAAATCTTGAATGATTAAATGCCACCGAGTTCGTTTAGGGCTGTGATTGAAGCCTTTAAAGAACTCTGTTAGTGGTTTATGGTCAGTAAGAACCTTAACGGGATAACCGTAAATTATGAACTTAAAATGCACTAGCGAATTAACAATAGCTAGTCCTTCCTTGTCTATTACTGCATACTTACTTTCGGAAGTTCTCAATTTTCGAGAATAGAAAGCTATCGGGAAAAACTGTTTATCATATTGCTGAAGCAATACCCCTCCTACTCCTAAGTCTGAGGCGTCTGTTGCAATGAAGAATTCCTTACCGAAGTCAGGAAATTTTAAGATAGGAGAACTACACAGTTCATCTTTCAAAGTATTAAACGCCTGTTGATGTTGCTCAGACCATATGAAATCTACGCCCTTCTTCGTAAGATCAGTTAAAGGAGCGGCTATTATTGAATAGTTGCGTATAAAACGCCTGTAATATCCACTACAACCCAGAAATTGCTGTATTCCCTTGACATTAGTAGGTATGGGAAAATTACGTATAGCCGACACCTTATCATGGACTACTTTAAGACCTTGGCTTGACACCATGAAACCCAAATATATTAATTCTGTTTTGAAAAATTCACACTTACTAATCTTTACCCTTAAGTTATGTTGTCTTAATCTCTGTAGTACTAGTTCTAACTTACGTAGATGTTCTTCTAAGGTGTTGGAAAAGATTACAAGATCATCCATATAGGCATGCAATATATCCCCTAACAAGTCTCCAAACACTATGTTAATCATTCTTGTAAATGTTATAGGAGCACAACGTAAACCAAAAGGCATCCGTAAAAATTCATAATGTCCCCTGGCTGTGCTGAAGGCTGTGTATGGGATACTATCTTCTTCTAATGATATTTGGTGAAAGCCTTTAAGTAAGTCCAAACTGGTAAAATATTTATTCTGACCTAATAAAGACAAAATATCGTCAGTACATGGCACTGGGAATCGATCAGGGATCGTTTCCTCGTTTAGACGACGAAAGTCGACGCAGATACGCCATGTTCGATCTTTTTTCGGTACAACTATTAAAGGAAAATTATAAGGGCTATTTGATTTTCTAATGACTCCTTCCTCTAACATTTTACCTACTTCATCATTTATTTCATTCTGGAATTTCATAGGGAGTCTGTACGAGGGTACATATATAATTTTCTGTTTGTCTTTTAACCTTATTTGATGCTCGATCACATCTGTTTTTCCTAAGGATCCATCCGTAGTGGAAAAGACATCTGTATATTTAGTTAAAAGTTCAAAAATTTTCTGCTGAATTTCTTCGTCTTGAATGTCCTTACTGATTTTATTTTTAATAGATCGTAAAAGGGATTCATCCGCAACTGATTGAGAGTGATTGATTTCAGCAACGGTAAGAATACGATGTTTATAAACTTCTACATCCAAGATATGTTGATTTTTGTGAATTACTAAAGTGTTATTTAAATGATTACAGACTTCGATATTACATTGCTGATGTGAGCCTACTGTATAAATAGCTTGTGTGACAGACAATCCGTTGGTTTTCAAAGTATCGGAAAGGATTAATATTTCAGATCCCGGTAGTGTTTTCTTTATTTGCACTATTAAATTCGAAGGTATGTTTGGTTCGATATATTGCGTGCAAGATGATATTACGGGTGAACGAGAATTCTGCTGGGTCGCGTATATTATTTCTTTATTAGTGAGACAAGTTATTGGTTCTTCAACGTACGTTTCGGTTACATTTGTCGTCTCCTTTTTATCCAAAACTGTCTTTAAAGTATTAGAAGACTTATAGAATTTCCCTTTGATATACACGCCGTGCTTTGCAGGAGCTAAGATAATGTTTTGATTTCCCATAGATGGGTATCCTATAATTACAGCTGGATACATATTAATGTTTTTCATAACAACAAATGTATCGGCAAACGTGCGATTACCGACTCTGAACTGAATATGAGTTATGCCTATGACGTTTAATTCATCATTTCCAATACCTGAAAGTCTAATTCCTGATTTTTCAATCGGAAAGTTCGAAAACAACAAATGATGCGTCTTCAAATCCATAATATTACGTGGACTACCAGAGTCAAAAAATAACGTAAAGGATTTGTGTTCTAAATTTACAGCATATAAGGTTGGCCGTAACTCATTTTGGCTTATTATTGTATGAATTCGTTGCAAATCTACGGGAGCATGCACTGTTTTACTTAATTCGGCCGTGTGTTTCATAGGAAAATCTATTGTCTCACAATTATCTGATAAAACATTAAATTGATTATTCAATACTATTGATGTTGACATAAATGACCTTGACCCAACATCACTCTCTTCCCCTCTAGAGTTAACTATGTGGTATTTGCTTTGCTCTGCACATTCTGAAAATTAGGCTGACTTTGCGAGGTCTGGTTTGACGGCCCAGGCTCAGCGATATTTGAAGAAGTGTTTGTTTGTTTCGGACTCTGAACTGCATTGACATTTTGTTGTTTCTTCTTATTGTTAAAATGAGGATTTTTCTTTTTATTTCCATATGGAACTGACTGTGGAATTGACTGTGCATTTCTAGGATATTGTTGTGTCTTACGCGCGTAACATTGACTATAAGAATGTGATCCTGTGTTGTGAACTGAACAAAATTTCGTTCTACAGTCTGCGCTTATGTGACCTTGACGTTTGCAGTTGTAACACGTCACTCCCGCTACTGGATTGTTAATTACGTTCACTGTTTGTGGTTTTGTTTCATTCTTAGCAAAAACTTGAGTTAACACGGGATCGAGATCTGGACACTTGGACATGTGTTTCTTTATCTGTTTATAGACATCCAATTCCGTACTTGCAGGCATTAACTTCTTATCAAAGCACCGCACTAAAGCTTCAGGCAACATAAGTGTCATGCAAGTTAAATACATTAATCGTAAAAAATCTTTCACGGAGATATTATCGTTAGTAACCCAAGTGGAATTACCTAAAATGTCCTGATATTCGTTAAGCCTATCAGCTATGAGAGCTGCTCTCTCAACAACATTAAGCCGATTCATAGTGGCTTGATTAAGTGTATTTCGTAACGTTAACACTACATCCAAAGCTTCCTCACCCCCATAAATCGCGCGTAACCTAACTTTGAAATCATCCCAAGTAACTGCTTCCTGAAATGAAACACCTCTTAAATACGCACTCGCATCCCCCTTAGAAAAATCTATAAAACTTTTAGCTTCTTGTAATTGTACAAAAGGATCTACGATTTGTTTGGCATTTAAATAGGCATCAACGGATGAAATCCATGACTCCACATTTTGTGGCAAGAATCCGTTGACACGGCCTTGAAAAGGAAGGATTGCTGACCTGGCATTTACAAGCGTCACAATTGGAGGAGGATTAGCCTGGCCTACACCACTAGGTCCAGGGGTAGGGCTGACAGGAGGAGCCATGACTGCTGTATTTTTTTTTTTTTTTTATCTCTTTGACCCCTTTCAATCCTATCAAAATATCTATATGAGTACAGACGCCCACTGCGTAAACGCATATGTATAATAAAATTCCCCCAACAATGTTACTAATCCCAATACATTTCCCCCCAAGAGTTTATGAAAGAAAAAGGAATTAGCACAAAGAAAGAAAATTCAAAATGAGAATTCGGAGTTTCTTATAACAAAGTTTAGGAATTCACTCACCCCAGTAATAATTGACTAACGACTTGTGATAACTACACTTCACTGCCCAAACTGAAATGAATACAAAATCTCTGTACTTAGCTTTATATGAAGTCGACACGTCGTCTCTCTCTCTCTCTCTCTTGATGTTTTGTTAGCGATGTCTCGTTCTAGTTTCTTGTTGAATGTAGTTCTTCCTGGATATGTTTTGCAATTGTTGAACGCCAGTCCTTGGGTTTCCTAGGATGTTGATTGAAGATTCAATTTGTATACTAACATATGTTGGTGTTAGCATTTCCGTTGGACTTAGTCAAAATTGTAGATTCTTGTAGATAGTTTTGAGTTCTTGAAGATCTTTATCAGGTATTACAGCTTTTATTTTGAAGTCTTGAAGATCATTCTCTGGTTTTACAGCTTTTATGTTGAAGTCTTGAAGATATATCTCTGGTTTTACAGCTATTTATTTTGAAGTCTTGAAGATATTTCTCTAATTCTTAGAGTTTAATCGCTGTCTTAGAGTTTAATCGCTGCCACCATTTATTGGTGTGCTACTGTCTTAAGCACACATTTGAGTATGAGTTGTTTTCAGATGTATTTAAATGGTTTACTGAACACATCTTAGTGGTTTTTAAGTTTTATTGTGAATAAACAACTGAGTTAAACATCTCCATCACTGGAGGAAGCTGTGTTGGTCCACATGACCAATTCTGGTGAAGTTTAGATATGAACTGAACAAATTACCGATATCCCAAATATCGTATACTTGCTTTAATTTAGCTAAGTGACGGAATCGGAAGACACCTGCATCCGGTGACGTCACAAACTTTCACACGAAGAGACAATGTGTTGACATTAAGAAAGAATGGCAACTCAGCATCTTACATCCTGCTTACAATTTGAATGACCATAGCAAATCTCACGGTTAGCTCTTCCAACCAACATGACATATTACGTCATTTGTTTTAAACATGTAATATTACTATTCTAACTATTACATATATATATATGTGTGTGTGTGTGTGTATATATTCATCAGCCCTTGTCAGGATTCTGCAGACAGGTACTTCCAGACGGGTCTGCATAGTCTTATTTTAGCAGCATATACCAGCAAACTTTTCTAGATCATTAATCCCTCATCTTCTCTTCTGTCCCCTGCTTACTTTGTAATCTCTAAACACAAATTCTTTTATTCTCCTTATCCATGTTTTATATGTCATTCATATATCTATATCTTTATCTATATGTCTATATATCTATATATATATATATATATATATATATATATATATATATATATATATATATATATATATATATATATATATATATATATATATATATATATATATATATATATTCTTATGAAGATGGTCTAGTGTATAGTATATATTATTTTATTTATATTTTATGTGTGCATTGAAGAGTTGTTAGCCAGCTCTCCAGATGAGTTCTTCTTGCGTAGGTTCAAATTTATCATGCAAATTTTGTAAGACTTTCATCGTTAATATCATTGCATTCTTTATTCAAGTCAGTATATGTAAATTTACGTTATTTTCAGGAATTAACTTTTTTATTTCAAGTATTTTTTTTACCAAGTCTTACGTAATTTCTTTGAGAGTGTTTTGTGACAATAAAAGATAAGAACAAGGGCTTACATATAGTGTATTTTATATATTTATTAGGTATTGAGTTATGTTTTTGAGTGAATACGCAATATGCTGTGTGCTTTAGAAAATTTGCAAAAAACCTAGTGATAGGATATTATCTTAATTTTATACTGGGGACAGAGGGTGGGCGGAACTAGCTGACAGAGAGTCACCTCGCTGTGTGTGATACTTGCCCAGGAAACGTAGGATTCATCTCCCTGTTGCGTGAGTATGCGTTCGAGAGAGCAATTCTTGGTATTTCATATAAAGGCGAACGGGCCCAACGTAGACTTTTTCACAATCCCCACATGGTACTTTATAAACACCTGATTCTATATCTCTTTTATTTTGATAAACATTAATAAGGGCGCTTCCTATGGTCTTGGGATATGAACAAACAAAGGAGTTCTCAGTTTTGATATTATTTGTTATATTTTTGATACCTTCTATATATGGGAGTTTTATCTTATTTTTAAAATCCCCTTGGTTAGTAACATGATTTTTATAATATATCGTGTTGGCTTTGTTGATAACCTTTTCTATGACGTACGTCGGGTAGATTAGCTGGGTGAGTTGTTTACGAATTATTTCAAATTCTTTACTTAGGTAGGCTGAGGAACAGATTCTCAAACCTCTAAGAAATAGATTACAAGCTACTCCAATTTTTACTGAAATGTCGTGATAACTAAAGAAATGAATGTAGGAAATATAGAAAGTTTGTTTTCTATACACAGTGAAATTATACCCTGTCGATTCCCTTATGGTTAGTATGTTCAAAAAAGCTAATTTTCCATCTTTTTCCCATTCCGTTTTAAATTTTATGCCAGGGACTAGGGTATTTAGATCATTGGAAAATATATTAAAATCTCCCCAGCTATCATCCCAATATGTGAAAATGTCATCAACATAGCACTGCCAAACCATGTTCGTAGGTTTCATTGTTGTTAAAATTTCCGTTTAAAAGTTTTCCATGTAGAGATTGGCTAAAATTGGAGATAACGGGCTGCCCATACTACAACCAAATTTCTGTTTGTAAAAATTTCCATTGAAAGAGAAAACGTTATTTGACACGCTTAGTTTAATTAACTTGATTGTTTTTTTGTTTTTTTTCTCAATACCAAGGGGGAAGTGATCTTCATAGGGGATTAATTTTTCACTTAAGATACCTAGTACATCATTGATCGGGACCTTTGTAAATAGTGATTCTACTCACAAGGACGGTATTCCCTCGAGCCCAATTGTCTCATGCAAAGGGTCATTTATATATAATATATCAAAATGGTCAAAAGAGATGCTGTCTCCATTTCTAGGGAGTTTTTCTTCCACTTATATCAAGCATGCAGAAGACTCTATCCAGAAATTCAATAGATTAAATATCCCGGTAAACAATGTAAAACTCTTGAGTCTTGACGTAGAATTCCTATTTACAAAAGTCCTGATCAATGATTTACTAGGTTTCTTGAGTGAGAAATTAATCCCCTATGAAGATCAATTCCCCCTCGGTATTGAAAAAAAAACTAAGCATGTCAAATAACGTTTTCTCTTTCAATGGAAATTTTTACCAACAGAAATTTGGTTGTAGTATGGGCACCCCGATATCACCAATTTTAGATAATCTCTACATGGAAACTTTGAAACGGAAATTTTAACAACAATTAAACCTACGAACATGGTTTGGCAACGCTATGTTGAGGACATTTTCACATATTGGGATGATAGCTGGGGAGATTTTAATATATTTTTCAATAATCTAAACTCCCTAGTCCCTAGCATAAAGTTTAAAACGGATTGGGAAAAAGATGGAAAATTAGCTTTTTATGACATACTAATTATAAGGGAATCGACAGGGTATAATTTCACTGTGTATAGAAAACCAACTTTCTCTATTTCCTACATTCATTTCCCTAGTTATCACGACATTTCAGTAAAAATTGGAGTAGCTTGTAATCTATTTCTTAGAGGTTTGAGAATCTGTTCCACAGCCTACCTAAGTAAAGAATTTGTAATAATTCGTAAACAACTTACCCAGCTATTCTAACCGACGTACGTCATAGAAAAGGCCATCAACAAAGCCAACACGAAAAAGTACAAATTTTTCTTAACAAAATCAATAATGTTGACAACCAAATTTGTGAAGTAAAAGACATTATATATTTTCGATTTCCTTACATATCAAACAAAATCAATACTATAATAGAAAGGAAAATTAAGCACATAACGAAAACCTACTTCAAAAATATAAATATTAGAATGGTATTTTTCAATAATTTTAAGATAGGCAATTTGCTCAAGTCCAAGGAGTCGTTATCTAGCGAACTATGTTCTATGGTTGTTTATAAATTTGTGTGTCCGAAATGTAGTTCGGAATATGTAGGTAGTTCGACAAAACTGTTGTCTACCAGAACCTTTGAACATAGAGGCATTAGTTCAAGGATCCTTCTACCGCTGGGTAAGCCTTCTCATTCCTCTATAAGAGATCATTGCCACGGAGTGTGTAACACCAATTTTAATCATCTTGATTTTAGTATTATATGTAAAGCTCGATTTGAGACCGAGCTAAGAT
>NC_090750.1:28847733-28882733 GCF_036898095.1 Palaemon carinicauda | reverse complement strand
AGTAAGTGCGAACAAAGAGGAACGACAGACGAGTGGTCAAGAAAATAAAGAGGAAATGGACCTTGAAGAAATAGAAAATCAGCATTAGAAGTAGAACAAGTTAGTAGGAAAAGGCTCATAGGATTGCAACAAAAGGATGCAACGTTAACAGGGTTACTTTACCATGTGGTGGACTACATAATATTATCTTAGGAATGGGTTGCTTATGAGGAAGCATAGGCCTGCCGATATCACTGGAAATGCCGAATGGGGGATATATCGTCAGATACTAATTCCTTCACCGTTGATAAGACAGGTGATCATGATAGCGCACAAAACGGAACATATGGGGATAAGGAAGACAACGGAGAAGATTATGAAACACATTTTCCTGCCTGGCATGCATAAGGATGTGAGCAAGTTTTGCCGTGCATGTCATGTATGTCAGATGGCTGGAAAGCTGAACGAGTATATTAAGAAAGTTCCCTTACACCTGATAGAAGTTCCAGGAGAACCCTTCAGTAAGGTAATGATCAACATTGTTGGACCTTTACCAAGGACGAAAAAAGGTCACGAATATATGTTATCCTGGATGTGTCTAGTGACGAGAAACCCAGAAGCCATACACGTCAGGAACATCAGTGCCAAAATAATCGCCGAGAAGTTACTAGACTTTTTTACTAAGTTTAGTATACCAGAAATCGTTCTATGTGACCGAGGAACGAATTTTACGTCAAAATTATTTAAGGACGTAATGAAACTGTTGGATGTAAAACTACGACTATCAACTGCTTATCATCCGGAGACCCAAGGTGCATTAGATATGTTCATCAAACATTGAAAAGTATGTTAACAAAGCTCTGCAAGAAAACGGGGAATGAATGGGACATCGGACTACCGTTGATGTTATTCGAGGTACGTAATGCTTATCAAGAAAGTGTGGGATGTAGCCCGAATGAAATGGTATTTGGATGAGAAGTAAGAGGACCCATTATGATGTTAGCAGAAAAAGGGAAAGACCGAATGAAAACGGATGGAGACTATGTCAAGATTTTGAGGAAAAGTACCAGCGAGGTAAAGAAATTTTCCTTAAGTACCTCAAGACGAGTCAAGGAAAAATGAAGAAAAGGTTCGATATGAAAAGTAAGGACAGACAGTTTTCGGTAGGACAACAAGTGTTAGTTTTCTTGCCAATAAGGAGATTCCCACCCATCAACAAGTTTCAAGGACCATTCAAGATTTTGGAGAAGATCAGTGACCTGACCTACTTTATCAAATCCCCAGGAAGAAGGAAAAGTCAAAGGAAAGTACACGTTAACCTAATGAAAGCCTACTTAAGTGAAAACAAGACCGAAGCTTCACAAGTATGTTATGGCGCAACCCATACCATCCACGGAAGACAACGACGGATATGAGGTAAGAGCAGTAAGCAAAGTGAATAATTTTTCTATCATTCGGAATTCGGGAGAGAAACTAACTCATTTGAACCAGGAGCAACAAGAGGAATTAGGTAGATTGTAAAGAAGTTTCCCTGAAATTGTCTCGAACGTTTCGAAACGAACCAACCTGACAAACCATGAAATACACCTTAAAACAACGGAGAGACCATTTAAACAACCCGCCTATCGACTATAGCTGTATCACTGAGAAGTCATGAGAAAAGAAGTGGACTATTTGTTACAAATTGGATTAGCCGAAAAAAGTTCTAGTCCTTACAATTCTCCATACTTGCTCGCAAAAAACCGGACAGATCTTTTAGTATGTGTTTGGACTACTGAAAGTTAAACTCGATAAGTGTGGCCGATAATTAACCATTTACGCTCATCGACTAACTACTCAAAATTATCAGACAAACGATGTTCATCTCGAAGATCGACTTGTTAAAAGGCTATTATCAAATTCCTTTGGACGACAACGCAAAATTCGTATCAGCTTTTACAACTTTGTTTGGGTTATATCAATACATCCTTATGCCATTTGGTCTAATGAAACCCCCTGCTATTTTTCATGTGATGCATAACCTTCTAGGGTCGAAAGAAGGAGTAGACGTATATCTCGACGATATTGTTGTATATTCATCGACCTGGGAAGAACATAACCGAATCCTGAAGAAGGTATTACAAAAGCTGCGAGGAGCATACCTGACGATTAACCTGGAGAAGAGCGAATGTGGAAAGGCAACAGTTCGGTACTTGGAATTTGAAGTAGGACGAGGACCAATTGTTCTGGTAGCCGCTAATGTCAACGTAATAAGGAAAGCATCACACCCCTCCTACAACGAGGAAGCAATTACAAGGCTTTTTAGGAATGGCAGAATTCTACCGACGTTTTTGCCTGAACTTTTCAGCTCTAGTCGCTCCCTTGACGGATTTTACTATCCCCGAGAAAAAATTTGTATGGACCAGCGAGTACCACGAATCATTTGACAGGATAAAGGCCATATTATCTACGAAACTGATACTGCGAGTACCTAATTTCAACAAGATATTCCTTATCCAAGTGGATGCGTCAGATAATGGAATTGGAGCTGTTTTATTGAAGAGAATGAATAAGGAAGTCTTCACCCTGTTTGTTTCATGTCGTCGAAGCTGAAAAAAACATCAGCGAGACCACTTGACAGTTGAAAAGGAACTATTAGCTTTAGTCACAGTGATAAACAAGGTGTATGTGAATCGACCACAACATGAAGAAATTACAGTATAGGCGTATTCGGATCATAATCCTTTAACTTTTGCAAATACAATGAAAAATAATAATCAAAGGTTAAGGTGGTAATTAGATTTAAAACCGTATTGTATTAATATAAAGCATAAATCAGGTAAAGAGAACATGGTTGCAGATTATTTATCATAGGCTGAATCGATAGATTCAGGCCCGAAATTAATGATTTTTTTGCGGGGGAGCTATCTTACAAACCTGGTCTAGTGCAGAGTAAATACAATACTTTATTTATGATTAGTTTATATATTTCATTTGTTCATTGAAGAGATGTATATATAGCTCCTAAGATAAGTTCCTCTCGTGTAGACATAAGTTTATATTTTATTTGAAGTTCTAACTATTAGTTCTCTCTCTCTCTCTCTCTCTCTCTCTCTCTCTCTCTCTCTCTCTCTCTCTCTCTCTCTCTCTCTCTCTCTCTCTCGTTTGTATAGATCAGAAAAATATTTTCTGAAATATAAATACTTAAAAATATATTTCATTTTTTCATCGAAGAGATGTATATATAGCTCCTAAGATAAGTTCCTCTCGTGTAGACATAAGTTTATATTTTATTTGAGCATTGAAGAGAGGTTATCCTAGCTATTAAGATGAGTTCTTTTTGTGTAGATTCAAGTTTATTATGTAATTTATGTAAGACTTTCTGGGTTAATTTCATTGTATTCCTTATTCGAGTCAGTATATGTGAATTTACGGTGTTTTTAAGAATTAACTTTTTTATTTCACTTATTTTAGTTATGAAGTCTTGTGTAATACACTTATTTTAGTTATGAAGTCTTGTGTAATATGTTTGAGAGTGTTATGTGATCATACACAATTGAAACAAGGGCTTATGTAATGTTTTTTTATATTTTTTTGAGGTATTGCGTCATGTTTGTGAGAGAATACACAATATCCTATGTGCTTTGCGAAATTCACGAAAAACCTACTGATAAGATGTTATCTGTTTTTTCGGGGACAAAAGGTGGGCGGAGCTAGCTGGGAGAATCGTCACGTGGGTACATTGGTATGCATCTGAGATTTTTATGAAAACACCGGGTTCGCCTCTTGAAAACGCAGGGTTCGCCTCTTGACATTTTTACCCCATGCTTCCAGGGCAATTGGAATATTCTGGAAGTAGCTAAGTTTCATATATAAAGGG
The DNA here is from genome assembly GCF_036898095.1 of Palaemon carinicauda. Taxonomy (NCBI): domain Eukaryota; kingdom Metazoa; phylum Arthropoda; class Malacostraca; order Decapoda; family Palaemonidae; genus Palaemon; species Palaemon carinicauda. The sequence continues at coordinate 28,878,895 of NC_090750.1, read as the reverse complement.
GACCCAAGGGTTGCATAGATAGATAGAGAATCCCAGCCTTGAGGCAGCCATCTCTCCTCTTTCTCACTATTGCACGCAACTCAGTGTATCGTTTTAATAGTGTTCAGTGAAATAGCAAAGTTTTGGTGTGAAGAGTTTTTGCAATCATAGTGAGTACTTAAAAAAACTCTCTTAGAACTTTTGTAAACGGCCCTGTAGGGTGATTGGATCTAGTATTGTGACTGGTTATTAATTTTCATTAAGTGTCAAACTCAAGTATTGTATTCAGATTTAATTTCAAGTGAAATAAGTGATTGTATAATTTTCATAAGTATTCCTTTTTTCTTAGTCTAAGGTTTATTCAGATTTAATATTTAACGTCAAGTGATTATATAATTTCCAGATCATAACATTTTTGTCGTTATGTAAGTTTTGTTCATACTCAATATTTCGAGTGCTTAGTTGTTTTATGTAAATTGTTTCTAAGTGTTGTAATTTATATAGAATATATCTATTTTTGTGAAGATTGTATTACTCCAATCACCATTGTTTAGAATAATATTTGTTCATATCCTGTCAAGAACCGTAGTAAGTTTAGAATAATTCTTAAGAATAGTTACCCAGTTTGGTTTTGAGAGTTCTTAGAGACCTTTGGATATTCAGTGTTTTATATATTGCTGTCTGGAAGTTATTTAACTGTGTCAGAGGTCTTGTATTAATATTTTGGAGTGTAACAATTTTAATGTAAAAGCAAACAAGTGAGTTTTGGAATTCGATGGGTTGATTAACTTGCCAGTCATAATATATATTATATTATATGTTTGGTTCCTTAGTATACTATATTCTTGGTGCCCAGACCAAGGAGCCATCATCATAACATACACACACACACACACACACACACACACACACACATATATATATATATATATATATATATATATATATATATATATATATATATATATATATATATATATATTTATATATATATATATATATATATATATATATATATATATATATATATATATATTTATATATATATATATATATATATATATATATATATATAATATATATATATATATATATATATATATATATATATATATATATATATATATATATATATATATATATATATATATATATATATATATAATATATATATATATATATATATATATATATATATATATATATATATATATATATATATATATATATATATATATATAAATATATTATTTGGTTTTACCTTATTGTATGTGTTTTATTCCAAATTCTTTCCAGCCATATTTTTATGATACAGGTGACTGCTAGCTCTTCTTGAAAAAAATAATAAGAAGTGATTATCGTGATAGTGAGCGACATTCAACAAGGAAATCTACATGTTCCGAAAATAATACCCGTCCCGAGTTTCTCCTATGTAGGTATTATTATTATTATTATTATTATTATTATTATTATTATTATTATTGTCGCGAACTAAGTGAGTGACCTTATATGAAATGCCAAAATTTTTGCCAACGAATCTCATTCAGCTCATAGCCCAGTCAGCCCGTAGCCATAGATTTTGGAGCGAAGGCAGGAGTGGGTGGGGGCTTGGTGTGAGCAGCTGATATTTTCAGCAGTGGAGTCAATATTTCCTATACCAATAGACATATGCAAAAATAATTTTAAGGGATTAGTTAGGTGTGTATAAGCTTTGTTCCTGCCAATTTTCATGTCCATAACTGGTATAGACATGCCCTAGCTTTTACTTTCGTTCGTGAGTGACGATTTATCAGCTGAACAAATCAGTGAGGAGGAGCAGTTTGCTCCTAGAGTTTTACAGATATCCAAATGATTTTCTCAGGGTTGGATGGGTGTTATATGAACTATATTCATATATTTTTTTTTTGTACTGATACTTGCCATAGAAAAGTCACAGTAACCATTTTTCAGTATCCGTGGAAGGCCGATTTTCAGCCGTGCCGTCAATTACTCGTAGATTACTTCACATATCTAAATAAAATATTCCGGGATTTATGGGATGGATATATTCTTTGTCCATGCCAATGACCATGATAATATCTGCCTCAAAAATGCCACAGCAAACATTTATTTTAGTATGGGTTGAATGGTTATTTTTAGCGGTAGAGTAAATTGTCCCTTGAAAAATTAACATATCCAAATGGTAATTCCTGGGATTGATGAGAAAAAAAAAATTGCTTTTACAAGATCAATAGCAAATAATTGTGAATGTTCGTTGGAGCTAGATTTTCTACATATATATATTTATATATACATGTATATATATATATATATATATATATATATATATATATATATATATATATATATATATATATATATATGTATATATACACAGTATATATATATATATATATATATATATATATATATATATATATATATATATATATATATATATATATATATATATATATATATATATATATATATATATATATATATATATATATATATATATATATATACGTAAATTTATATTCATATATATGTATATATATATATATATATATATATATATATATATATATATATATATATATATACTTAAATTTATATATTTATATATATATGTATATATATATATATATATATATATATATATATATATATATATATATATACTTAAATTTATATATATATATATATATATATATATATATATATATATATATATATATATATATATATATATATATATATATATATTTATATATTTATATATATATATATATATATATATATATATATATATATATATATATATATATATATATATATATATATATATATATATATATTTATATATATATATATATATATATATATATATATATATATATATATATATATATATATATATATATATTCTTACGAAGCTTGTCTAGTGTAAAATGAATATTTTATTCTCTTGTAGCTTGAAGTATTTGTATGTAGATCACGTAAGACTTTCTTCGTTCATGTAATTGTATTTTCCATTCAAGTCAGTATATGTAAATTTATGATATTTTCAAGAATCAACTCTTTATTCCGCATATTTTGTTACAGAGTTTGAAAACGATTGGCTATGATTTTTTTTTTATGAGGTATTGAGTCGTTATATTTCCACGTGATTGGAATGTTCTTGAAAACCCCATAGTTAGTTTTCTTTTTTTTATTGCTTTGCGGAGGTAGGTGGGCGGAGTTAGCTGAGAGAAAATTGCCTTACTTGTGCCTTGTTATTCGTCTAATATTCGTCTCTTTGGCAACCTTAGCGTCGCTAGGCCCTGCCCCCAAGCTTTCAGACCCCCTTACCTAGAAGGATCTAAAATAATTAAGTCAATATATACACCCCCAGGAATGCATAACAGCAGAAGAGATTGAGCCTATCCCTTTTTAAAAGCCACAGTTTGCCTTTCTCTCGCAAGTGCCTCGAGTGTGTACCCTCTCCAAAGTGAATAAGTTTTCTACCCAACATGAATTGTTTGTAGTGTGTTCAAAAATTGATTAAGCAGTTGAATGATATTTCCAGTGTAATGTATTAATATAAATATGTGTGTAATATAAACTTTTGTAGCTAGCCCTATGAGTTTAGGTTAGAACAGTGAAGGGTCTTTATTTTGAGTATCTTGTTTGAATACCTCGTGAGTCAAAACATGTAAGTGTATTAATTACTTTCATGTAAATTTCACTTAGTATTTATTTTCTAGAGTTTTAAGGTGTTAACTATTCTCATTAATTATCAAGATGAAATATTTGTGTAAAATATCATTTACAGTGAAACAAGTGATTATGTAATTTTTAGGTTATAATAGTCTCTTGTACTAGTCTAAGGTTTTGTTCAGATTTAATATTTCAAGTCAAGTTATTATATAATATTCAGAGTGTAATATATTCTTGTCTTAGTCAAACGTTTTGATGAGATTTGCTATTCCGAGTGATTCATTTTGGTAATGTTTTTTTATATAATGTTATAATCTTTTAATATTTTGGTGATGTGTTTTTTTATAAAATGTTATAATTTTTTTATATTTTGGTAATGTGTTTTTTTATATAATGTTATAATTTTTTTATATATTTGTAAAGTGCATATTATTCCGATCACCACTATTTCTTACAGAGCTCTCTCGTAATCCCTGACTAAGAATCAAAGTAAGAGGTTGTTTTAAAAAGTTCAAGTTATTGATAACTCAGTTTTGTTTTGAGTGTACTTATATATATATATATATATATATATATATATATATATATATATATATATATATATATATATATATGTATATATATATATATATATATATATATATATATATATATATATATATATATATATATATATATATTTACTGTATATATATATATATATATATATATATATATATATATATATATATATACATATATATATATATATATATATATATATATATATATATATATATATATATATATATATATATACAGTATATATATATATATATATATATATATATATATATATATATATATATATATATATATATATATATATATATATATATTGTATATATGTATATATATATATATATATATATATATATATATATATATATATATATATATATATATTGTATATATATATATATATATATATATATATATATATATATATATATATATACATATATATATATATATATATGTATATATATATATATATATATATATATATATATACATACATAATATTTGGATAGATTTATATAATTAATTTTTTTTACCTTGTTATATGTGTTTTATTTCAAATTCTTCCCATCAAAATATTTGTAGTTCTAGTGACTACTAGCTCTTCCTAAAAAAATTAAAACAAGTACTCAGTGTGATAGTGAGCGACCTTCAACGAATGAAACTACACGTTCCAAACATATTACCCGTCTCGAGTTCCACCTATCGTGTTATTATTATTATTATTACTATTATTATTATTATTATTATTATTATTATTATTATTATTATTATTGAAAAGGAAGAGATTTACAAGCCCAATGAGGCAAGCTCTTCTCTTTAAAAGCTAGCTAAATTAAATTTGGATGGTAAAATATTAATCCTAAAGCTAATAAGAATATATAAAGTAAATATATGAAAATATAATATAAAAATATTATTCATATGAAAGTCTGTGCTAAATATAATTTTATATCTTTTTATGAAAACAATGTTTCTTAAAAAAGTTAAAAGCCTAAAAATAGAGAAGTTCTCAGAGTTCAATAAAATGTCTAAATAACTTTCTCTGTCGAAACATAAATATCTCTCTCTATTGAAATCTTTACAATGATTAAAGATACATTAAATAGTTCAAAATTGTCAAACTTGCAGCATCTTGGAACTGCTTCTCAAAGTTCTCATTAAAAATCTATTGGTCAATTTAGTATGATCTATAACTAACCTTGTTAAAATTACTGCAGCCCTTTCTAAATAGTCTGTCGATTCACATCGAGAAACAATTAGCTTTTTTTTTTTTTTTAATTCATTAGTGTTAGATTCATTATTCTACTGAGATGGCCATTTTGCTGATATGAAATGTTCTATGAGAGTTACATTATCTTTCATAGGTAGTTTAGTGTCATGATTTGGTAAATTTATTGATGATTTAGTAGCGAACCTGTCAAGGAACTATTCTATTTGCAGTATTTATTGACTTTTATGAATATAACCGCTTAGGGCTTCTATGACACTTCTTGAATTAGTATAAATTGCGAACTTATAATTCAACCTATCTACAATAATCTCAAATTCTTAACATAATGGCTGATAGTTCTGATGTAAATAGCGATGCTTCACTAGGAAATGAGAGCTCAATAATTTTTGATGGGGACGTGTCAGCACAACAAGCAATATTGGAGATTTAGAGCCTTCGGTATAAATAGCAGGTATACTGTAGATGCACTGCAGTATTAAGATTAAGAGTGGTCCAGTATTTCTATGACCAGGAATTTAAGGAAAGTGTGCATCACAAAGATGTTGACACTTTTTAGAGCACCATGCAATCTTGATATTAGTTTTTCTTTAAACGACCTAATTGTTAATTGTATGTATATTATTATATTCATTTAAGGTGTAAGACTTATTAGCGTAGACTCTCTGGCACAGGACATTTTGGCGTACGATTTCTGATCCAGGAAGCCCTGAATAAACCTGGTCTGAATTGATTATGATAAAAGTTAAATTAAGGATATAGGTATCAAAAAAAAAAAAAAAAAATATAAGTCTATATACAAAACGTACACATAGATATATAGATAGATTAACAGACATATAGATTTTATTCTCTAATATCAATTTTTGGATTGTTTGGCTAATTTAAGAAATAAATTACCTTCTAGAGTAAAGTCACACTCGATAAAGTACCATACGATGAAAATCTCAGTAAGTACAGGAAGACGAAAGTGTCATTAAACACAAACAAACTTGAACCTACGTAGCTCACATTTTTTTTCCAGTGATTACAGTGGTTCGAGGACAATCATATTGGTCAGCTGAAAAGAAATAGACAAAGAAGACGACTAGCTCTCTTCAATATGGAAATGTGGAATCTTTATATCACGGTGTTAAATCAAGGAGATATATCCAACAATCATGCGAAGGCAGTCCAAAGGCAAATTTATTCTGAGTTAGGCAACCATCATCCAACAATCTTGTGATTCATTGAAGGAATTAAACTGAGGCAAAGAGCAAGAGTTGCTGCTTACGAGCAAACTAAAGAAATATTTACTTTTAGAGGATGGAATGAGAAGTGTCTACTTACGGTACAAGGCAACCTTTAGAATACCTCCGAAGTTTAGCTCATAACTTTGAATTGAGTTAAATTGCTACAAGTCATTTCATTTTACTTCTCATTTCGAAGAATAAGGTTGCATGTGCTAAGTTTAATTTAAAAAAAAAAAAAGTTAATATTCTGGTTTTATCTTGTTATTCATTTATTGTATATAAGCATAAATAATTTTTATATTTGGAAATATAAGGATTTATGTGTTAAATATGAAAAATAAGATAGAATTTTGAAATTTTCTTGTCATTATCATAATCTTGTTTATTTACTTACTGTATATAAGCAAAACTATTTTTTTTTATTTAAAACTGTCGTACCAAAAAGTCTTACTCTAGAAAACACAATTCCCCTGGATTTTCTGTCATCTTTTTTATTGCTTTAGTTCTGAATAATCTTTATCTCTGAATAGGGAAATTCTTTGCTTTCCAGCGTCACTTTTATAGTTGATGGCTACAAGCCAATGACTGTTCATCTCACAAATTTAGAAGTTGTCTCTGTTATGAGTGTATCTAGAATGTTTTTGGAAGAAGGCTTGTACTATGATTGAAAATTCGAGTTAATACTTGACTTTATTGTAAAACTAATATAAATTGTCGTAAAACCGCAAACCTCACGGCAGAGACCTTCAAGAAACATGAAAATCAAAGACCAGGTACAAAGAGCTTTCTTATGTTAAGTACACTTCTTTCGGGTACAAAGTAAATTGAATAACATAATTATGAAAAGAAAACTAAGTAGAACAAAAAAAGCGTCATCAATGTGTATGGCAAATAATCTTCAAAAAATAATAATTGTAGTTATATACTTAAATGCAAGCAGTGTAACTAATGGTAAACTGAAAGATTAAATAAACTTCCTAACAATTTTATGAACGAGTTGCATGTCTAATAATAATAATAATAATAATAATAATAATAATAATAATAATAATAATAATAATAATAATAATAATAATAATAATAATAATAATAATAATAATAATAAAAAGAACTAAGATTCAATAATATTTCTGTTTACAATATTATTACAGAATATGATCTCAGATCATTTTTCCCAGTTTATACTATGGTTAAAATCATTCACTTGGACAACTACAGAACCTGGTTTTTCTTGTCTAAACGGCATATACATAATCTTTGACATGGTAATCAAGTCGTATTTTAATTTGACGTAAATATTTATTACACGCTTTGCTTAGACAGAATCATGTAAATGAAGCCATTATTTTTCTTGGGGAAAGTTTTTTTTTAAGATAAATCTAAACGATCCTTAAGTCTTGAAAAAAAAAATTCCTATAATGTTTTCAGCAAGTCTTTTACATAAGGAAAAATTATGTGGTAGTGCCACATATTCCCATTATGTTTAAAGGGCAAAGTCGTGTTGTCAGAATGACATAATTTTAAGACCCTAGAATGAGCAATCGATAACCAAAAGTAGACAGCAATCAAGTCAGTGATTGGTCACAGCCTGAGTCATTTTCATCGACATGTACCCTAGTTGTTATTGATAGCATATTGAGCATATTGTAATTGATCGGCAATCAAAACTCGGCTAATGTTCCCATATGCCGACCAGATTCATAGGGGCTCTTAAGATTCACCAAACAGTCTCTGTCTCACCAGGTTTTGGTGCATATCAATGAAAATGAATGGAGTTTCCTTTTAATGTGGAAATAAATGGTAACTTTCGTTTTCTGTGACATAACAAGTGTCACATAGGTAACTCTATAACAGTATTTCTCCTTAACCAATGATAATGGATATTTCACCTAAACTAATAGGAACGGCAAATGGATAGAATTTTCTATTGAAATGCCTAATCCTTATTAGATCTTCTAATAAAAACAGGTAAGCGTGTTCGCTGTTTTTTTTAACAGTAATACTTTTTTTTATGCTTAATTTCAACAACATGATTTTTCTACTGATATTTATTTTCAAAATTTCATACCTTTTATTAACAAACAAAAAATATTCTGTGTTCCATTTACAGTGTGCATTTAGCCAGTATTGATAAAGATGCCATCTCCTGGCTTGTGCAAGTAATTTTCTACGAATTCATATAATGATATTTCAAAGTAGGAATCAAATTGTATTAGAATACAATTACTTATCATCTATTTAACAAAGAACAAGACATGGTTTCATTAGAATTATATCATCATTATTCTTAAGTATTTGCTCAGAAAAATTCGGATCATCTTACTTTGTAAACAATGAATTAGGGCATTACCTATAATTTTCATTTTTCCATAATCCTTGTTAAGTAATATGTATCCTGAAACACTGAATAGTCTTTTATAACATCTAAACTGCGAAATATTATTTATATTCTACTCACTATATTATAAACTAAAGTAATAAGTATCGCCTCCTTGCATTCCTTCATTGAAGAAGCTCCTCACTAGGATACCAAGTCTGCTCGATTTACCTTTAATCTATTTGGGATGCAAAGAAGGGGAAGGAAGATGAAAGCATTCGGTGTAATCTGGTAATGAGGATTCATGCCATGCTGTTAAAGTAAGAATATCAACCTCAGAAGTATGTTGATAAGGTGAAGAACCTTACGCCCTTGACAAAAAAATATTTAATTTCTATTAGCTTTGCCTGGTTGTTGTTTGAATAATTCGTGTTATCCGTTGTTGTTTGTCTTTCTGGTATTTTTCTATTAAACGAATAAGCTTTTTGTGATCCACATTTTTATTATGCAACCTGAATCCTTTTTTTCTCAGGCTCCGTTTTTGATACCCTGCTTCTTGTATTGTATTTTTGAGATACACCGCAGGGTCATATTCAAATTTAAACAAAAAATATGGAGTTAGTTCCCCAGAATTATGATATTTTTCATCGAAGCCTTTATCTTTATTCCATCAAAACGATCTTCTTTGTTTCTCGATTTCTTATCGGTGTTTGATTCGAATTTTAGTTATATCTGATGTCGTCTTTCTACACGATCATGCAATTTTTCCCATAATTTTTGGTGCATGTACAGAAACCTTTCCAATATTTTCATCCAGGTCAGTTTCCCCTTATTGTCAGTTTTTTTCTTATTATTTATAACTATTCCCACAGGATGGCGTCCCCTTTGTGACCTTCAAGCTCGGTTCAAACAATTTCCCTTTCTTATTCATTTTCATTTTGGTATTCAGGATATTTTTCATTGGATTTTCTTGTGGTCGTGGTTTGATATTCTGCATGCTTCATGATTTTTCCTTTTTATATTATTCTTACTTTCTCACATCCTCCTCTAGATATTCTTTTGCACACAAACACGCACGCATATATATATATATATATATATATATATATATATATATATATATATATATATATATATATATATATATATTTACAGATATATATATATATATATATATATATATATATATATATATATATATATATATATATATATATATATATATATATATATATATATATATATATATATATATTTACAGATATATATATATATATATATTTACAGATAGATATATACATAGATAGAGACCAGAGGTAAAAGAAGGATATACATGGGATAGAAAGCTTTTGGTACACAAAATTATATCATGAAAGTAAAATGACACTTTCTCTCAGAAGAAAAGTACTTAATCAGATTATTCTACCTGTCTTAACTTATTCATCAGAAACTTTGACCCTTATTAAACCCTTAGAAAATCGTGTAGTAACAACTCAAAGACCCATAGAAAGAACGATGAAGGGATGAACACCAACAGACAGAAAAGGGGCAATATGGATACGAGAGCAAACTAAAGTAGAATATATTCTAACATGTAGGATACAAAAATGGAGATGGGCAGGAAAGATAATGAGAATGACGGATGATAGATGCACATTGAGAATAACAGAATTGCGCCCTAAATATTGCAAAAGAAGCATGAGAAAGAATTAAAGATAATTGACTGACGAACTAAGAAAATTTGCTGGTATAAACTGGAATAGAAAGACCATAAACAGACGTAAGTGGAAGGACATGTCTGAGGTATTTGTTCTGTAGTGGACCAGTAACGGCTGATGATGTTGAAGTGATATATATATATATATATATATATATATATATATATATATATATATATATATATATATATATATATATATATATATATATATATATATATATATATATACACACACACATATGTTACCTTTGACAAATCTTTTGTGAAAATTGCCAGTGAATTTAGGATATTAATGATTTTTTTAATCAATTTTTATTTTATTGACTTTAAAGAGGGAAAATCCATGATAATAATGTCTTGGTTATAACATTAACTATTCCGTATTTGAACGAAAGATTAATAATGGGTAAGTATTATACGGCAGTTATTCTCTCAACCTACATTAATGTATGTCATCAAGTGAATATTATGTTGTATCGCATTTAATTTTTGGAAATATTACCCTGACATCATATAAGATTATAATTCGCTTGTTATGGGTTGCTCTTGAAGGGGTGGTGGTGTTGAAAGTTTATTCATGGTAATCATGGTCCCTACATCCAAGGGTTATAGACTAGAATAATGTGTAATATCAATATTGCCTTTTCGTAAGTGGTATATGTAAAATTCAGATAAGTCTTGAAATAAATAGTTCGTGGGGGCTCCTATCGGGTTTGTTGCTTGTTGAGAGCTGAGGAATGTTCGATTGGCAAAGAGGTGTTGTGTAGTGTAAGTCTTGCGTTAACAAGTTTCATTATTTCAGTGTGAGTTTAACTTTTTGTGTTAGCTTCTTTTAATCATATGAAGAGGATGAGTCCGGAAATTTCGAGTATTTTATAATACACCGTGTTACCAGTTTAGAGAGTGGTTATGTTGGCTATTAAAAGTATCTTACATGGAAGGTAGGGACCAGGTTTTCTCATGTCATGTACCACTGTAGCGAAGAAACTTGTTATGAGATATTGATATTACATTGGATCACTCGTATTTGTTGCATCATTTCTTGTTTATGTCTGTCAACCAGTGATTATCTCACATTCTTGAGGTGGTACTAAAATTTTATAAGTTTCATAGTTCCAATAGTATATAGTATATACTCGGGGATGTGGTAAGAGTATGTACATGCAACAGATCTGAGGGTCGTCTAGTTGCTGTTTGAAAGGAGGTGGAACAGCTGAGATGGATAAGGGGTAGAATTAGGTGAGGAAATCCTGGAACTTGGTATAACTATAATAATTTCTGATAGAGGAATAAGTCAATATAGTGATCTCCCAGCAGCAGATATTACCTTATCTGATCTCCGACTGATGCTTTGGGCATTGACGACGAGTTTTTTCTTCCCAGTGGATTTTCTACTGCTCTTTTTTCTAGTCAGAAAATGGAGTATTGAATATTGAATTAATATTTTAACTGGAATTCTTTTGCTACTTTTGTTTCCATTATGCACGTCCTCTTGGTTCTTTTTATGTGTCTTGCTTGACACTTGAACCACGCAAGATGCAGTTTATGGCAATCAAGGTGTAGTAAGGAGTCCCCTTCTACTGCTGAGGACTCCATTTTCCCTTTTTATTATTATGGCCAATCATCAGGGATATATTTGTGAGGAAATTTCAGCCCAGATGTCGGAATAAATATCCCACCATTTATAAAGATTATAATTAAAGATTGGAATTGTTTATAGACTGAAACACTGTTGAAATTCCATATGAGAAAACCGTGCCTCTAGCTACCTGGAAATCATCAATGAATAGGCCACGGCAACATGACATCATTCTCTTAACGAAAAGGAAGTTTTGTCTTTTATATTGGTAAAATTAATTCCCTTTTAATACTCATTTTGATCCATTAATCTAATTGCCCTTATTCTAAAGAATATGTTCCTATGATTTAATTATTACTTCTATAAACTCCATTGAAAACAGATTGTTGAAGAAAATAATTAAAGCCGACGAAGTAAATCCCTTTCGTTGGTTCCAGAAAAGTTGGCAACGCTATCTTTTCAAGAAAATATCTCGAATTAAGAGTTACATTCTACAAACTAGAGGGGCATCCAGTAGAGTGCAAACCTCCGCCGTGGCAGCTTATTTCCTCGACCATTTTCTTTACCTTGACCTTAACCTTTGACCTTAAAATGCATTAGTAGACGTGGATTTTCATACTCTCAAACCAAGTTTGAAGTCTCTGTGACAACGATGTTCAAACTTATGGTGGATTACGTGACGTCAATTGGATATTTTGCGTGAGCGTGTTCTTTACCTTTGACCTTGACCTTCCAAAATTTTATAATTTCCAGCTATTTACATTAAAGTTAATCCCTGCAAGTTTCATTAATCTCCGATTAAGATTGTGGCCGGGAAGCTGTTCATAAGCAAACACACACAAACAGGGAGATAAACATAACCTCCTTCCAACTTTGTTGGTAGGTGTAATAAACCCAATATATGGTTCTTTGTTTTCTACATCTTGATCCTATTCTTCTGAGATATACAACTATTATTGTTGTTTTATTATTATTCTTTTCTTCATCAGCAACTTCCAGGAAACTTCAAAAAATAAAATAAAATCAAAATAAAATAAGATAAAATAAAATAGAATAATTAGCCATATCAGTGATGCTAATAGGTGCCCTTATAAAAATGATGAACAATTCCTAAAATTCTTATTGGTTAATTTTCCCAGTTGGCTACTATTTATTATTTCCCCCTTTTCATTCCTAATGTAGTTCGGTGATATATTTGTGCTGAGCAAAAACTAGCGGAAAAATCAACAGTTGCAATAGAGTGAAATATAGAGTGAAATATAGTATGAAGAAATATAGAGTGAAATATAGAGTGATGAAATATAGAGTGAAGGCATATAGATTGAAATATAGAGTGATGAAATATAGAGTGATGAAATTTAGAGTGAAATATAGAGTGAATAAATATAGATTGAAATGTAGAGTGAAATATGGAGTGAAATATGGAGTGATGAAATATAGAGTGAAATATAGAGTGAAGAAATATAGATTAAATATAGACTGATGAAATAAAGAGTGAAATATAGAGTGATATATGAAGTGAAATATCGAGTGAAGAAATATAGAGTGAAATATAGAGTGAAGAAATATAGATTAAATATAGAGTGATGGAATAGAGAGTGAAATATAGAGTGATATATGGAGTGAAATATCGAGTGAAGAAATATAAATTGAAATATAGAGTGAAGAAATATAGATTGAAATATAGAATGATGAAATTAAGAGTGAAATATGTAGTGATATATGGAGTGAAATATAGAGAGAAGAAATATAAATTGAAATATAGAGTGAAATATGGAGTGAAATATAGAGTGAAGAAATATACATTGAAATATAGAGTGAAATATAGAGTGGAGACTAAAATCTGGATCGATTTAATGGCCGAAGGAGCGCTGCAAAGGCCAATTATAAACTACGAATTGCAAATGGCCATTACGATGAACGATGCAGACTATCGCGTTGTTATTCAGTTACCCTTAATCGCTGTTTGGACACTGTTTCCTCCAACTGAGAGTCTTCCAACAACCCTCATCTCTCTATCTCTCTCTCTCTCTCTCTCTCTCTCTCTCTCTCTCTCTCTCTCTCTCTCTCTCTCTCTCTCTCTCTCTCTCTATATATATATATATATATATATATATATATATATATATATATATATATATATATATATATATATATATATATATATATATATATATATATATATATATATATATATATTATCATTATCATCATCATCAGCCATAGTCAGTCCACTGCAGGAGAAAGGCCACAGACATGTTCATCTATTTATGCCAGTCTATACCCGCATATTTTCCTAGTTCGACAATCCATCATTTTCTCTTCTTTCCTCCGCATCGTTTGAAATATATTAGGACCCTTTCTGCTATTCTTAATGCCCATCTGTTATCTATCATTTTGATTGTATGTCCAGCACATGTCCATTTTTCTTACATGCTTTAGAATATCCCTTGGTTTATGTTACTCTCGTATCCATGTTGCTCGTTGTCTGTCTCATAGTATTATTATTATCATTATTATTATTATTATTATTATTATTATTATTATTATTATTACTATCCAAGCTGCAACCCTAGTGGGAAAAGCAAGATGCTATAAGCCCAGGGGCCCCAATAGGGAAAAATAACCCAGTGAGGAAAGGAAATAAGGAAATAAATGATTGAAGAGAACAAATTAACAATAAATCAACGTCAAAACAGATGTCATATATAAACTATTAATAACGTCAAAAACAAACATGTCATATATAAACTATAAAAGGACTCATGTCAGCCTGGTCAACAAAAAAGCATTTGCTCCAAATTTGAACTTTTTAAGTTCTACTGATTCAACTACCCGATTAGGAAGATCATTCCACAACTTGGTAACAGCTGGAATAAAACTTCTAGAGTACTGCGTAGTATTGAGCCTCAGGATAGAAAAGGCCCGGCTATTAGAATTAACTACTTGCCTAGTATTACGAACAGGATAGAATTGGCCAGGGAGATCTGAATGTAAAGGATGGTCTGAGTTATGAAAAATCTTATGCAACATGCATAATGAACTAATTGAATGACGGTGCCAGAGATTAATATCTAGATCAGGAATAAGAAATTTAATAGACCGTAAGTTTCTGTCCAACAAATTAAGATAAGAATCAGCAGCTGAAGACCAGACAGGAGAACAATACTCAAAACAAGGTAGAATGAAAGAATTGAAACACTTCTTCAGAATAGATTGATCACCGAAAATCTTAAAAGACTTTCTCAATAAGCCAATTTTTTGTGCAATTAAAGAAAACAGATCTGAAATGTTTCTCAAAAGTAAATTTGCTGTCGAAAATCACACCTAAAATTTATTACCGCTATTGTTCTTTTCATTACTGTTTGAGTTCTAACTAGCTTATGATCTACGGCTTTAGTAAAGTTCCAAGTTTCTAATGCATAAATTAGTACTGATATGGACCATATGATTAAATACATTTTAAATTTCATATGATTTTGTTAATCAAAAGCCCTCCATCCTATGATTATACTTCTTTTCATTTCAGTCTCATTGGGGAAACACTTACTGTCTGTTCTTAGTAAATATATTCATTAATAATCTCTAGGGGCTCGTATATACTCTTATTTGTTATCTGCATTGTCCTTGAACATTATCTTACCTTTACTCATATTCATTTCAAGTTCTGAAATTCGGATTTTTGCATCCTTTTGTAATTCTCCCCATTAACTAAATAAAACGATGGTAACTGTAAATCTTCAATTTGTAAGTTATTTCCCATTAATGTTAATAACTACAGTCTCCCAATCTAAATTCTTAAACTAGATTGATATACTGTACATACAGAGTGAGATTGGTTGTAAATAAATAATGGTTTTCTGAGGAAGTATGTGTCTGTACCTTTTTTTGTAGTTTCCTCTTATCTTATGTTATTTTGTGTTAAATTTCCAGGGGAACACTTTTCTATAATATTTCAAGACTAATAGGATCAATATAGATTAAAACTTCTATCTCTTAGTCAAATATATATACGTTCTACATTACAAAATTAATATATACATACTCGACATATTACAGCATGAAAATTACAAAATTTAATCGATATAAAATAATGCAATAACTGATAAATATCCAACTACCGTTTGGAATATTTATATTGTCAAATTTTTCATTGTAGTAACACACTGACTTAAGGAGTGAGAAACATATCTTGGTCTCTTTTTTGGCGCTATTCGACTAGTATAGTGTCTGCTGCTATCTTACGCTTTTTCAATTCACTATCGCTAGTGTCTTTAAGCTTACGACCTGAGCAGTCGAAATTTCCTTTTTTATTGACGCGCTTATAGCTGAGGACATTATTATTATTATTATTATTATTATTATTATTATTATTATTATTATTATTATTATTATTATTATTATAGTCGAAATTTCCTGTTTTATTGACGCACTCATAGCTGATGACATTATTACTATTATTATTATTATTATTATTATTATTATTATTATTGTTGTTGTTGTTGTTGTTGTTGTTGTTGTTTTTAGCTAAGCTAGAACACTAGCTGGAAAAGCACAATGCTATAGATCCAAAAGGGATAAATAGCCAAGTGAGGAAAGGATATAGACAAACTACAAGACAAGTAATGAAAAATTAAGATGAAATATTTTATAACAGCATCAATATTGAAATAAATTTCCATATACAAACCACAGGATAGTGTGCCCGAGTGTACCCTCAAGCAAGAGAACTCTACCCCAAGACAGTGGAAGACCAAGGCACAAAGGCTATGTCACTACTCAAGACTATAGAACAATGGTTTGATTTTTGAGTGTCCTTCTCCTAGAACAGCTGCTGACCATAGCTAAAGAGTCTCTTCTACCTTTAGCAAGAGAAAAGTAGCCACTGAACAATTACAGTGTAACAGTTATACCCTTGAACGAAGAAGAATTGTTTGGTAATCTCGCTGTTGAAATATATATAAGGATAGATTAGAATGCGGAAAAAATGTATCAGACTATTCGTAGAATGTATAAGCAAATAAAAATTTAGCCGTAACTAGAACTAAGGATCCAATGTACTATAGTCCAGCCAATCAAAGGGCCCAATAACTCTGGCGGTAGTGTAAGAAATCAACACGTAAAATTGACAGACTTTTAAAACGCTTATTCTTCAACATGGTTAAACAGGTTCAACAATGAAGGAATAGATATAAAAGTAATGATTATGATTTTTTGTGGAAATCATGTAGGCTACTTCCACGAATCGATAATGAGACTGTTAAGAACATTGCTGTCAACACAAGCAGTTTAAAAATTAAGCTTTTTTAATAACATGTAGTTTCATAACCTACAGCGCAGATATTTACTTTTCATATGCAGATCATGATATATATATATATATATATATATATATATATATATATATATATATATATATATATATATATGTATGTATGTATGTATATGTGTATATATACATACATATATATATATATATATATATATATATATATATATATTATATATATATATATATATATATATATATATATATATATATATATAAGTAATCATTATTAATATTATCATTTTTATTGTTATTATTATTATTATTATTATTATTATTATTATTATGATTATTATTATTATTATTATTATTATTATTATTAGATATTTCAGCTCTTTAAGATTGCAGTTACGGATCATATCTTTAATGATGTAGTTACCCATCAAATCTTAACGCAGCCGTAATGAAGGAGTTACCCTCAAAATCTCTTTTCTGCCCACGAAGCCCCGCCCCAAAATGCACTCCTGTTTGGAAAAAAAAATTTCGCGGCCGGGCCAGATGGAGTTCAAGCTATTTTGTTAAAAAAACACTGCACACACTATCGCAAAGCCGCTTGCAATACTGCTAAGACAAAGTGTAGATATGAGCGAGATATATGTTAAACATAATTTAGTATATATAACCCATATTTTCAAAAGGGTATGAAAGGGTAATAAAAAAGAAAATAATGAATCATTTGGTTAAAAATAATTTATTTAATATATGTCAACGCAGCTTTGTGCCTGGAAAAAGTACACAAACCCAACTGATAGCCCACTATGAAAACACATACAAAAATATGATAATGAAAAAGACACAGAGGTGGTCTATCTAGATTTTGCAAAAGCCTTTGACAAGGTAGACCATAATATATTAGAGAAAAAAAATGAGAAAGAATAATATTGTGGGAAAGATAGGAAAATGGATAAAAGAATGTCTATAAAACAGAAAACAGATAGTGGTTGCGAATGACGAGAAAGCAGATGAAGCTAAGGTAATATCTGGCGTGCCACAGAGTACGGTATTAGCTGCACTGCTGATTGTTATTATGATCTCAGACATAGACTGTAATGTTAAAGACTCTATAGTGAGAAGTTTCGCCGATGACACAATAATAAGTAGAGAAATTACTTGTGATAAAGACCGGAACTCATTACAAAGAGATCTAAACAAAATATATGAATGGGCGGAGATAAAGAGGACGGTATTTAACTCCGATAAATTCGAATCAATAAATTATGGAAACAGAAAGGATGGTAGGCTATATGCATACAGGGGACCGAATAACGAGACAATCACAAACAAGGAAGCAATTAAAGACCTTGGTGTAATGTTAAACAGGAATATGTTATGGTGTGGAGGATTAATTTTATTCTAATTTATTTTTTGTTTTGCCAAATCGAGAGAGAGAGAGAGAGAGAGAGAGAGAGAGAGAGAGAGAGAGAGAGAGAGAGAGAGAGAGAGTGTGTGTTGTTTTAGTATTGTTAAATCGAGACATTTTATTTGCATTAGCTTTGTCATTAATGAGAGAGAGAGAGAGAGAGAGAGAGAGAGAGAGAGAGAGAGAGAGAGAGAGAGAGAGAGTGTGGGTATTTATTTACTTAAGTTTTGTCAAACCGCAAGAGAAAGTGTTTATTTGCTTAGTTATGTGTGAGAGAGAGAGAGAGAGAGAGAGAGAGAGAGAGAGAGAGAGAGAGAGAGAGAGAGAGAGAAAGTGTTTATTTGTTTTAGTTTTGTCAAATAGAGAGAGAGAGAGAGTTATTTGCTTTAGTTTTGTCAGAGAGAGAGAGAGAGAGAGAGAGAGAGAGAGAGAGAGAGAGAGAGAGAGAGAATTTCATTTGCTTTAGTTTTGCTAGATCGCGCGTGCGCGAGAGAGTATGTGTGGTTGTGTGTGCGTATGTTTGTGTGTCCGCGGTGCGCGCCGAAGAACAAGGGTAATTAGCGAATGGTTGTTGTTGGAAAGATTGTTGGTATATTTGAGGTTGTTTGTTTACATTTTTTAGCTAGGATAGGGCGGTGATGAATGTCTTGGGCGAAAGCATTGGATCTCGGACTGTGGAAGGAGTCGGTTGTTATTTTTTTTGTTCTTCGAAAGCCGGCTGTTTAGTGTTTTTTTTATATTCTGAGTAAGTACTGTTTTTATTTATTTTTGTTAGGCGCGTTCATGAGTGATAGAAAGTTTATTATTTATCTTTGATTATAGTGCGATAGTTTAGTTAGTTAGGAGTTTTCGTAAGCGTTTTTTTCTTTTTTATTGCAGGCCGTAATTCCTCCTTTAGGCTCCTTTAGACTCCTTGGAGTTTTAGTTTGGCCTGGAAGGTGGTTTGCCAGCCGTGTGCTTGTATGAATAACTTGATGATGACGACCTGGACCGTACAATGAACATAGTTAGACTGCGAATATTTATATAAATAGAGAATTTGAGCGTTGACGACCCGGCTGGAAATAAATTTGTTGTTTACGATGATGATGACCCCTTTAATGTGATTGGACAGTCGAATTGACGGCAGGGATTTGTGGCAATTGGCTACAAGGATTGTTGCCAGTGTGTGGAGTCTGTGGACTACGGTTACCACACAACTTATATATTTAATATTGTGGCGTTCTCGCTTATGTTGGTGTTAGATGGGATTTATTTCTGGGTTGTGGTATATGATTTATTTTAGTGTTTAAGTGTTTTTCGTTACTGTGTGGGGACTGTTGGTGTTGAATTCGTAAAGGTTTTGATTGGTGAGTTCTGTGTACCCACACACACCGCTATAATATAAATATAAAAGTGTTATTTTGGTCTGTTTTAGTGTTAAGTTTGTTTAATGATGTGTGATTCTTGTTTTTTTTGGTTGCAGTAAATATAGTTTTAAGGTTATGTTTTGTTTGTTTTTCCCTTCGAGCAACAGTCCAGTTTGAAGTAAAAGTAGGGGGAAAGTTTGTATTGTGGGATATTTTGGAAGTAGAGTGATCAAAGGTGTGGGGGTTTGTTTTTGTTGACATCCCGTTACATAAATTTGGCGCCCGAACAGGGACGACTGTTGAAGAGGTGGGATTGAAACTGGACTGTTGGACAAGGGTAAATAGGTTTGGGAATTACTTAAGATATTAATGGTATCGAAATGGAATAACTGGAAGAACAGTTGTATATTTTAATGGAGGAATTGCGGTTGTCTAATGAGCGAGAGGAGAGGTTGTTGTTGGAGAATGCAAGGTTAAGTAGTGAGAATGAGGAGATGCAAAGGAAACTTAGGGAACTTCAGGGAACTGTAGAGAGAGTGGAAGAGGGTGTTGAGATGAGGATGCGAGAAAATCAGAAACGAATGGAAGCTATGTTAGGGCAAGTAATGGGGATGATGAAAACTGTCATAGGTGAAGGTGCAGTCGGAGGAGTGGCTTCTGCTTCTGGTAACGGGTTGATGGTGGAAGAGGATAGGGTAAGTGATAATGGGGAAGGTAGTGATAGTGATATTGAAAGTAAAGGGCCTAGACATAGTAAGATTGGAACGAAGGGTGATAGGAAGACTGAGAAGAAAGGTAAAGATAATGTGAAGAAAGAAAAGAAGAAAGGTCAGGGTGTGAGTGAGGATGATCATGAATGGGTGAAGGTGGTAAGTAAGAAAAAGGGTAAGAAGGGAATAGTTAAAGATAGGACTTTGAGTGTAGAACTAGATTCATTGTATTCAAATGAAGAAGAAGGCAACAAGAAGGGAGTAGACAGTGAAGATAGTAGTGAGAATGAAGTAGAGGAAGTTTGTAAGACAGTGTTTATGAGAGAGGTTCCTAGGTGTGAAAGTTTTAATAAACATAGCAGTAGGGATGTATATGACTTCTTTAGAGAATATGAAAAGTTTTGTCAGGCTAAGTATGGGGATAGTAAGAGAGTTTGGGCTAGGGAGTTGGGAGAATTTTTGTCAGGATATTTGTTGACGATGTATGGGGTGATAATGAGTGTAGGAGAGGTTGAGTATGAAAGTGTAAAGAAGAGGATAATTGAACAGGTAAAACGTATGAAAGGTAGTGTTAGGTATAAGCGAAAAAATGATTTTGATGAAGCACGAATGAAGGTGGGTGAAGCAAACTCGATGTATGTATGTCGGTTAGAAACATTGGCTAGAAAGAAGTATGGGGACGAAGGAATAAATGAAAATAAGCAACTAATGAAGAAGTTTTTGGGTACAGTACCAGAGAGTGTGTGTGAGTTTATTAATTTGAAACGGAAGGAGAAAATGAGGTGGACTGGAGAGAGATTGACTTGGGATGATATTTTAGAGATAGTTGAGGATTACGAGTTGGATAGGTGTATGAAAGAAAGTAAATCTGTGAGTGTAAGAACTTGAATGGAGGAAAGTGTGCCAGAATTTGGTAGTTTTAGAGATGCTGTTATGAGAGGGCCAATGAGGGCAGCTGATAGTGTAATAGATAGAAGTGTTAGGGTGAGTAATGTAGGAATACCCATGCCGAGAAATGACGGGTTTAGACAGGGAAATCAAGTTTGGAGAGATAGAAGTGCTAGTACGCAGCAAGTTAGGTTAGGTAGTGGTATCCGTGAAGAGAGGTGTTATAGGTGTGGGAAGGTAGGACATAAAAAGAACGAGTGTAGATGGGCATTAGGAGCATGTTTCGGGTGTGGAGAGACAGGGCATCGTATTAGCGACTGTAAGAAAGAGAAAGTGGTTAAGTGTTATCGGTGTGGTATGACTGGGCACATAGCGAGTGGATGCTGTAGTAATCGTATGAATGTAATTTGTGGTAATTGTGGTAAGGATGGTCATTATGCTAGAATGTGCAAGGAG
This sequence comes from Palaemon carinicauda, assembly GCF_036898095.1. Taxonomy (NCBI): domain Eukaryota; kingdom Metazoa; phylum Arthropoda; class Malacostraca; order Decapoda; family Palaemonidae; genus Palaemon; species Palaemon carinicauda. Next base: position 28,856,503 of record NC_090750.1, on the reverse strand, counting down.
CCACGGGGTAAGTGTACTGAATGTGGTGCAGATGGGCATGTAGCTAGGGTTTGTAGAAAGAAGGGATCAAGTCAGCCAGGATGTTCGGGAAACTAATTAATCAGAGGGTTCAGCTAGGTGAGTCCTCGTGTGTGTGGGGAGGGAATGTGATGCATGTTCGTGAGGGTTTATTGCATGAAGATGTGATGGGAGAAAGAGCACATGATTGCATGAGTGTGAAAATGATTTTTAATGGTGTAGAGTTGGTTGGTTTGATTGATACTGGTTGTGGTGTCAATTTAATGTTTAGGAATGCATAGGATAAGGTAAAAGAGGTTTGTGAATTTAAGGGATGTAAGGGTGAAGTAAAAGGAATTGGTAATTTGCGTATGCCTGTGCAAGGAAAGTTGCGGGAAAATTTTATGATTGGGGGGCTGATGATGGAGGATAATGATTTTTACGTGGTTGAGGGAACGAATGAGAAATATGACGTAATGCTTGGGTATAAATTTCTGAAAAAAATGTGGTATGATTGTACATCCAAGTGTGAATATGATAGAAATAAAGGTTAAAGGTAATATTTGTGGGGAATTTTATTTAAAGGAAGACGGCAGAGTAAGTATGAAGGGGTGGAAGGGAGTGCCGTTAGTAGCAAAGGAAAGTGTAAAGTTATCGGGTAAGAAAGGTGAGGTTATTAGTGTAAAAGTTGCATGGCCGAGCAGTCTGGGAATTTCAAATAGTGACAAGGATGAATATGTAGTGGAAGGTATGGAAGCAGGTAATTTGGTGAAAACGAGTGCGTATATATATGATGGTGTTATGAATATGCAGGAACCCCAGGTGTATGTAAGGTTGTTGCCGAGTGTTAGGAGGAAGAGAGTACGTGGAATACGTGAGGGCGAATGCATGGGATGTATGTATACACTGATCAATGTAGAGGATGGAAGATATGTTAAGGCGAGACAGGTAATGGCTGGTAAGGTAAAGAACGATGACGATTGGGATTACGATACGTTGAAAGGAAGAATTAAGTTAGATGAGAGTATAAGTGAGGTCGAAAGGGAACGATTGCTTAAGATGTTATGGGATAAGCGGAGAGTTATGAGTCTCGGTGACGATGATTGTGGGGGGTCAGACCTGCCAGAATTTAAAATAGTTCTCAGTGATGATACCCCCATATATCAGCGTCCCAGGCATTTTTCTCCACCTATTGCCAAGGAGTTAGAGGAGCAGTGTCAGGAATTAGAGCGTATGGGTGTAATAGAAAGGAGTGAGAGTGCCTGGAATAGCCCTATTGTCCCTGTACGAAAGCCTGATGGAAGTTTACGCATGTGTATTGATTATAGGAAGGTAAATGAAGTGACTGTTAAAGAACGTTTTCCAATGAATGTGGTGTCTGATTGTGTTTATAAGATGCATGGAATGAAAGTTTTTACTAAATTAGATTTAGTTAGGGGCTATTACCAGATGCCTCTGGCAGAGGGGAGCAGGCCCATTACGGCATTTTCAAGTAGAAATTGTCATTATCAGTTTAAAAGATTAAGTTTTGGTCTTGCTAATGCGCCTGCTGCCTTCCAAAGAGCGATGAATGTTGTATTGGCTGGTTTCGATCGACAGAAGGTAACTGTTTTTATAGATGATATTCTGATTGCGAGCGAGACTGTTGAGGAACATATGCGGTTGCTTGAGGCAGTGTTGAGGCGGTTAATTGAAGTTGGTGTGAAAATTAAGCTTGAAAAGTGTACATGGTTGTCCAGGGAGGTGGAATTTTCTTGGGCATGTAGTGGGTGAATCTGGTATAAGGAAGAGTGACAAGTTTGTGAATAAGGTGCGAGAATTTCCACGTCCCCGGACTGTGCGTGAGTTGCGAGGTTTTCTTGGTTTGGTTGAGTTTGGGCGCAAGTTTGTTAGAGATTGTTCAGGTATAGGGAAGCCTTTTAATGAATGGACGGGTAAAAGTAATAGTACAAAATTAAAATGGGATGATCGGATGATAGAAGCGTTTGAAAGGTTGAAGGAAGAGGCCGCGAAAGACGTCACTTTGGCATTTCCAGACTACAGTGAAAATGCGAATATGCTAGAGTTGTATACGGATGCGAGTGGGGTTAGTATGGGTGGTTGCTTGGTTCAAATGCAGAGAGTAAATGGAGAAGAGCAATTGAGAGTAATAGCGTATGTTAGTAAAGCGTTTAATAAAGCTGAGCGGAATTATTCGACGATTGACAGGGAATTGGCTGCAATACGATTTTGTGTGAAAGCATTGAAAGTATTTTTGTATGGTGTAAAATTCATTGTGCGTACTGACCATCAGCCCCTAGTGTATATGATAAGGAAAGAGTGTGTGAATGCAAGGGTTGCTAGGACCATAGAGGATCTGAATGAATTTGATTTTAGGTTAGAATATGTACCGTGAAATAAGAATGTGATAGCAGATGCGATGTCGAGGATGCATGGGAGGATGGAAGATAAAGAGAGTAATCAGAATTTTGAAAGGTTGCCTGAAGGTTTAGTTGTGGAGCAGAGTTGTGAAGAGGAAGATATGGTATATAAGTGTATCCTAATGGGTTTAAGTAAGTTGGTACAAGAGGGGTTAAATACGGAAATACCAGGTAGTGTAACTGAGCTTAAAAGAAGGGTGATGAATGAAGAGTCAAAAGAAATAGTATATGAGGAGGAGAATAGTGTACTAGAAGGGGAAGTATTATCAAAGATATTAATGGTGGTAAGTATGTTGTATGGTGTAACTGTGTATTTGTATTTTGGATGGAATCGACCGATGGAATATAGGGCATGTAATGAGAATGATAGGGAATATATTTTGAGGATTCAATGTAAGGAGGAATATTGCAAATTGTTGAGTGAGAAGGATAATGGTGCAAGTGACCTTAATCTAAGATATGATGGTATAGAGGACAGTGAATATGATGATGAACATATTGGTGAAGTGAGCGACAGAATTGAAAGGAGAATAAATGTATGTATGCATGGTGTAAAAGGAAGGATGATGACATATGTGAATATAAATGAGAAAAAATATTGTAGTTTAATTGATACGGGTGCTCAAGTGTCATAAGTAAATGAGTCGGTTATCAGGGAAATTGAGAGGTACAATTGGGAAGTGAAAAGACAGTGTACGAGTGTGAGAATTCATGGAATAGGTCAGGGAAGTTTACTTGTTTGGGAAGAAGTGAGGTTGAAGGTGAAACTAGGGAGTATGGAAGTTGAACATAATTTGATTGTAATGGGAGAGAATGAGATGCCTAGTTGTTTTTTGATAAGAATTGACTTTTTAAGATTGCATGATTTATCAGTTGATATTGGTAGTGGTTTGCTTCTGAAGAATGGATGTGAAGTAGTTGTGATAGAAGATAATAGTGTATTTATGGCGAATTTTGTTGGCATGGTTGATATTACGAGGAGTGAGGATGATCTACTGACTAAAGAGCAGGTGGAAGAAATGCAAGATGAATGTGAGGAAATTAAAAGATTACGTGAATGTATGTTGAATAGTATTGTGGTAGAAGAATGGCCGTCTGATTTAGAGGTGTATAAGAAAGTTAGTAAGAGACTTATTGTGTGTAAGAATATTGTTTATTTTCTACATAAAGGAATGGATGAAGATATATATGTTCCTGTGTTTCCAATGCATGCAGCAGTAAATATGTGTATGTTAGTGCATGACAGATATGGGCATATGGGTAAGAATAAATTATGGGAATGCATGCGTGAGAGATTGTTTACACCTGGGTTGAGTCAGATATGTAAGGATGTAGCGACTACGTGTGAAGATTGCCAGAAAGGGAAGTATCAGAGAGTGCATGCTAATCCGCCTGTTTTGAGATTACGTATGAAAGAACCATTTGAGATGTTTGTGATTGATTGTGTTTCGTTGCCTCTGACTGCGAGAAGACATGTGGGAATGATTGTTATGGTTGATCACATGAGTAAATTTACCTATGCAATACCCATCAAGGATAAACGGAGTGAGACTGTTGCAAGAATGGTTGGTCAAGTGATGTTGCCGATGTGTGTGTGTAAGCCTGTGAGAATGTTAAGTGATAATGGCCCTGAGTTTGTTGGATGGGAGTTTGAGCAGATGTTAAGAGAATGGGGTATTGAACATGTGTATTCGACTCCTTATATGCCAAGTGCGAATGGGTTGGCTGAACGGACTGTAAGAACATTAACTGAAATTTTGCGAATGATGAGTACATGTGATAATGATTGGGATTTGTATGTTGGTAGAGCGTTATGGGCTTACAATGCAACAGTGCATAAGAGTACGGGTATGTCTCCATGTAAGTTTGTGTTAAATTTTGAAAAGATAGTAAGACCGAGATTGAGTGTGTCCGAGAATGATAGAGATGTTTGGAAGAAAGCAAATGAGAGATTTGAAAGCTACAAAGTGGGAGAGAAAGTGTTGAAAGAAAGTAATTGAAAAAGGAAGAATGAATGTCAATAAGGTACGTGATAAGTTTGAAGGTCCATATGAGGTGTTAGCTGTTGGTTCTAGTGGGTTGAGTTATGTTTTAGGTAAAGTAAGTGTGGATGGTAGTGTGGAAAAGGTTAGGGCACACCACAATCAGTTGCAGAAATGGAAGGAGGTACCAAGATATATTCAGGAGAATGGTATGAATAAATGGCTGAAAACGAACAAGTATGAACCGAGTATGTGTGAGGCATTAGGTTTAGAAGATAAGCAATTGGTGTTAGTAGAGTATGGAAGGAAAAAGAAGTCTGAGAATTTTACTGGGGATAAAAGGCGGGAAAATTTTGTAGTTGTTGGCGGGAATCAGAATAAGCAGGACAAGGGTGTAAATGTACAGGTGAGTATGGAAGATAAATGTATTAATACAGATGAAACTTGGATGAGTATGAATGATACTTATAGTGTGTGTGGTTTTTCGTTAGATGAGGCAAGAGAACGTATGACGAACACGAGAATGAAAGATAGGAGAATGATAAGCAGTATGAATGATTCTTTTGTTGAAGTAGAAAATGGTTTAGATGTAATGGATGAATTGTTGACAGAAATTAGTGGGATTTTCGGGCCAGATGAAACTGAGGTAGATGAAATAGTGAATGATATCTTAGACGAGCAGAACATAGACGGGAGTAGTAGTAGTACGTTGAATGAAAACGACATGGAAGAAGTGAATGAGAGAGTGCAGGTATATGAAGGCCCAGTTACTCGAAGCCGAGGTCCCGTTCCAGACTGCGACTGGGTTATGAGAAAAAATTAGGTAAGTGTTGTGAGAGGATTTGGCAAAGTAAGGGGGGAGGAATGTGGAGGATTAATTTTATTCTAATTTATTTTTTGTTTTGCCAAATCGAGAGAGAGAGAGGGAGAGAGAGAGAGAGAGAGAGAGAGAGAGAGAGAGAGAGAGTGTTGTTTTAGTATTGTTAAATCGAGACATTTTATTTGCTTTAGCTTTGTCATTAATGAGAGAGAGAGAGAGAGAGAGAGAGAGAGAGAGAGAGAGAGAGAGAGAGAGTGAGTGAGTGTGGGTGTTTATTTACTTAAGTTTTGTCAAACCGCAAGAGAAAGTGTTTATTTGCTTAGTTTTGTGTGAGAGAGAGAGAGAGAGAGAGAGAGAGAGAGAGAGAGAGAGAGAGAGAGAGAGAGAGAGAGAGAAAGTGTTTATTTGTTTTAGTTTTGTCAAATAGAGAGAGAGTTATTTGCTTTAGTTTTGTCAGAGAGAGAGAGAGAGAGAGAGAATTTCATTTGCTTTAGTTTTGCTAGATCGCGCGTGCGCGAGAGAGTATGTGTGGTTGTGTGTGCGTATGTTTGTGTGTCCGCGGTGCGCGCCGAAGAACAAGGGTAATTAGCGAATGGTTGTTGTTGGAAAGATTGTTGGTATATTTGAGGTTGTTTGTTTACATTTTTTAGCTAGGATAGGGCGGTGATGAATGTCTTGGGCGAAAGCATTGGATCTCGGACTGTGGAAGGAGTCGGTTGTTATTTTTTTTTGTTCTTCGAAAGCCGGCTGTTTAGTGTTTTTTTTATATTCTGAGTAAGTACTGTTTTTATTTATTTTTGTTAGGCGCGTTCATGAAAGATAGAAAGTTTATTATTTATCTTTGATTATAGTGCGATAGTTTAGTTAGTTAGGAGTTTTCGTAAGCGTTTTTTTCCTTTTTTATTGCAGGCCGTAATTCCTCCTTAAGGCTCCTTTAGACTCCTTGGAGTTTTAGTTTGGCCTGGAAGGTGGTTTGCCAGCCGTGTGCTTGTATGAATAACTTGATGATGACGACCTGGACCGTACAATGAACATAGTTAGACTGCGGATATTTATATAAATAGAGAATTTGAGCGTTGACGACCCGGCTGGAAATAAATTTGTTGTTTACGATGATGATGACCCCTTTAATGTGATTGGACAGTCGAATTGACTGCAGGGATTTGTGGCAATTGGCTACAAGGATTGTTGCCAGTGTGTGGAGTCTGTGGACTATGGTTACCACACAACTTATATATTTATTATTGTGGCGTTCTCGCTTATGTTGGTGTAAGATGTGATTTATTTCTGGGTTGTGGTATATGATTTATTTTAGTGTTTAAGTGTTTTTCGTTACTGTGTGGGGACTGTTGGTGTTGAATTCGTAAAGGTTTTGATTGGTGAGTTCTGTGTAACCACACACACCGCTATAATATAAATATAAAAGTGTTATTTTGGTCTGTTTTAGTGTTAAGTTTGTTTAATGATGTGTGATTTTTGTTTTTTTTTGGTTGCAGTAAATATAGTTTTAAGGTTATGTTTTGTTTGTTTTTCCCTCCGAGCAACAGTCCAGTTTAAAGTAAAAGTAGGGGGAAAGTTTGTATTGTGGGATATTTTGGAAGTAGAGTGATCAAAGGTGTGGGGGTTTGTTTTTGTTGACATCCCGTTACAATTGAACGACCAAATAGTAACACTGTTGGCTAAATGTAAAGCAAAAATGGGAATGCTATTCAGACACTCTAAAACAAGAAAAGTTGAACACATGATTATGCTTTACAAAACTTGTGTACGTAGTACACCCGAGTACTGCAATTTGATATGGTACCCACACTACCAAAAGGATATTGCACAACTAGAGAGTGTACAAAGGTCCTTTACTGCCTGAATAGAAGAAGTTAAGGACCTCGACTACTGGGAAAGACTGCAAATTTTAAGATTATACAGTCTAGAAAGGAGAAGAGAACGCTATATGATAATAAAAGCTTGGGAGTAAATCGAAGGAATTACTGAAAACATCATGGAGCTAAAAATATCAGAAAGAGCAAGCTGAGGTAGATTAATAGTGCCCAAAACTATACCAGGAAAACTAAGGAAGGCCCACAGGACAATAATGCACTATGCACCAGCATCGATAATGCAGCGACTATTTAATGCACTGCCAGCTCATCTAAGAAACAAATCAGGAGTGAACATAGATGTGTTTAAGAATAAGCTCGATAAATACCTAAGATGCATCCCAGACCATCCAAGACTGGAAGATGCAAAATACACCGGAAGATGCATTAGCAACTCTGGTGGATATACGAGGTACCTCACACTGAGGGACCTTGGGGAACCCAAACATAGAATTAGGCAATAAGGCTCTTCATCCAATAAGAAATATAGAAAAATAGAAAAAAAGACATGGAAATGCATTAATATAAACATCGATGGTAATGAAAATTTTATAACATCTGGTCCCAGGGGTGTTGCAGCTGTTTCCGCAATAAGATGTTTTCGATAAAAGAATGAAGAACACTGAGAGAGAGAGAGAGAGAGAGAGAGAGAGAGAGAGAGAGAGAGAGAGAGAGAGAGAGAGAGAGAGAGAGAGAATGTTGATTAAAGAGAGAGATGTCCTTTCTTAACATGGAAAATTTAAGATTTTCATTTCAAATTAACATTTCTATTTTCAAAACTGACACAATGAAACCTTGAATGATATTATAAATATATGGAAGTAACTTTGAATAATCTCACACTTATTACAATTCCTTTCACACATCAGTTTAATTTTCATGCTAAATATAAATACGATGATGCTAAGGATTGGAATCAATCCTTTACGCCATCTGCATCCGCTATATATCCTAGTCTCTCTGGCGAAGTTGATGTTGTTTATATCAATATATTCTTATAAGAAAAACTTTGTCCCCAATGTGATTGAGACAAACATTGAGTTCATCAGTAAATCTCCACTCATGATTAATCGCATGACTTCGTAGACTTGTCTTCTTATGTCCCATTCTAAGATGATTATAAAAGAAATCTACAATGGCACACCGTAGCTTTTATCATTCCTGGTTTAGATCTAGGGTACATAAAAGGACATACCAATACTGATGGTAAATAAATATACTATGAATGATCTTCCATCAATAGCCAATTAGAGTGGTATTGCGTCGATAAACCAGATCTTTATGTATGGCACGAGATCAAGGAAAATTCTTATACGTAAATATTCAATCATATCACCAAAATCTTTGTGAACTCCATAGAATTTGCACCATATTATGAAAAAATAAAAAAAGAATGTATTGCATTCTATAAAGAGATTTTTATTTGTCCAAAATAGTTTTCGACATATAAAAAAGATAGAGTCAATTGTTTTGTTCCATATCAAAACGAACTTAAAAACAGACTGCTGTTGTTACCATACCTAACCATATCTTACTTTTTCACATCCTTGTTCATATTTTCCCTTTAAAGAGCAATACATTTAAAGGTCACTCATGACTGACAGAGGCAAGACCCATGACAGTGTCTTAAGAAACCTGCCTAATGTACTGCAGACTCCAAATGATCAGCACAGGGCC
>NC_090750.1:28842733-28845233 GCF_036898095.1 Palaemon carinicauda | reverse complement strand
AGCAATTTAGTACCGTCTTGGTGTCCTTTGGTGAAATGTCTGGTAGAGTATCTGGGATATAATGGGGAAGAGCGAGAGAGGGTGTGGCTTTATTGCTGAGTAAATGGATGACAGGTAAAGTAGTGGAAAGGAAGGAGATATCATCTAGGTTAACGTGGGTAAGGGTAAGGTTGGGTAGGGAATGTTGGGCGTTTGTCAGTGCGTATGGGCCAGGTAGTGAGAAAAGTGAAGAAGAGCGGAATGAGTTCTGGAATGAATTAACTAGGTGTGTAGAAGGACTGGGTAGAAGGAATTATGTAGTTGTCAGGGGTGACTTGAATGCTAGAGTGGGCGCTGGAGACGTAGAAGGTGTCATTGGGAAGTATGGCGTACCAGGTGAAAATGAGAGTGGTGAGAGACTGGTAGATATGTGTGTTGAACAAGAGATGGTAATAAGTGCTAGCTTTTTTTTAAAAGAAAGATAAAAACAAGTATACATGGGTAAGAGTGGCAAATGGAAGAGTAGTAGAAAGGGCACTAATGGATTATGTGTTGATAGCTAAAAGAATGTTTGGAAGATTGAAAGACGTGCACGTGTTTAGGGGTATGGCTAACAGTATATCTGATAATTTTTTGGTGGAAGGAAAATTAGTTGTAGCAAAAGAGTGGTGGAATAGAGTAGGTGGATGTATTAGGGAGCTAGTGAGGGTTGAAGAGCTAATAAAACCGGGGGTAAAAAGTAAATATCAGGAAAGGTTGAAAATGGCATATGACGAGGTGAGAGGAAGAGAAACTGGTAATTTAGAGGAGTGGAAGTTAGCAAAAGAAAATTTTGTTGGGATTGCAAGTGATGTATGTGGCAAGAAGGTTGTTGGAGGAAGCATGAGGAAGGGCAGTGAATGGTGGAATGAAGGAGTGAAGGTAAAAGTGGAAGAGAAAAAGAGGGCTTTTGAAGAATGGCTGCAGAGTAATAGTATAGAGAAGTATGAAAAATATAGAGAGAAAAATGTGGAAGTAAAGCGCAAGGTACGTGAGGCAAAGAGGGCAGCTGACCTGAGGTGGGGTCAGGGACTGGGTCAGTCATATGAAGAGAATAAGAAGAAGTTTTGGAAAGAAGTGAAGAGAGTAAGGAAGGCTGGCGCAAGAATTGAAGAGACAGTGAAAGATGGAAATGGAAGGTTGTTAAAAGGAGAGGAGGCAAGGAAAAGGTGGGCGGAATATTTTGAAAATTTGCTGAATGTTGAGGATAATAGGGAGGCAGATATAATTGCTGTTCCAGGTGTTGAGGTGCCAGTGATGGGAGATGAAAATGTCAGAGAGATTACAATAGAGGAAGTGAGGAGTGCACTAGATGAAACAAGAGTAGGAAAAGCATCTGGTATGGATGGTGTGAAAGCTGAGATGTTGAAGGAAGGTGGTGTGACTGTACTTGAATGGTTGGTGAGATTGTTTAATATGTGTTTTGTGTTGTCAATGGTACCAGTAGATTGGGTTTGTGCATGTATTGTACCACTATATAAGGGTAAGGGAGATGTGCATGAGTGTTGTAATTCAAGAGGTATTAGTTTATTGAGTGTAGTTGGAAAAGTGTATGGTAGAGTAATGATTAATAGGATTAAGGATAAAACAGAGAATGCAATCTTGGAAGTACAAGGTGGTTTTAGAAGAGGTAGGGGTTGTATGAATCAGATTTTTACAGTTAGGCAGATATGCGAGAAATATTTAGCAAAAGGTAAGGAGGTGTATGTTGCGTTTATGGATCTGGAGAAAGCATATGATAGAGTTGATAGGGAAGCAATGTGGAATGTGATGAGGTTATATGGAGTTGGCGGAAGGTTGTTGCAAGCAGTGAAAAGTTTCTACAAAGGTAGTAAAGCATATGTTAGAATAGGAAATGAAGTGAGTGATTGGTTTCCGGTGAGAGTGAGGCTGAGACAGGGATGTGTGATGTTGCCGTGGTTGTTTAACTTGTATGTTGATGGAGTGGTGAGAGAGGTGAATGCTCGAGTGCTTGGACAAGGATTAAAACTGGTAGGCGAGAATGATCATGAATGGGAGGTAAATCAGTTGTTGTTTGCGGATGATACTGTACTGGTAGCAGACACTGAAGAGAAGCTTGACCGACTAGTGACAGAATTTGGAAGGGTGTGTGAGAGAAGGAAGTTAAGAGCTAATGTGGGTAAGAGTAAGGTTATGAGATGTACGAGAAGGGAAGGTGGTGCAAGGTTGAATGTCATGTTGCATGGAGAGTTACTTGAGGAGGTGGATCAGTTTAAGTACTTGGGGTCTGTTGTTGCAGCAAATGGTGGAGTGGAAGCAGATGTACGTCAGAGAGTGAATGAAGGTTGCAAAGTGTTGGGGGCAGTTAAGGGAGTAGTAAAAAATAGAGGGTTGGGCATGAATGTAAAGAGAGTTCTATATGAGAAAGTGATTGTACCAACTGTGATATATGGTTCGGAGTTGTGGAGAATGAAAGTGATAGAGAGACAGAAATTGAATATGTTTAAGATGAAGTGTCTAA
>NC_090750.1:28832733-28837733 GCF_036898095.1 Palaemon carinicauda | reverse complement strand
TATATATATATCTTTGCTCCATTTAGGGATAATTTAATCAAGATAATGGTTTTAGGACTGTCGTTAGTTTTTTGTCCTTTTTGCACCCAGATAGTAAGGAGAATCCAGTATGCTTTTTATCTATACCGAATAACTGAGTGGGTGCATATATTTTCAATGTGTTTTTCGCTCTCATAAGTTTCATAGTATTTATGTTTTGCAGAATAATATTGACGATCCTACCGGTTATAATAATGATCATTAAGGCATTATGAATATTTCATGATGAAAATTTTATATCAGCCAATGTGCGCATGGGAAACTTAAGCATGGTAGAGCAGTCTCAAAAGTCATTCTTTTTTGTAGGGATTAACATTTGGAAATCATCATCGTCATCATCCTCTCCTCCTACGCCCAGTGAGGCAATATTTTTCCATTCAGCATCTCCTACTTCACGCTTTATAGTCTTCAGCCATGTAGACCTAGTAAATCCTTCATAATTTGAACTCAGTAATCGTAGTCACATGACATTATAAGGACATTGAAATTAAAATTATATTTTTGTTTCATTCTCCGATACTGTATCTAACAAAGCCCATAGCGGATGTCGCTAAATAGCAAAGTCAAAGTCAGTTCTGGTTTTACCTTTGTTTTCCGAAAAAAGAAATCAGTCAGAATTTACACTTTTGCAGGTGAAACATGATTCGATTTTGATGACCAAGTGATATGACTTTATATACTGGTTTTCAAATTAATATTCTATACTGTTAAAGGAAACCGTGATTTCAATCGGAAATTCTTCGTAAAAATATATGGTTCTCATTCGTATTTCAGGAATACAGGCGACCGCAATTTTTACTCTACTTTGTTTACTTTGTTATCATCTTTAATATGTTGGTGACCATAATATCACTCCTAAAATCGATATATCCGTTTTTAATACGGTAAATGCCGGGCAAAATTTTTTTCAGGATTTTTACCGTTTTCTTTATTCCACATATTTTTAACAGTTCAGAGAACTACATTTCCTGTGTTTGATAAGTTTTTGCCCTTTTTGTGATCTTGCGGCAATGAGTGCATCCCAATTTTACAATCATGTGTTTCAAATTATGTTGGAAAAAAAAAATAAAAATAAATTGTATGAATAAATCGGTAGGGTTACAGGCTGTGATACAGAACCCAAACAGTAGTGTGTCGAACTTTAATACATATAAGCTATAAATCAAAACTTTCCCTTTAATAAAATATAGTTTGGACATCCATAAGCGGCCTAATCATTCCCAATACCTACGGTTGTGGTATTATAAAAGGAACGCTGAATCCACGCAATTTGTGAGCTCTATGTTCGAACATTATTTGCGGACAGTTTTCATCAGCGAACATACTTTATTGTTCCTGGGAACTTTGATGGGCAGAGGGTGCGAGTGAATAGGTGTACTTATTGAGATATCAGCAGCCATTACCTGGTTATCCATACCCTTACTTTATGGGAAGGGGGGGGGGGGGTGTAAGGTGGGGCATTGTCTCTGGGACATAATGTGACACCGTAATGATATTCCTATTACCACTGTGACACATATGTCACATTTCATCCTTTAGACCTCATTAAAATTCAACCTATGATTGTTTTAATTGAGCTAATTCTTTATTCCATTATATCTGGTCTCTAGTTTCTCACCATTCTTTTACTCCAGCTACTTGCTCAAGCACACGCTGTTTTCATCCAAAAATTTCTACCATCTTCAAACCATGTATTGCCTCCGCAAGACTTTCTTATTTCCACATATGTTAGTTCTTTTGATTAGTGTGTTATATTTTCAGCTTAACCCATTGATCGTCTCAAAATTCTTTTTGTCATAAAACAAACCATCACTACCCTGAGAGATATTTGATAAAAAAAAGCTTTCCTGTAGAAACTTTTCACTTAGTTAGGGGAACAAGCACAAGGAGAAGGCGGATGAAAAGAAGGTGAAAAAGGAGGCGGCGTAATAAGAGGACACAGAACAGGAAAAACATGGAGAGGAGGCAGGAGAGGAAACACAGGGTGGGAGGAGGAAAGGTGGAGGAATGAGAGGAAGTGGAAGAAGAGGAAGAGGAGGAGGAGACAGTAGAGGAAAAGGATGGAGAGGAGGTAGAGGAGGAAACACAGGGTGGGAGGAGGAAAGGTGGAGGAATAGGAGGAAGAGGAAGAAGAGGAGGAGGAAGAAGAGGTAGAAAAGAAGGAGAAGGAAGAGGATGTGGGAGAATAGGAGGAGGAAAAGGAGGCTGAAAAGGAGGAAAAGGATGAGGAGGTGGGAGAACAGGTGGAGGAAGAGGAGGCAGAAAAGGAGGTGAAGGGCGAAGAGGTGAGAGAAGAGGAGGCGGAAGACGAGGCAGAAAAGGTGGAGAAGGAAGAGGAAGTAGGAAAAGAGGAAGAGGAAGAGTAAAAAAAGAATGTGGAGAAAGAAGAGGAAGAGGTGGATGTTAAAGAGGTGCAGAAAGAAGAGGAGGATACGAAGGATGAGGATGAGAAGAAAAAGATGTGGAGGAGGAGAGGAAGATGTGGAGGAAGAGGAAAATGTGGAGGAAGAGAAGAAGATGGCAGAGGAACAAGGGGAGGAGGAGGAAGAGGTGGAATAAGAAGAGAAGGCTGGGGAGGCGGTGGAAGAGGAGGAAAATGTGGAAGGAGAGACAAAGAGGGCCGAGGAAGAGGAGGAAGAGGAGAAGGAGTTAGAGGAAGAGAAGAACATGGCAGAAGAAGATGTGAGGGAAGAGAAAAAGATGGCAGAGGAGGAGGAGAAGAAGAAGAAAATGGCAGTAAAATAGGAGGAGGGGGAGGTAGAGGAGGGAGGAGAGGACGCAGGGGAAGAGGAGGCAGAGGAAGAGGAGAAGGGAGAACGGGCAGAGAAAGTGGAGGAGAAGGCCGAGGAAGAGCAGGCAGAGAGGAAAAGAAGGAAGAAAGGGCAAAGGAAGTGAAGGAGAAGGCAGATGAGGAGGATAAAGAAGAGGGAGTAGAGGAAGTGGAGGAGAAAGCAGAGGAATGGAAGGCAGATGAAGAGGAGGAAAAGATAAAGGAGGAGGAGGCAGATGAGGAGGAGAAGGAAGGGGGGCCGAGGAATTGAGGAGAAGGCAGAAGGAGACAGATGAGGAGGAAAAGAAAGAGGGGGAAGAGGAGGTGGAGGAGAAGGCAGAGGAAACGGAGGCAGATGAGGAGGAGAAGGATGAGGGGCCAGAGGAAGTGGAGGAGAAGGCCGAGGAAAAGGAGGCCGATGAGGAGGAGAAGGAAGAAAGGGCAGAAAATGTGGAGAGAAGGCAGAGGAAAAGTGTGCAGATGAAGAGGAGAAGGAAGAGGGGGCAGAGGAAGTGGAGAAAAGGCAGAGGAAAAGAAGGCAAATGAGGTGAAGGAGGAAGAGGGGCCAGAGGAAGTAGAAGAAAAGATAGAGCAGGAGGAGGCAGATGAGGAGGAGTCCTTAGCAGTGCGAGGGGGAGAGCGAAGATACAAGCATAATATATACACAAAATGAAATGTCGTTACTATATACGATCGTGTGACACACGGTTGGTACATAGGCCTCAAAATGGAGAAAATGGGAACCTTTCAGGGAATATATAATCAGTCTATATTAAGTTATTATAACATCAGATGAAAGATGATTATTAGCATAAACTTCCTTGAAAATTCTTATTTGTGGTTAAGGATAATTTTATGCTATTCTTTTTATAGAATTTCACGGACGAAAAAACTAAAATAATTTTGTTCCGACCGAAATATAAAATAGCTTAACGTATAAAGCATAAAATAGCAAAAGCGAGATCTTTTTATTATTAGTGAATACAACGATATGATTTGAAAAAAAAACAAATACGCCTTGCTTCAATAAATTACTCAAAGGTGTTATTTTCCATCGCAATTAGATCATACGAATTATGATACCCAGATGAATTCAGTCTTTAGAGAGAGAGAGAGAGAGAGAGAGAGAGAGAGAGAGAGAGAGAGAGAGAGAGAGGGAGAGAGAGAGAGAGAAGGAGCCGGCCTTAGCTTGTCCTGCCCCACCTAACAACTCCGTTCCTGTATTAGAACTATCCCAGGCGGCTAAAGAATTCTATTCCTTAGCCTAGGGATAGATTATTACAAATAAGAGGTTGGTAGCACCCTCGCCACCACCTCGAAAGGAAAGGAAACGGGGTTGGAGTGCCAGTGTCCCCTAAGCATAAGAAGAATCTATTCCTCAGCCTAGGGTCCACTAACACAGGACTAGTCTGCTAGGTCACAGGAAGAAGTGTCATATCGTACAGACCCTTCAGGAGTGGCCTAGGGAGGTCTAGCCTTCTATGTCGGTAGCCTAACGTAGCAAAAGAATTCTATTCAACTTGCCAGGTAGCTACCGACCACAGACTAAAAACTCTGAGATTCTGGCCAAAACCCCAAAAAACCTGCATCTGCGGTTACGGAGGAAGGGCAGAAAAAACCGTAGGAAAGTCATGCCTGAGGCTACACTCAGAGGGAAGAGGGATTACCCTTAAATTCCCTTTTTGAGAGGGGTAATGTTCATCCAATTAAAAGAGATATCTATCTCTACCTGATTGAAATCACCGTACACAAGGGTAACCGGGGAGTGTCTAACGTATAATAACACGCCTAGGTTAGGAACCTAGGCGAGGCGAGATCTCGGTTACTTCACTCACCGAGACTCTAACTATACGATCGACATGGAAAGGAAAAATATGCACACTGTAAATATCTTTACAAGAATATATTGCCTAAATAGCTAACGCAATAAGATAATTAATTATTGATATATGAAGTTATTCAAAATCCGGGAGGTCATTCTGCTAACTAACTACCATGCCCAACGAACGACAGCGCTCATACCGCCTCCGGTACAGGCTAGCTCTAAACACAATAAATTACTCAAATTTCACTGTGAAAAGGAAGCTAAAAAACTATTCATTGTAAAGACCCAATACTCAACTTTCCGAAGGCGAAAGAAGTCAGAGAATGCATAATAAATCCTTGAAAATCGATCGAAAAGTTAGATCAA
>NC_090750.1:28815233-28822733 GCF_036898095.1 Palaemon carinicauda | reverse complement strand
GCCAACAAATATTTTGCTTTAATAGATGAAAATGGAAATATTATCAACAAAAGAGATTGGGTGATAAAAATTGCAGCAGCTTTCTATACAATGCTATGCAAAAGTGATATAAAAGTAACTTTACAATAGAAATAATGAAACACATTAGCCGGTACCGAAAGTAAAAGAAGAATGAAAAAAAAGAAAACATTAGAAGCTATGAAAAGAGACAAAGCAGATGGCCTAACAAATTATTTCAGAATAAAATGAGGAGATTTCATGGTAGCAAATCATGCTGAACCTTACGCAAAATATTAGAAAGAATTCTTTATAAATACAGTTTTAAAAAAAAAATTTAATATTTCACAAAAAAGGAGACACAAAGGACCTAAAACAATTACCGCTCAATGATTTTAATTTTAATAATATATGAAATACTTACAAAATCATATTAGGCAAAATGGAGAGAAAGGTAGAGTTTAATCAGGCAAGAGAGCAGGCAGGTTTCAGAAGCGGATATTAAACAACAGACCAGATCCATATAATTAACCAGTTAATGGAAAAATCAACTGAGTATGACAAACCTTTATGTATGACATTTAATGTCTATGAAATAGCTTCTGGCATTCAAAGACTATGAGGAAGCTATTGATTCTGTCAAAACTTAAGTAGTAAGGAAAGCCCTTCAAAGACGAGGAATAGATGATACATGTGTTAGAATACTTGAAGAAACACACACACACACACACACACACACACATATATATATATATATATATATATATATATATATATATATATATATATATATATACATATATATATATATATATATATATATATATATATATATATATATATATATATATATATATATATATATGAGTAGTACAGCAATCCTAAAACTACATCAATTTAGTGAAAATATTCAAATTGAGAAAAGGAGTTAGACAAGGAGCCCCTATTCCTCCTAAATGATTTACATCGTATCTAGAAAAACGTTTTATGGATCTAGATTGGGAAAATAGAGGAATTAACCTAAATGGGAAATAACTTAGCATCTTTTAAGATTTGCAGATGACTTAGTTCTATTTAATGCATCATGCATGGAATTGCAAAACATAATATAAGATTGGAATAGAAAAAGCAGAAATGTGTGACTGAAAATGACTATGAGCAAAACTTGAATAATGTTTATTGAATATGCAAAACACAAAAAAAAAAAAAAAAAAAATTAAGGACGTACCTCTTAAGATTTTTAATGAATATAGGACAGACATTAACTGTTTGAGACTGAAATTAAAAGGAGGATAAGCATTGAAAGAAGATCTTTTGTAAACAGATGAGATAATGAAAAGTAAAATGCCTCTTTCTCTAAAAAGAGCACTCCCTAATCAGATGGTCATACCAGTATCAGCTTATGCATCAGAAACTTGAAGCCTCTATGCCTTATAACATAAGCTATTTACAACTCAAAGAGCTATGGGAAAAATAATAATGATAATAACACTAAGAGAGAGAAAAGATCAACATGGATACGAGAGCATACTAAGGTAGAAGATATACTAACATGTAATAAAAAGAAATGGACATGAACATTACATATAATGAGAAAGACAGATGTAATATGAAGTAAATGAAAAACAGAATGAGTGCCTTAAGATTGCAAACGAACCTTGGGAAAGAAGACAGTGGATTCACGAGCTCAGAAAATCTGCTGATATATATATATATATATATATATATATATATATATATATATATATATATAAATATATATATATAGATATATATATATATATATATATATATATATATATATATATATATATATATATATATATATACATGTATATATATCTATATCTATATATATATATATATATATATATATATATATATATATATATATATATATATATATATTTATATATATATATATATATATATATATATATATATATATATATGTTCAGTTTATATGTGTGTTTATTTGTTCTTTTTTTGCGTGGAATAGAAAAGACCTCCTTTGGAAATTGAACCTGGCAACATACAATGGCAGGGCCCTGTCTAGGGAAGAGGACCTTGGTGTATTACTAAATTAAAAGAGCTGAAAGATATAAAATGGGATATACTAAGATTAAATTAAATCAGAAGACTTGGGGAATAAAGAGGGTCATATATTTTACTTCATAGAATATGAGTGTGTTTATTTTTTTTATTAATACAAATTTTGCAGATAAGAGAGGAATTATGTAGTATCAGTGATACAATGCCAGGATTGATTACTAAACTAAATAAAAATTATAAAATGAAGATCATAAAAACGTATGCACCAACAACATACAATACAAAGCAAGAAAAGGAAACCTATTTTTCATGGAGATCTAGAGATATGTCAAAAAAAAAGAACATAAGACTCTTATTTGAATTTGTTTTGGGTGACTTCTATGTAAAGTAGGTCAAAGAAGAAAATTGAATCAGGTGTACGAAAATTTGGTGTTGGAAAAAGAAAAATCATACGATAAATACTTGTAAGATTTGCTGAAAAAACAATCTAATAATCATTAACACATTTTTTTTATAACGAATTAACATAGAAAAAGGACAAGGAGAAGTCCAGATATAGAAAAGAAAAACGGAATAAATTTTATTCTTACCGACAAAATTAATCTAGTTGAAGATGTAACACTGCTAAACAAATTAAAATCCAGCCAGCGGAGAAGTGCGAGAAGTAAAACTTGTCTGGAACTTAGGACAGAAAGAAAAAATAATAATTTTAAGATATAAAATAAACAATCCTGTAATCAGAGAAAAGTATGAGATAGTTCAGTTTAGCAATAACAAATAGGTGCTACTAGCTACGTGATGAAATGAAAGCGAATAAAGAAGAAAATAACAGTAATTGAACTAATGTGTACTGGAATCCACACAAGGGATCGGTGGAAAAGCTCTAAACCAAGATCAAGGAAAACTATCTGAAAACAAGAAAAAAAAATTATTGAAGAAAACTTTGGAAATGCGGGTAAAATTCAAGTGAGATAAAGTAATAAGCAGAACTATCCAAACTAATAAACAAACAATAAACACAAGAAAATCGTAAACGCATTCAGACAAAATTTTTGGAATCACTAAAGAAAGGAAGAAGCATCAAGTTAATGAAAAGAAGACTTGGAATAGGATTCCAACAAATATTTGCTTTAATAGATGAAAATGGAAATATTATCAACAAAAGAGATTGGGTGATAAAAATTGCAGCGGCTTTCTATACAATGCTATGCAATAGTGATGTAAAAATAACTTTACAATAGAAATAATGAAACATAAGTCGGTACCGAAAGTAAAAGAAAAAAAAAAGATAAAAAAATATTAGAAGCTATGAAAAGAGACAAAGCAGATGGCCTAACAAATTATTTCAGAATAGAATGAGGAGATTTCATGGTAGTAAATCATGCTGAACCTTACGCGAAATGTTAGAAAGATTTCTTTATACCTTAGGTTTAAAAAAAAAATAAATTTCACTAAAAGGGAGACACAAAGGACCTAAAACAATTACCGCTCAATGATATTAATTTTAATAATATATGAAATACTTACAAAATCATATTAGGCAAAATGGAGAGAAAGCTAGAGTTTCATCAGCCAAGAGAGCAGGCAGGTTTCAGAAGCGGATATTAAACAACAGACCAGATCCATCTAATTAACCAGTTAATGGAAAAATCAACTGAGTATGACAAACCTTTTGTAAGGCATTTGTCTATGAAATAGCTTCTGGCATTCAAAGACTATGAGGAAGCTATTGATTCTGTCAAAACTTAAGTAGTAAGAAAAGCCCTTCAAAGACGAGGAATAGATGATGCATATGTTAGAATACTTGAAGATACACAAACACACACACACACACACACACACACATATATATATATATATATATATATATATATATATATATATATATATATATATATATATATATATATATGAGTAGAACAGCAATCCTAAAACTACATCAATTTAGGGAAAAAATTCAAATTGAGAAAAGGAGTTAGACAAGGATCCCCTATCCCTCCTAAATGATTCACATCGTATCTAGAAAAACGTTTTATGGATCTAGATTGGGAAAATAGAGGAATTAACGTAAATGGGAAATAACTTAGCATCTTTTAAGATTTGCAGTTGACTTAGTTCTATTTAGTGCATCATGGAAGGAATTGCAAAACATAATATAAGATTGGAATAGAAAAAGCAGAAATATGTGACTGAAAATGACTATGAGCAAAACTTGAATAGTGTTTATTGAATATACAAAACACACACACACACACACAAAAAAAAGGTTAAGGACGTAGCTCTTAAGATTTTTAATGAATATAGGACAGACTGAAATTAAAAGGAGGATAAGCATTGCAAGAAGATCTTTTGTAAACAGATGAGATAATGAAAAGTAAAATGCCTCTTTCTCTAAAAAGAGCACTCCCTAATCAGATGGTCATATCAGTATCAGCTTATGCATCAGAAACTTAAAGCCTCTATGCCTTATAACATAAGCTATTTACAACTCAAAGAGCTATGGGAAAAATAATAATGATAATAACACTAACAGAGAGAAAAGATCAACATGGATACGAGAGCAAACTAATGTAGAAGATATACTAACATGTAATAAAAAGAAATGGACATGAACATTACATATAATGAGAAAGCCAGATGTAATATGAAGTAAATGAATAACAGAATGAGTGCCTTAAGATTGCAAACAAACCTTGGGAAAGAAGACAGTGGATTCAGAAGCTCAGAAAATATGCTGATATATATATATATATATATATATATATATATATATATATATATATATATATATATATATATATATATATATATATATATATACATATATATATATATATATATATATATATATATATATATATATATATATATATATATGTATATATATATATATATATATATATATATATATATATATATATATATATATATATATATTCAGTTAATATGTGTGTTTATTTGTTCTTTTTTTTTTGTGGAATAGAAAAGACCTCCTTTGGAAATTAAACCTGGCAACATACAATGGCAGGGCCCTGTCTAGGGAAGAGGACCTTGGTGTATTACTAAATTAAAAGAGCTGAAAGATATAAAATGGGATATACTAAGATTAAATTAAATCAGAAGACTTGGGGAATAAAGAGGGTCATATATTTTACTTCATAGAATATGAAAGTGTATTTTCTTATTAATAAAAATTGTGCAGATAACAAAGGAATTGTGCATTATCAGTGATACAAGATTGATTATCAAACTAAATAAAAATTATAAAATAAAGATCATTAAAACGTATGCACCAACAACATACAATACAAAGCAAGAAAAGGAAACCTTTTTTTCATGGAGATCTAGAGATATGTCAAAAAAAGAACATAGGACTCTTATTTGAATTTGTTTTGGGTTACTTCTATGTAAAGTAGGTCAAAGAAGAAAATTGAATCAGGTGTACGAAAATTTGGTGTTGGAAAAAGAAAAATCATACGATAAATACTTGTAAGATTTGCTGAAAAAAACAATCTAATTTTCATTTACACATTTTTTCTATAAAGAATTAACATAGAAAAGGGACAAGGAGAAGTCCAGATATAGAAAAGAAAAACCGAATAAATTTTATTCTTACCGACAAAATTAATCTAGTTGAAGATGTAACACTGCTAAACAAATTAAAATCCAGCCAGCGGAGAATTGCGAGAAGTAAAACTTGTCTAGAACTAAGGACAGAAAGAAAAATAATAATTTTAAGAAATAAAATAAACACTCCTGTAATTAGAGAAAAGTATGAGATAGTTCAGTTTAGCAATAACAAATAGGTGCTACTAGCTACGTGATGAAATGAAAGCAAATAAAGAAGAAAATAACAGTAATTGAACTAATGTGTACTGGAATCAACACAAAGGATCGGTGGAAAAGCTCTAAACCAAGATCAAGGAAAACTATCTGAAAACAAGAAAAAAAAAATATTAACGAAAACTTTGGAAATGCAGTTAAAAATTCAAGTGAGATAAAGTAAGAAGCAGAACTATCCAAACTAATAAACAAACAATAAACACAAGAAAATCGTAAACGCATTCAGACAAAATTTTAAGAATCACTAAAGAAAGGAAGAACCATCAATTTAATGAAAAGAAGACTTGGAATAGGATGCCAACAAATATTTGCTTTAATAGATGAAAATGGAAATATTATCAACAAAGGAGATTGGGTGATAAAAATTGCAGCAGCTTTCTATACAATGCTTTGCAATAGTGACATAAAAGTAACTTTACAATAGAAATAATGAAACACATAAGCCGGTACCGAAAGTAAAAGAAGAATAAAAAAAAAAAAACATTAGGAGCTATGAAAAGGGACAAAGCAAATGGCCTAACAAATTATTTCAGAATAGAATGAGGAGATTTCATTGTAGCAAATCATGCTGAACCTTACCCAAAATGTTAGAAAGATTTCTTTATACCTTCAGTTTAAAAAGAAAAAAAACAAGACCTAAAACAATTACCACTCAATGATTTTACTTTTAATAATATATGAAATACTTACAAAATCATATTAGGCAAAATGGAGAGAAAGCTAGAGTTCCATCAGCCAAGAGAGCAGGCAGGTTTCAGAAGCGGATATTAAACAACAGACCAGATCCATCTAATTACCCAGTTAATGGAAAAATCAACTGAGTATGACAAACCTTTATGTATGGCATTTAATGTCTATGAAATAGCTTTTGCCATTTAAAGACTATGAGGAAGCTATTGATTCTGTCAAAACTTAAGCAGTAAGGAAAGCCCTTCAAAGACGAGGAATAGATGATGCATATGTTAGAATACTCGAAGATACACACACACACACACACACACTCACGCACACACACATACATATATATATATATATATATATATATATATATATATATATATATATATATATATATATATATATATATATATATATATATATATATATATATATATATGAGTAAAACAGCAATCCTAAAACTACATTAATCTAGTGAAAAAATTCAAATTGAGAAAAGGAGTTAGACAAGGAGTACCTATCCCTCCTAAATGATTTACATCGTATCTAGTAAAACGTTTTATGGATTTAGATTGGGAAAATAAAGGAATTAACCTAAATGGGGAATAACTTAGCATCTTTTAAGATTTGCAGATGACTTAGTTCTATTTAGTGCATCATGGAAGGAATTGCAAAACATAATTTAAGATTGGAATAGCAAAAGCAGAAATGTGTGACTGAAAATGACTATGAGCAAAACTTGAATAATGTTTATTGAATAAGCAAAACACACACACACACACAGAAAAGGGTTAAGGACGTACCTCTTAAGATTCATAATGAATATAGGACAGACATTAACTGTTTGAGACTGAAATTAAAAGGAGGATAAGCATTGCAAGAAGATCTTTTGTAAACAGATGAGATAATGAAATGTAAAATGCCTCTTTC
>NC_090750.1:28800233-28810233 GCF_036898095.1 Palaemon carinicauda | reverse complement strand
CTAGATTTGCAACGAATTCATACAATAATAAGCCAAAATGAGTTACGACCAACCTTATATGCTGTAAATTTAGAACACAAATCCTTTACGTTATTTTTTTACTCTGGTAGTCCACGTAATATCATGGATTTGAAGACACATCATTTGTTGTTTTCGAACTTTGCGATTGAAAAATCAGGAGTCAGACTCTCGGGTATAGGAAATAATGAATTAAATGTCATAGGCATAACTCATGTTCAGTTCAAAGTCGGTAAATGCACGTTTGTACAAAACATTGATATGTATCCAGCTGTAATTATAGGATACCCATCTACGGGAAATCAAAACATTATCTTAGCCCCTGCCAAGCATGGCGTGTATATCAAAGGGAAATTCTATAAGTCTTCTAATACCTTAAAATCAGTTTTGGATAAAAAGGAGACGACAAATGTAACCGTAACGTACGTTGAAGAACCAATAACTTGTCTCACTAATAAAGAAATAATATACGTGACCCAGCAGAATTCTCGTTCAACCGTAATATCATCTTGCACGCAATCTATCGAAACAAACGTACCTTCGAATTTAATAGTGCAAATAAAGAAAACATTACCGGGATCTGAAATATTAATGCTTTCCGACACTTTGAAAACTAACGGATTGTCTGTCACACAAGCTATTTATACAATAGGCTCACATCAACAATGTAATATTGAAGTCTGTAATCATTTAAATAACACTTTAGTAATTCCCAAAAATCAACATATCTTGGATGTAGAAGTTTATAAATATCGTATTCTTACCGTTGCTGAAATCAATCACTCTCAATCAGTTGCGGATGAATCCCTTTTGCGATCTATTAAAAATAAAATCAATAAAGACACTCAAGACGAAGAAATTCAGCAGAAAATTTTTGGACTTTTAACTAAATATCATGATGTTTTTTCCACTACGGATGGATCCTTAGGAAAAACAGATGTGATCGAGCATCAAATAAGGTTAAAGGACAAGCAGAAAATTATCTCTGTACCCTCGTACAGACTCCCTATGAAATTCCAGAATGAAATAAATGATGAAGTAGGTAAAATGCTAGATGAAGGAGTCATTAGGAAATCAAACAGCCTTTATAATTTTCCTTTAATAGTTGTACCGAAAAAAGATCGAACATGGCGTATCTGCGTCGACTTCCGTCGTCTAAACGAGGAGACGATCCCTGATCGATTCCCAGTGCCATGTACTGACGATATTTTGTCTTTGTTAGGTCAGAATAAATATTTTACCAGTTTGTACTTACTTAAAGGCTTTCACCAGATATCATTAGAAGAAGATAGTATCCCATACACAGCTTTCAGCACAGCAAGGGGACATTATGAATTTTTACGGATGCCTTTTGGTTTACGTTGTGCTCCTATAACATTTACAAGAATGATTAACATAGTGTTTGGAGACTTGTTAGGGGATATATTGCATGCCTATATAGATGATCTTGTAATCTTTTCCAACACCTTAGAAGAACATCTACGTAAGTTAGAACTAGTACTACAGAGATTAAGACAACATGACTTAAGGGTAAAGATTAGTAAGTGTGAATTTTTCAAAACAGAATAAATATATTTGGGTTTCATGGTGTCAAGCCAAGGTCTTAAAGTAGTCCATGATAAGGTGTCGGCTATACGTAATTTTCCCATACCTACTAATGTCAAGAGAATACAGCAATTTCTGGGTTGTAGTGGATATTACAGGCGTTTTATACGTAACTATTCAATAATAGCCGCTCCTTTAACTGATTTTACGAAGAAGGGCGTAGATTTCATATGGTCTGAGCAACATCAACAGGCGTTTAATACCTTGAAAGATGAACTGTGTAGTTCTCCTATCTTAAAATTTCCTGACATCGGTAAGGAATTCTTCATTGCAACAGACGCCTCAGACTTAGGAGTAGGAGGGGTATTGCTTCAGCAATATGATAAACAATTTTTCCCGATAGCTTTCTATTCTCGAAAATTGAGAACTTCCAAAAGTAAGTATGCAGTAATAGACAATGAAGGGCTAGCTATTGTTAATTCACTAGTGCATTTTAAGTTCATAATTTACGGTTATCCCGTTAAGGTTCTTACTGACCATAAACCACTAACAGAGTTCTTTAAAGGCTTCAACCACAGCCCTAAACGAACTCGCTGGCATTTGATCATTCAAGATTTTGGCGCAAGAATCGGGTATTTACCTGGGAAAGCAAATATCATTGCGGATGCATTATCACGCAACCCCGTGTCATCTTGTACGGAGCCTTTAGCTGAATTAATAGATATATCAACATCCATGCCTATTGTTAAAACGATATCTGAACAAGAAGATTTAGGCTGGAGCGTTGAATTGTTACAGACTAAGCAAAGAAAAGATCAGAAAATAGAAACAATTATAAATTCTTTGAAAGGCAATCATAAGGAAAAGGTATATATAAAGTATAAGCAGCAGAATTAGATAATCAAAGATAATATTCTGTGTAGGACTCTGACAAGGAAAACCTGCAATACACCACAAGTAACTAACGACCAGGTAGTATTACCAATCTCACTTATTTCCTCTGTCCTGAATTGGTTGCATTCAAATCCATTACATGGACACCCGGGGTTCTCATTAATGTCATAGAAAGCCAAATCATTGTTTTATTGGCATACGATGCTTACAAATATAAAAAGACACATAGCTAATTGTCGCACATGTCAGGAAAACAAAGGGCATACGAAAACACCTGTCAGCCTAGGGGCTTATCCTGTGCCCAATCAACCCTTTGAAAGAATACATTTAGATTTGTTAACAGGATTTTACGAGTCAGACAGAGGAAATAAGCACCTCTTAGTAATTATAGATGCTTTAACTCGATATACAGAACTAATAGCGCTTAAAACTAAAACTGCGATTGAATGCGCTAGGAAGTTTTACGAGTGTTACATTTGTAAACATGGAATTCCACACATGATAATCTCAGACTCGGGTGGTGAATTTAATAATCACTTTCTTACCTCATTGTGTGAGTTCCTCAGCATAAAGAAAATAAATACCATGATATATCACCCAGAGTCAAATGGGCTAGTGGAAAGAGCAAATAGGAAGATTTTAAATATATTAAGAGTAACACTAGGGGGATCAGACCCCAACTGGGATATTGCAATACCGGCGGCACTGAGTACTCTGAATCATTCATATCATATATCAATTAAAATGTCACCGCATGAAGCATTGTATGGTACCCCAGTTAGAACGCCTTTCCATGTATTAACGCCTACAACTAATCTATCAAATCCTTTAAAAGAATGTATAAATGCAAGTATAAGTCGATATGATATCCTTCGAAAGAATTTAGAAGAATCACAAATCATAATGAAAAGGAATCATGATAAAATAGCGAAGCCAACTAAAACATATACCGTGGGTGATAACATTTATATTCAAATCAATGTGCGTAAAGGACTCAATTATAAACTAACACCTAAGTTTGAAGGCCCATTTAACATTTTGGAAACATTAACGGCCAATAGGTTTAGAGTTCAAAACGTATCCCAACCCACGGATAGAGAATAGTACCATTGGCTCACATAAGAAATTAAAAAGAAAAAAGAAAAAAGAGAAAAAGAAGTGAGGGAAAATTTTTTTATCTTATGTGATTCAAAGTTTTCTTCTTAATACAGGAGTAATTACATATATTCTTCTCGATTACAGGTTTCCAAGATGAATTTTTTGTTGTTGAGAGTGATATTGTTCGCTCAGACATTTTTCTCGTGTGGGATGAGCTCTAAAACTAAAAGTATAAATTTTAAATATGGCATTATAGTTGAAAGACAAGAAGACGTTTTTATTACATCAAGCAACGTAGTTGTAGAAGTGAATATGCAAGCAATTTTTCTTCAAGAGAATGATGTCACTAGCTTAAGAACCGCCATTTCAAGGTTTTTTGCCTCATTGGATGAGTTGCATAGAAGACATTTTCATTTGACTACAGAGAGTTTGCTTGGATAAACATAAAAAGTTGAAGAGATGCTATCTGATGACTTGAAAAATAAGACTTACGAGACAGGATCTTTGGCTTATGACCTTTGGATGTGGACTGTAGGACACGAACATAAAGAAAGACGAAATCCGTTTATTTATGCTGCATTAAACATCTTTGGGTCTATTGCAAGTTTAGGTTTAGGAATTTCCAATCGTCTTAAAATTAGTAATCAAAATAAGAAAATTGAGTTCTTGACTCATGAAGATGAATTGATTATGTCAGAACTAAGGAATCAGTTAGCTTCAATTAATCAAATTATGGATTTAGTAAATGAACATTCAAATAATATCATTCAGATTATGGAGGTTTAGGATTTGTTGGCAACGTTAACGTATTATCATTCAAAGATAGATCACATACATAACAGAATTGCACATTTCATTGAGAAATCCAACGATTATGTAGAAGCTATCACGTTAGCAACTAAAGGTGTACTGTCGCCCCATTTGTTGCCTATAAATTACTTAAAATTAATTCTGGAGAACGGAAGGGATAAACTAGGCTATGTTCCTTTGTTAGGCGAACGTAGGTTAGAATTTTGTTACAGCCTAATTACAGTAAGCGTTGATAATAACAAGATTAGGATTACAATTCCCTTTGATTCTTCTGATGCCTGGCAATCTTACAGGATATCACCATTTCCGACTTTCATGACGAATCACTCAAATCCAGTAATATCCAGTTTGACAGGACACGTATTGATTTCCCCAGACAAGGAAACATATACGGTCATTAAAGACTTAAATTAATTAACTCACTGTTCAGACGCAATGGATAGAAAAATATGTACAACTGACTCATTTGAATTCCATAAAAACTTAATGGATTCATGCAAGTTAGGTATAGTGCTAGACGGTGCTCTCTCCCATACAAGTGAAAATTGTCTGGATAAGCTTTATCCCTTTGACAATAATGAGTTCAATTGCAGACTGAACAATGGCTCGTGGATACGATACGACAAGGACGGCTTCAATGTATCATGCCCTGACGGATTCACGTCTTTCGCCCACATATTCGTTGCAGCAGATGGTTGTCTCGGGACTTCCCCTAATTCCATGGTGACTGGTCTACGGACACTCATCAGAGAACGAGCCTACTTCGCGAACTTCATGTGGACCTCTACAATGCCAGCACTACCTCTCCCGTACAACAGACAGGTTGCCAAGCGGTTGATGAAATTAACCGAAATGGACCACCTCTCACCGACTTATAAGGAAATTCTTCACCCCATACTACTAGCAGGATTAGGTATCACGGTGGTGATATTTATCGCCGTGAACATCCTTGTTTGGCGTAGGTTACGGTACAGCAGGAAGCTAAAACAGAACGTTTCGCCATGCCCAGACAAAACTCCTTATCTAATTCAGTTTAAAGCCGTTTGAAGTGGCCACCTCATTCAATAAAGGAGTAAAATGTTGGAATTTGAGTTTCTAAGAAAAGCTGTTAGTACGCTAGTAATATGTAAATGAGGAAATGTTTGAACTTTGCATGGTTAAAATTACATTTTAAAAAAAACATTAAAAAAATATATAAATAATTTTTTCTCTCGGCATCTGATAAAATATATAAGCCGTAATGTTAAAAAGAAAAGAGAAAAAAAATATATTAAATTAACAGAATCTATGGGCATCTAATAAAATATATCAGCCTTATATATATATATATATATATATATATATATATATATATATATATATATATATATATATATATATATATATATATATATATATATATATATATGTATGTACGAAACCGTGGTACATGTACTTACCAGGAATTCGTGTTTGTGCACTAAAAAATTGAATTTTTACCAAGGTAACAAATATTTTTATTAGTTACCGTATTATGTTAATCTATGTTTCTGACAAAGGTAACAATTATTCTTTAACAAGTTACCGAATCATATGTATGTCAGTATTTTTTTTTTTTCGGTACCATATAATCATTTGCTAGCAATGTACCATATATATGATCTTTATTTATCATGCATTTTTTTTCTTTGCTTTGGTAATGTCTTTTCGTATGCATTGTTGTTATTGTTTTCTGATGTGCCTGTTTGGACATTCGTCCTCGTTTGCATATGGCTAAAGTTAAACAAAGAATAATACATATATCCAGTCACGCCTAGTAAACATGTTTTGGCTTGTTGTTAAATTTAAAAAAAAAAAAATTGAGATAGCTGGCCGAGCTGATGTAATAAATGAAAAAATTTTTATTACATGTTTAAAACACATGACGTAATATGTCATTTTGGATGAAGATGCTAGCCGTGAGATTTGCTGTAGTCATGTAAAATCATAAAAAGGATGCACAATGCATCATCGGCAATGTAACATTTTTCTTAAACGTCAACACCAATGCATCAGTGTGTGAAAGTTTGTGACGTCACCGGATGCAGGTGTCTTCCGAGATTGTGTTTAAAATGCTACATCAACTAAGCATACGATATCTGTGATATCGATAATTTAATCAGTTCATATCTCTACTTCACCAGAATAGGTCATCCGACCAAACCAGCTCCCTCCTAAATACTTTTAAAGCTAATAAGATTTACTTCGTTATCCAGCCTTAACATCTTAAACAACCCATACTCAATGTGTGCTTATAAAAGTAGCACACTTATATATATATATATATATATATATATATATATATATATATATATATATATATATATATATATATATATATATATATATATATATATATATATATATATATATACCTATATATATGTATATATACATATATATTATATATATCCATAAATGTCTGTATAAATGAATATTTAGAAAAACACACACATACTATATATATATATATATATATATATATATATATATATATATATATATATATATATATATATATATATATATATATATATATATATAATTAAATTTCTACCTCATACTTGGGATCAAACGCTGGCCACTTCTAATGAAAGGCCAGGTCGAAACCAACCATGCCACCAGAAGCCATAAAAGAAATCTGAATCTAACGCTACCCAGCTGTTAAGGATTTACCTGGCGAGACATCAGTCTCTTACCAGCGAGTTTTACTCGACTTCCCGGCCCACCACGTGACACAATTGGTAGTAATTCATTCAAATTACCACTAATGAGTCAATATGGATAAATATCAACACAACATCGTGTTCAAATAGAAAAAAAAATTTCTAACTCATACTTGGGATCGAATGCTGGCCCCTTCTAATGAAAGGCCAGGTCAAAACCAACCATGCCACGAGAGGCCATAAAGAAGGGGCCAGCGTTCGATCCTGAGTGTGAGGTAGAAATTTATTTTTCTATTTGAACACGATGTTGTGTTGATATTTATTTATATTGACTCATTGGGGGTAGTTTGAATGAATTACTACCAATTGTGTCACGTGGTGGGCCGGGAAGTCGGGTAAAACTCGCTGGTAAGAGACTGATGTCTCGCCAGGAAAATCCTTAACAGGTGGGTAGCGTTAGGTTCCGATTTCTTTCATGGGCTCTCGTGGCATGGTTGGTTTCGACCTGGCCTTTCATTAGAAGGGGCCAGCGTTCGATTCCAAGTATGAAAATTTATTTTTCTATTTGAACACGATGTTGTGTTGATATCTATGCCTATTGACTCATTAACCCTGGATAGGTACGGTCCTCGGACACCCCTTTAAGGGTATACTCGGACGCGAACGACCCCGACGCCAAAAAAAATTCTTGAAAAATCAGTTTTTGCAGTAACCTCCTTTTTTCTTTTGCCAAAAAAAACTTCAATGAATGCTTAAAACAACTGTAAAGATAAATACCACTCATCTGCAGAAAAACTATTTATTATAAATATTTTAAAAAATTAAGTAGAAAATAAAAAAGACCTGACATAAAAATTCATAAAAAAAAGTTTATACATATATACACAAATCCTTTTAGGAATTGATTCTTGAATGTTTAGGACACATCTTGATGTATTTTGGATGAAGTCAGACCCATGGAGGTGAAGATCTGAAATGAGAAAAAAAGGGTAACTTTTTTTGGCCAAAAAAAATTGTCCAAATTTCATGAATTTTTTTGGGTACCCAAATGAAATAGGAAGTGGCTAATTTTTTTAGGGAATAAACATATGTTATCCTAAAATAGAAATATGTAAAAAAATCTTCATTATTTTGTAAATTACATTTATATCAGGGGCCATATCTAAAGGTAATTTTTTGAGTACTTGGAAATTTCGTAAAAAAATACATATATTTAATATATAATATGATATTTATGCAGGTAAAAATATACCAAAATATCACAAATTCTATAGGGAACAAGAATATATATAGATAGGGCAGCTTACGCTTCGGATATGTCCACAAAATGGCCGCCAACCACACTGACTCAGACTCCCTAATCTGCCACTTGAAATGTAGGAAGGGTATGTCAATTTCAAGGTGTTATTTACTAATCTAATTAATATTGGATATGCATAAAAATTGTATGGTGGGTTGCTGGATAATTGTCAAATATTTTACGTTTATAAAATTAAAATTCTGACCCAAAAAATTTTTTTTGAAGGGAAATAAAATCGAAAAAAAAAATGTAAAACAATATTTTAGCTAAAAAAAATTTGATGATATTCAATCAAAAAAAAAGTAAAAAAAATTTTCCGACAAATAAACATCTAGAGGAATCATTACTCTGTGATAGTTCCTTAGTACGTAGTAATTTTGAAAGAATTGGGAAAAAACGAAAAAATGGCAATCACCGGAAAATCGAACACATACCTATATATACGCCATATCTGGCTAAAAAAAAGATAGGCATGGGTAGCCAGATCATCTAGTAACACTTTCCAACACTATAAAAATATAAGTTTTGCGACACTACTTGCCAATTCCTTACGGTAACATGACTAAGCAAAAAAATGCAAAACAAATAAAAAGGGGCACTCGTGGAAAAATGGCCATTCTAATATACGGCATTTCAGAAAAAAAAAATTTCAGCCACGTGCTAGGCAAACCATCAAGGCATATTTTCCGACAAATAAACATATAAATGAAATATTACTCTGTGATAGTTCCTTAGTACGTAGTAATTTTGAAAGAAATGGGAAAAAACGAAAAAATGGCAATCACAGGAAAATCGAACACATACTTATATATACGCCATATCTGGCTAAAAAAAAAATAGGCATGGGTAGCCAGATCATCTAGAAACACTTTCCAACACTATAAAAATATAAGTTTTGCGACACTACTTGCCAATTCCTTACGGTAACATGACTAAGCAAAAAAATGCAAAACAAATAAAAAGGGGCACTCGCGGAAAAATGCCCAACATTCTAATATACGGCATCTCAGATAAAAAAAAAAGACATGCACGTGTTAGCCCAACCATCAAGGCACACTTTCTAACACATAAACATGAAAAAAAAATCAATAATATACGGCAATTCCTTACTACGTAGTAAATTTTTACAAATATTGAAAAAAAAACAGAAATTGGCAACCGCAGTTAAATACCCAATATACCAATAACTACGTCGTATCTGACAAAAACAAAATCACGCATGGGTAGCCAGATCATCTAGACACACTTTCCAACATTAAAAAAGCAAAAGTTTTACGACACTATTTCGCAATATCTTACGGAAAAATGACTTGGCAAAAAAATTTAAAAAAATTAAAAAGGGACACTCGCGGTAAAATGCCCGACATTCTAATATACGACATCTCAAATAAAAAAAAAGACATGCACGTGTTAGCCCAACCATCAAGGCACACTTTCTAACACATAAACATGAAAAAAAAATGAATTATATACGGCAATTCCTTACTACGTAGTAATTTTTACAAATATTGAA
The DNA here is from genome assembly GCF_036898095.1 of Palaemon carinicauda. Taxonomy (NCBI): domain Eukaryota; kingdom Metazoa; phylum Arthropoda; class Malacostraca; order Decapoda; family Palaemonidae; genus Palaemon; species Palaemon carinicauda. The sequence goes on along the minus strand of NC_090750.1, from coordinate 28,800,371 downwards.
AAAAAAACAGAAATTGGTAACCGCAGTTAAATACCCAATATACCAATAACTACGTCGTATCTGACAAAAACAAAGTCATGCATGGGTAGCCAGATCATCTAGACACACTTTCCAACACTAAACAAGCAAAAGTTTTAC
>NC_090750.1:28782733-28792733 GCF_036898095.1 Palaemon carinicauda | reverse complement strand
TAAACGTTGCAACTTACTTGTGACAGAATTGAGTCTTTATCCGGAATGGAGTTGCAGACTTTCTCTCCAGAAAGCAGTTCCATCAAAGAGCTAAAGAAACGTTGAACGTAAAAGACTTTCATGTTGAAGCGAGCGAAAGGAAAAAAAAATCCTTCTTAGAATGCAGACAGCAGTCCCGGCTTGGGAAAAGGCGTCTTGCCTTAAAATGAAGGATGAAGAAAACAGGGTTAAAATTAATTTCAGATATTTCTATTATTTAAAAAAAATGGAATAGGAAGACAAGCTTAAAAGAAAAAAAAAATTCTATTATTGAAAGAAGGGAGAAGGAGATAACGTTAAAATGAATAAGAAATGTTGTAGCATTAAAAAATGTAGGAAGAGGACGACAAGCTTAAAAGGAATGAAAGATATTTCTATTATTGAAAGGAGAGGGAAGAGGGAGATGAGGTTAAAATGAATGAGAATTATTTTAGTATTAAAAAATTGGGGAAAAGGAAGACAAGGTTAAAGTGAATTAAATATATTTCTTATACGAAAAATGGAAGAAAGAAGAATACAGGCTTTAAATGAATCAAAAGTATTCTTGGGCTCAGGCCATGTCATCCTGATGTAAGTTCCTATTAGGTAGCTTTCTAGGGTATATTTGACTACAGTGATATTCCCAGAGAATTCTACCTTAAGGTATCCAGAATTCTAACTCCTGGAGCGAATATCCCTAAATAATCTCACAAGGATATCGCATAATATACGTATTCTTGACACGTCACATATCTATCTTCGCCCTGAACAGTATTAACGCTTCGAGGGGGTATAGTGACAAGAATCTGAAACGAGAATGAAAAGAGAGTCGCTCATAAGGCATCTCTCCTATTACGTTTCCAGTGTGTATCTGATGAAGGCGGTAGCATCCTCTTTATTCCTTTTCGTGTAGCTCTACTACTCGGTGTTTTCCCTTGTGTTCTCTCGTTATTTTGGATTTAATTCAACATTTTGATGACTTCTCCGGCCTCTTCTGCCTCTAGGAAGTTGAGTATTATCTTTACTATGTATAAATGTAAGCTCTTGTTTGTTTTGAATTAAATCAAAAGGGATTTTAACGTTAACAAGAGCTGTTGCCTACCGCAGGCATCCTGTATGCTATTGCTCGCTCTTATGGGTCATTTAGTTAGCCGGTTTGTTACGCCTTAATAATTTAGCTATTTAGCTCTGCTAGGAATGCTTATATTATACGGTCAGTTTTAGCTCGGTGATTTCGACACGGGTCGAGGTACCGATCTTGCCCTTCGTGAGGCTTCGTAGCCTAGACGTCTGGCACTAGTACTTTCATGCATGATGTAAGTTTTTTTAATGTTATATTATTGAAGCTATAGGCAAATATTTTATACATGTAAGATATTGTTGAATGTTTTTTCGAAGACTGTATACGAGAGAGTTTCGGTGATTTTGGTAATCGATTCTCATCATACTTAGTCTAGTATTCTAGGTACAGTAGTATACTTTCGCACATCCCCGATTGTTCTTTTCTCCTCCGGAGGCTAAGTTCAATCCCTCTCTCCCTCTGTAAGCCTTTGGCTTAATCCTAGTGGTTCTATCTGTATAATAATTCAGTTATAACTATTCTAGGATATTTCTGTCCTGACCTGATAACCGGAGTGACTGGTATTTTGGGTTAAGCCAGAACATCAGAGTTTCTAGTCTGTGGTCTGCTTCTTCCTAGCATAGAGAAAAAGTCTCCTTTGCTAGGTTAGGGGTGGACACAGGAGGCTTTGCTTCCCTAGTCCATGTTGGAAGGATGATTCCTTCCTCTAGTGGCCTAGCAGACGGTCCTGTGTTGTTTTTCTTGGGCTGGAGAATGAGTTTTCTCTGTTGCCCGGTGAAATAACTTCACCTAACTATGTTCTGGTTGGGAGGAGGTTAGCAAGTATTGCCAGTCTTCTTCCCTAATAGACAACTCTTGGTTAGGATGAGCTTCCCTAACGGCTGAGTGTATCTCCTGCTAGAACGAAGTCTATAAGACCCTTATCCCTTCTCCTTCTCTCTTTCTTTTATTTTCTTTTGGCCACAGTCCTACTTCCGTACCTAGTATAGGTTAAAGAGGACAGGCTCAGCTCTTTGCCAGCTGGCACTACTTGTCGGCCGGCAGAGCCCTTTTTTCTTTGCAAAGTGAACCCCAGACATCCCTTGGTCTCCCTTCCATGTCTGCCGGTAGAGCCCGGCAGGCTATGGATTCTTTGGAAGCCTGAATGCTACATTCTCCCCTTCCGTAAGTTCACTCTTTCTGGATGGAAGGTCGTAAGGCAATGCCGCCTTATAACCTTACATCCATACGGTTTCTCTGACTATTGTGTTGCACCCCTAACCCGGCTGCCGGCTTAACAGCCGACAGCCGGGCAGGTGGAGATTCTCTGGTTCCTGGCTACTGTCAGCGGGCATGGGTTTTATTACCTTTGCCTGCCGGCAGTGGAAACACAGCCTGAATCTGCTGGCCACTACAATTAGTAGCCGGCAGCCGGGTATTAGTGTTATCAGCCGTCGGCTGGCAATGATTGCCGGCCGGCACACAGTCGCGAATCAGGGGCTACCGCCTATTAGTTAAAGATAGTATATCTTGGAACTATACAGGGGTAGTTGCCGGCCGGCACGTGCAGGCGCACTCCGGCAAAACACCATGCGATGTACAGTAGTTGCTGTATTCGTAGTGTAGTACACACTGCATTAGCAGAAACTGCTGTACAGTGCTTGTGATAACAATATACGTTTTTCATCATACTTAATGTTATCTTGTACAGCCTTTTATTGAGACCGTACAATACCTAGAGAGTAAGTTCTTTCTGTATTCTTTCTATCCCGTATATTAAAACTTTATCTCAAGGTGTTAACTACACCTTAAATTTCCGTTTAGGAAATTACATAAGGTATTCTAGAATAGAATTAACCTTAGTTTTAATATCTCGGGAGGTTTCAGCAATTGACTGGACAGGAAATACAAGTATGTGTCTTTCCTTCTTTCTTTTATAGCTTTTCTATATAAGCTAAATGTCTCAATATAAGTGAAAGCCTTCACTTGATACTCATGGATTTTTCTTCTCTTTACAGGAGGACCATCCGAAGTGCGGGAGTGTGTTCTCTAATGTCCGCAGTAAAAACTCCTGTGGACATAAATATTGCAGGAGGCACGCAGCATGCGCAGCCTCCAGAGGTGTTCTCCGCTATTGGGACCCTCAGGTTTGTACAGTTGGTTCTAACCTGATTACCGAGCCTTTTGACGACCCTAAGTCAACGGAGTCAAGGGATGCTGCCAGGGGGAAACGTTCCGATCCTGGGTTAGGGGTTTTCAGAAAAACACCTCAAGTCCCTACCTTCCAAATGAGAAGATGAGGGCCTACCTTTTCCCTAAAGCATCGGCTGATGCAATCATCCCCCAGCCTCAGGTGGGGATACCAATTGCCCAGAATCCGGTAGATTCTGAAGTCTCAGCCGCCCTTCAAGACATCCAATTGGGCGATAGGATGTCGGAGTTGTCGGATTCTACTGAGAAGAACCTTCTAGGAGAAGGTCAGGAGGAGGAGCTGTTCCAGGCTCCTCAAGTAGAAGAGGAAGAAATCGACGAAGTGTCGGTTACATTGGTTCTGGACCCAGACCCTATTCCTTTTACATCGTCTGCTATCCCAGATAAACTGGGAAGGACTCTTTCTTCCATTGTTGAGATGATCCAACAAATTCAAAGGAAGAATGATGAGAAGGAAGCTGCAATGAAACTGGGGATACGTAGACTTGCAGCATCACGTGGGCCCCAGAAGCGGCTCAGCGTGAAGGATCTTCCTTTGTGCTCGGATACTAATCCTTGGAGGTATATCGAACACATGCCGATGACAACCGGGAAGATCGTGATCTCAGAAAAGTTGGGAGAAATTCCCCTGGAAGAAGTGGAATTTTGGCCCAACAAAGATTCTTATCCGGACTGCTATGTCTGTCTTAGGAAGGAGCCAGCCTCAAAGGAGGAGACGTAGCTGAAGGAGGTCATAGTTTTTGACCATAGTAAAGCTCAGACGTTACTAGATAGCTCGATGAAAGAGAGGGGCTTCACTAACTCAAAGGTGCCCGCCTTGAGTAAGAAGCTTCCCTCCTTTGTGGCCTCTCCTACCAGAGCCTTTCCCATCTTGGAAAAGGGATATAAGGCAGCCTTAAAGGTGGTGGAGGCTGGGAAACCATGCCCCTCCTTGGAGGAGTGCAAGCCGTTATCTCTAACCTTGCCCTTGGACCAAGAAGACTGGAAGGACGTACACCTTACCTTCTCAGTCGGGAAGCTGGAAGCTGATATTGTTTAACGCCAGTTCGGTGAGGCACTTCCAAAACTGTCGGAGGTTCTCTTGCGTAGAGAGCAAGAGACAAATGAAACACTTGCGGCATCGATGTCGTTGCAAACGACACTAGAAATGATGGCAAGGGACACCAAGATCCAGGACATGTTCATGGTTGTGGCCAAAACCCATCTGGCCACAGTTACGAACGATCTCTATAGCTTTATTAAAGCTATAAGAGCCTGTAGAGAGTTTGTGTTCGCCTCGGCTGCGGTGAGGCATGACCCGAGGAAACTGATCTCCTCTCATGGTTGAAGAGGTGGTTAAAGAGGTAGTAGACAAGGCCGCCACAGAGAATAGGAACCTTCTCAAAAAGTCGGGCTTAGATCTCAAGAGAAAGTCATCTCCAGATGAGGGTCTCCAACCCAAGAGGAAGACAAAAAGGCCTAGGCCATCCTCTCAGCCGGCTAAACCCTACCGACAGCAACAACAACAACTTCCTGTGACCGCGGTGCCTCAGATAGTGTCACAACCTCCAACCACGTACCAGCTGGTACCTCAACAAGTGGCGACACAGTCGCCAGTTCTTAACCCCGACTTCGAAAGGCAGATTTCTTCCTTTCGTTCGAGAGCTAGAGGAACAGCCAGTGGTTCTTCTAGATGCCCTTCAAGAGGAAGGGGATACAAGGGAGGACGCGGTCAAAGAGGCAAGGCCTGAGACCCACAACAGCAGAAGTAAGATACTTCCAGTAGGAGGGAGACTACAGCTAATTACGGATCGTTGGACCTTCGATCCCTGGGCCCACAGCCTAATAAAAAATGGACTAGGTTGGAGCTGGAGCAGTCCTCCACCGCAATTTCCTCAATTTTTCCAACACTCATCCCCCGTTCTGGAAGAATATGTCCGAGAACTCTTAGACAAAAGAGTAATCCGGAAGGTTAAGTCCATAAAATTCCAAGGAAGGCTGTTTTGTGTTCCAAAGAAGGACTCAAAAAAACTCAGAGTTATTCTAGACTTGTCGCCACTCAACAAGTTCATAGTGAACTACAAGTTCAGAATGCTCACGCTTCAGCACATAAGGACCCTACTGCCCAGAAGGGCATATACTGTCTCTATAGACTTGTCTGATGCTTATTGGCACGTTCCAATTAATCGTCACCTCTCCTCCTACCTACGCTTCAAGTTATATAGAAAACTTTACGCCTTCAGAGCCATGCCTTTCGGGCTAAACATAGCCCCAAGGATTTTCACGAAGCTCGCGAACGCATCCGTCCATCAATTACGCCTAAAGCGGGTCCAAGTAGTAGCCTACTTGGACGACTGGCTGGTGTGGGCAGCATCCAGGACAGAATGCATACAAGCTTCTAAGATAGTGATCCAGTTCCTGGAATATCTGGGATTCAATATCAACATAAAAAAGTCTCGTCTTTCTCCAGCTCAAAAATTTCAGTGGTTGGGAATCCACTGGAATTTGGAGTTACATCGGCTTTCCATTCCTAGTAAGAAGAGGAAATAAATAGCAGGATCTGTTGAGAGACTATTGAAATCCAAACGGATATCAAGACGCGAACAGCAGAGAGTGCTGGGCTCTCTACAGTTTGCTTCAATAACGGATCCAGTGCTAAGAGCACAGCTTATGGATGCAACAGGAGTCTTGAGAAAATACGCATCAAACGCGCGAAGAGATCCAAGTGACGTTGGCCATATTCCGTTTGGCGGAAAGGAAGAAATGGCACCTGTCAGCAGTTCACATTCAAGGGTTCCGCAATGTGACAGCGGACGCTCTATCTATAGTCAGAATGGTCCCTTGATGCAGGATCGTTCTCCCTCATCTCGAGTCAAGTCCCAGAGCTACAGATAAACCTCTTTGCGACGAAAGACAACAAGAAAATAGATCGATACGTGTCCCCTTACGAGGAGCCGTCAGCGGAGGCAGTGGACGCTATGTCCCCTGACTGGAACAGAGGGTCCAGTATCTATCTGTTCCCTCCGCACAACCTCCCTTTGAAGGTCTTCGATAAGCTGAGATCCTTCAAAGGGAAAGCAGCAATAGTGGCCCACAAGTGGCCAAATAGTGTGTGGTTCCCTCTGGCATTGGAACCACGACTAAAAATCGTACCGCTACCGGATCCATCCCTGTCTCAGCGAGTACAGAAATCGACTGTCTTCGCTCCTTCACAGAAAACACGGAACCTACATCTCATGATTTTCTCTCCTTAACGATGAGAAAAAGATTCGGTGTTTAAAAGTCAGTTTAGACTTTTGGAGGAAACCAGAAGACATTATGAGGCTTCAGGGAAAAGATAGCTATCCTTTGTCAAGGCGAAGAAACCGAAAGAAATCCCGACAGATTCCTATTTATCATTCTTTATTCACCTTCATGAGCAAGGTTTAGCAGCCAACACAATTCTGTTGTTCAAGCCTGCCTTGACAAGTCAGATACCATATGCCTTACAGGTCGACCTTTCTTACGACGTTCTTAATGAACCAGCCCTCCAGCACTTCCAAAGACCCTTTGCATGGTCATTAGATATGATTCCTCATTGTGTATAAATAATGAACAATGAGGAATGTTCTTAGAAGGTTTTGAATTTAAGTCATATTTCTGTTTGTACTCGCTTTGGGGGCCAGAGTTATGAAATAGTGGCTCTCTCTAGAGAGGAAGGCCACGTCCAGTTCTTGGAGGGAGAACTGAATCTATTTCCAGACCCAACGTTTCTTTCCAGGAACAAGCTACCCACCAACAGGTGAGGTCCCTAGAGAATCTGCCCTCTGAAGGAAGATGCATCTCTATATCCAGTGGAGTGCCTAAAGGTCTATCTTCATAGAACTTCAGACTTTATGAGAGGACAGCTGTCCAGAAGAGAAACCCTGGGTTCAAAGTTATCTATAACTATGGGCGAAATTCACCCATGTTTTTCGCAAAACGGATCCAGACAGTACACCCGTTAGTCATGATCCGAGGAAAGTTGCCTCTTCCATAAAATTTCTTTAATTATATGGACTTTGAACATCCTTTTTCGCACACCGGCTGGTAGTCACCCAAGCCGTTCTTTATGTACTATAATTCTTTAACCTTCTGTTTTTAGTCTGCGAGGAACAGTGTAATCAATTTGGGACAATTAATTAAGAGGGTGTGCGTGTAGTCACTGAATGTTACTACACGCTGAGCGATAGGCCATGAAAGTGTCGTTACGAACGGTTCCATTGACGTCGGTGATCTATAGCATATACGGTCACTTGTGCCAAGCGTTTTCTTACGATATTGTATGTAAACAAAATACAGACTATATCATTATTATTAATAATTCAATGGAAGTGGCAAATCTTTTTCCTAGTAGATGGAACAATATTTTCTGTTGACTGTTTTCTTTTATGCTTTTACGCATATCATCCACATTTTATAAATTTTATAAATGTTGATCTGATATGTACGTTTATTTGATTTTAATAAACTAGTTTTCGCCCACACTCATTTTATTAGAAATGTACTGAGCATTAAGATTAAAATATGGATATTTTTATCATGGTATATATTTCGAGACTGTTCCCTGATTCAAGCAAAAGTCCAATCACTCTAACCCTTCCTTGGAAGGGTTGACGTGGTACCCTACGGGTTGGTGGCAAATAGGCAAAATTTGTTTCTATGCGGATACAACCATTATCCAATAGTTTATAAGAGTAGTCACATTGGGGAAGGTGTCACAAATTCATTCTGACATTGGTGACTCTTATACAAACTTTGCTTCATACTGTATAGGGGAGACCACTATACAAGCTTGTCATTTTGTCATCCATAGTTAATATGTACTCCTCGAGACTTTTTCCTGAGTCTAGTACGACTCTTCCCTGTAGGGGGCAGGAAGCACTAACATAGTTCATGCTTAGATGAAATGATGTATGACGGTAACATCATAGGTCTCTAGGTCTAGACGGACCAGGAAAATTCATTCTCGAGAGTGCGGCACTGATTGAAAATCCACAGATACAGTAATGCTCTGGTAAACTTCCATCAGGACGACATGGCCTGAGCCCAAAAAACGGATTTTGAGCGAAGCGAAAAATCTATTTTTGGGTGAGGTAGCCATGTCATCCTGATGGACCCGCCCTTCCTTTTATTGTAAAAGGGCCTGTTGACCCCTCCCTATAGTACAGTATCTATAACACCTCGTATATCGCTACAAGGAATAAAGAGGGCGCTACCGCCTTCATCAGATACACACTGAAAACGGAATAGGAGAGATGCCTTATGAGCGGCTCTCTTTTCATTCTCGTTTCAGATTCTTGTCACTATACCCCCTCGAAGCGTTAATACTGTTCGGGGCGAAGATAGCTATGTGAGGTGTCAAGAATACGTCCTCTGACATTATGCGATATCCCTGTGAGATTATTTAGGGATATTCGCTCCAGGAGTTAGAATTCTGGATACCTTGAGGTAAAATTCTCTGGGAATATCACTGTAGTCAAATATACCCTAGAAAGCTACCTAATAGGAACTTGCTTTAGGACGACATGGCTACCTCTCCCAAAAATAGATTTTTCGCTTCGCTCAAAATCTGTTTTTTACCTCTCAAAGATAAGCTAAGAGGAAACCAAGCTTAAGATAAATGAAATATATTTTTGTATTAAATATCAAGGAGGAGGAAGAAAACATTAAAATGGATGAAAAATATTTCTAGTACTCAAATATCGAGGTAAGAGGAAGACAACGTTAAAAAGAATGAAAGATATATTTTCGTATTTATATGAGGGAAGATGAGGACAAAATTGAAAGAAATGAAAAACATTTCTAGGGCTCAAAACATGAGGGAAGAAGACAATGATAAATGGAATTAATGATATTTCTATCAGCCAAAAATGGGGGAAGAGGACAACAAAGTTAAAATGATCAAATGACATTTCTAGTACTCAAAAAATAAGGGAAGAGGAAGACGAGGATAAAAGGAATTGGTTATATTTCTTTTAATAACAAATGAGGGAAGAAGACAGAATTAAAATGAATGGGAGATATTTCTAGAATTCAAACAATGAGGGAAGAGGAAGACAAGTTTAAAAGTAAGGAAATATATTTCTATTATTCAAGAAATGAAGAAGAGGAAGACAAATTTAAAAGGAAAGAAAGCTATTTCTTGTACAAAAAACACGAGGGAAGAGCTAAACATAGTTGAAGAGAAGGATAGAGATTTTTAGTAATAAAGAAATGATGGAAAAAAACAATGAAGATAAAAGATATTTCTTGTAAAAAAAATATGATGGAAGAAGAAAATATAGTTGAAATTAACGAAAGATATTTTTAGCATTAAAAATAAGGGAAGAGGTCGACAAGGTTAAAATGAATGGAAAATATTTCTAGTACTCCAAAATTAAGGGAAGAATGAGACTAGCCTGAATAGAATGAAAGATAATTGGAGTACCGAAAAAGGAGGGAAAGGAACAAAAAGTTAAAATGAATGAAATATATTCCTAATATTCAAATAATAAGGGAAGAGGAAAAGGTTGAAGCAAATGAAAGATATTTCTATTACTCAAAAAATAAGGGAAGAGGACGGCAAAATTAAAATTAATTAAATATATTTCCAGTACTTCAAATATAAGGGAAGAGGAGGGCAAGGTTTATAGGAATGAAATATATATTCCTATTATTAAAAAATAAGGGGAGAGGAAGAAAAAGTTAGAATGAATGACAGATATATATAGT
>NC_090750.1:28760233-28777733 GCF_036898095.1 Palaemon carinicauda | reverse complement strand
TGCATTACTCCTCTCCCCCCAACTACTGACCCCTCAAGGTGAGAAACTACGAAAAACAGCAAATTCTTTGTATAGCTCTCAGCGGTGATCGGATAATTTCCGAGGATACACGTATAGTGTCTTTGGAAAAAATATCTGAGAGATAAGGTAAATCTTCCATAAACATTACTAGTCTCTTAAGAATTAAAAGCTTCTCTGCATTTTCTTGTCTATGAAGCTGTCCGCAGATCTATTTCGCGAAAGAAGTCACTTCCTTATATCTTCAAACGTAGCGATAGAAAATTCCTTGGCTGGTAAACACAAGAGAACAGGGAACGACAAAAGTGCCAATGTAGACTTCATTCTAATTCTGCTCCTTTTTTATTCCGTTCATTGCGCCCTTCATTTCAAACATTCCCTGTCCTTGCTTTCCCTTACATAGGCTATTTTCTCCCTTTGTGTACTCATCACTCTCTTTTCCCTTGCTTCGAATATGTGGTGTTTTTTACTTATTTTCTAACGTGTTTTCCACCCATCATTTCATTTTCTTTATCCTCACCTCCCCTATGCACTAATATCACCGTTCAATCTACAACATTATTATCCTGTACTCTTCCCCGTTTCATGTTTTTATGTTTGCTTTGGCCTGATATCTAAATTTCTATTCTAACTTCCTGCTATATTTTCCCTTTTTCATCAAACTATATTTCTTCTTTTATATGAGAAAAGATGGAGAAAATGTTTGATGTGAAGAGGAATAAATGATCACAATATTAAAAGGGAAAATAAAAACCCAGTGATATCCTTATACCATCTTTAGATAAAACATTTTCTGAAGGTCCTTGTGCCTTTTTGAAGCTTTGTTGCTATTGGTAAGAAAAATAATATCTCTCTCTCTCTCTCTCTCTCTCTCTCTCTCTCTCTCTCTCTCTCTCTCTCTCTCTCTCTCTCTCTCTCTCTTGATGATATAAAATTAGGGACACATGTCTGTGTGATATATTATATATTATTATTATTATTATTATTATTATTATTATTATTATTATTATTATTATTATTGTTATTATTATGTCTGATTACTGCAATATTGAATGCCAGAAAAGCGACTCATTAATGAAGCCCTATAAAGCATTTATTGTATTCACCTTTATCTGCTGGAATTTCCATTTGTATTAGATGTTAATGTAGTTGTGTACTGTGTATGCGACCAAAGTTGCTGGGCTTCGACCAGGTAAATTCTCGTCTTCTTCTTTCGAATCAATCAATAAGGATCTCTTTTGGTGATATGTTATTTCATCTTTTTTGTTTAGCCAAACAGAAATCAGGTTGTCTTGACCTTAATGCATTCCTTCCCAAATTCTACATAATAGCATTATCGCACACGGGAAGAAATGCTAATGCAGTGAAACTTTTGGCGTCCATAAGCTGACATGAATTTAAACCTATATCTACAATGTCGCAATAGATATTCTTAGCCTTTTGAAATGAACAAGTTGTTATATTCATTGTTGGAAATGTATCACAGAAAGCATTGGTAATAGCTTTCTCGAAATGAACTATTAAGGTTTTGGGCTCTTATTGTGGGCGTAGGACCTTCAAGGCGCTAAAAAGTCTGGTGCATGTTACTTGTAATTTATTAGGTAGAAAAAAAAAAGACATGGTCCGCTAATATATCTTATGGCAGTATGTAACATGAATTACCGATAATATATATTTGGGCTGCATTCAAAATTGCCATCTAAACCTCAATTTTTATCAAGAAGGTCTTATAAATCAGCCTGAGTGCCAAACACTAAAATTCTTTCCGGATATCTTCACCAATATCATACAATGTAAAGTTCTCACCATTAACAAGAAATCTATATTCTTCGGGTATTGTATACCCACTTCTTCCAGTCTGGTTGTCTTTTGCCTCCAACCCCTTGAAGAAGTGTGCGAATTAGCGACCAGTGCGTTCAGTTTTTTTTTTTTTTTTTTTTTTTTTTTTTTTTTTTTTTTTTTTTGCTTTATAAGTTTTTGGTTTTGATGGATGAGATGAAGAGGTTCAATGATCACCGAATGTTTTGCATACAAATAGATTATTTTTTGGCGGTATGCACTATACTTTTAGATTCTTTATTTTCATATTTCCATGTTTTTTTTTTCTCCGTATTCTCTATCTATTCTGTAAACGAAGTTAAGATCATCAAATAATTTCACACCACCTCTGGTACTTTCCCTTTTGATACACCATTTTTGTTGGTTGATTGTACAAAAATTCAAAATAAATATGTCGAATGGGTTAAAAATATTGAAACAGTTTAAGATTTAACTCTATTCCATTTAGTGCTCCAATCCATTATCTAATTTTGGTATTTTTATTATATAATATTGTACTTCGTTAATCAAAATTTAAAGATCAAATAACTGTAGTGTGATCCAGTTATACTTGATATCAAGGTACTGTGTTGAAATCAAGGTAACAATATTGTGAGCCAGATATACATGACAATAGGGTGCTTCACATATTCAAGTAAATATTGAATTTCACTCCAGAAGAAATCGAAATAAGGGTCTTTTATTTGCAATGTTCCTGTATCGATACGAGAGATTCGTTACATTTGTCCTACAGCTGAAATCCTATACAGTACCCCAAACTTTCCTGCAGTTAAAATTTGGGGGGCAAATTTTCCGGTAGCAAATATGTTTACGTCGAATATTCCTAAAATCACGTTTTCCATTACCGTTTCAATTCTATTTATCTTCTCTTAGCGATGTAAGTTTTATATATTTGTATATTTTGTATTTTCCGCCCGGGGGAGAAATAAGGACTTGATAAAGCAGAACTTGAGAGGGGATGCTACAATCTTATCAGAGTTTTTCCTGCAATCAATATTTACCATTCCAAAAATTAACGAAGTAACGCCTAAATTATCTAAATAACAAATATATATATATATATATATATATATATATATATATATATATATATATATATATATATATATATATATATATATATATATATATATATATATATATATATATATAAATTGGATAATGTATTTGCATAAACAATTAAGCACATGAAAGAGCATTTTCATGTCTACTTTTTCCATCAACTGAATAACCATGTTATCATTTATATTTTATTTAATTCTACGTATAGTGTGAGTGAACAAGATATACAGGTCCCTATTGCTAATATCCAAGTCGATACGTGTTTCATGAAGTATGGAAGATACGAAGGGGGAGAGAGAGTGGGTGAAACAAGTGTCTGATCCGTTGGTGACAAGTATCAGGATATGCAATATGCACTGCAGCCATTATTGTTGTATTGGACATTTTTTTCTTTATTGTCTGTAGATGCGCAGTGACCTTCTGCTTTTAAATAAATTTCTAAAGATAATAATTTTCTTTTACTATATATGATCGGTTTTTTGGGGTGGTACAAATGGTTGAGTTATACGCCAATGATATCTTTGTGCTAAAAGTGAAATGATAATAGTGAGGAAAATATAGAACTACCTTTTTCATTTATTCTGACAACTTAGAGCAATACATTGCAGATTTTCATATTCATTATATAGTGTATATAGTTTAATTAATTAGTTATATTAAGTAATAATACAGTGTGGCCTTGTTCATCCCCTTAAAGACCCAAACAAAAGCTGTGTCATTCTCTCATAAAACAACAAAGGATTCTCCATAATAATCATTAATGACTAACGGATTCATATACTGCATTCTTTAGTATAAGTTGCAAGTTAACTGTGTGGGGAGGAGTTAGGTCTTCTGTATCTGGAGGTTACATCATGCGACCTCAGACCACACTTTAATATTGTTAATTTATATTAACCCTGAAGAGTTATTGTTATTTCCTCAGCCTTGATTTATATAAGAAATTATTTTGTCACAATCATTATAGATATCCTTTTTACACTGAAGTTGTTCAAATATTACAACACGTTCCTGTGGAAGTAAGAAAAAAAATCTGCGAATTAAATATTTGGTATGAATAAATTTCAAAAATAAGTTTAAATAATACCCCACTCTTAGATAATTATTCAAAATATAGAGATATAAATTCATGAGAAAAATTATGTACATGCTCTTTGATAATTGGGTAATATTTCCTGAGATTTAGAGGTCGGGGTTGATCATTACAGCAAATTTTCTTAAAGGAAAAAAATATGTATATATATTTTATTTCAATTATTTTTCCAAAAAAATAATGTTTCATAAATCAAATAGGTACTGGCTAAATCTTTTATATCATATAGTTAATTAATCATAGATTTAATTTACAGTTTAGTGGTGGAACGAGAATAGGAGCGGAGTGCAACCACAGCATATCCGACTTACATAAAAGAAGCTCAAACGCACACAAGTGAAAGTACACATGTACAGACGAGTGAAGATACGCAAATCGTTGTTCAAAAGTTGCCAGAACTCCGGGCAAGTGTTAGGCCTTTCGATGATCAACGGCCTGAAGAAGATTTCCAATCAATTGAAGTGTTTTTGAAAGACTTTGAAGTAGCTACATATGGGTAGTCGGAAAAAGAAAAAGCAATTCAAATAATTAAATTGCTGAAAGATGCGCTGGCAATGGAGGTAATGTGTTGGCCACAAGAAAGTTTAAGAAGTTATACTGAAATATAACGACGTTTAATTGAGAAGTATGCCTTGCCTGATGCGAGAAAGGGAGACCTAAAAGAAAATTACAAACCCAAAATAAAAGAAGGTGAATCCGTTCTTAGTTTTGTAACTCGCATTTTTCGAGATTGCGATTCATTTGCTACCTGGAGTGCCAATCTCCCAAAAGGTGATAAAAAGGCAATTGGCCGTAAACATATTCACAGATTAGTAAACCCGTAATTATGTGGTTATTTGTTTGATGACAATCGCTCGTTAGCAGACATAGTGGGTGCTATACAAAACATTTTAGACAGTTTGCCAGAAAAAAAAAGAAGTGGAAATAACGGGGCCGATTCCGAGAAGTTGGCAGCCATGAGAGGAAGTCGAACCCCGAAGAGAGGTAAGGAGGAATGCAGTCAGCAGATTAGCAGAGTCTTCAGATGTTGGCACTGTTGGGGAGAGGGGCACCGACGAGGGGAGTGCCCCACCCAAGGATCCCCCCTCTGTTACATTTGTCAGACCTACGGTCATCTATCTCGAGAGTGCCCAGCAAAAAACGCCCAGGCCGGGTGGGCTGGGGCACACGCACTCTTCCCCCACCCCAAAGTCCGAGGGAAAGGAAACAGAGGAAGGGGGAGGCGAGGGAGTTCGATGCCCCTCCCGCTTGACATCACAAGCAGTAGCCGAGGAAGCAGTGATGAGAGACGTGACAGAGCAGGCACTGGGACCTCCATCGATATCCTAGACCTCACCCCCGCAGCACTAGGGAGAAGATAAGGGTGGCAGCGGCATGGCAGCTGAGGTCATCGGCCCATGTCCCATACCTCGTAACGGCCGGCTTGGAATGTTAGCATTTAGGATCGACCTGCAAGATAAATCCATCCGAGCGCTGATTGACACGGGAGCCAGTGTTTCATTGATTAAAAAAAAAAATCTCCTCAAATCCACTACAGCCAGCGGCATCCATTGTTCTTGACGCGCCAGGAGGAAATAAACTACACATGAACCATACATCAATCATCCACTTTAAGGTGGGGTCTGTGAAGTTCATACATGATTTTTTTGTCTTGCCCATCTTGGGAATTCCAGGAATCGAGGCTATCCTAGGAATAGACTTTATATCTAATATTCAAATTTGCATTTTTAGCGGAAAAGATATAATAACAGTAAAAGCAAGAGGGTATATTTTGCCGATAGAAAGTAATGAGACAGTAAGTGCGTGTGTTAGCTCGGAGAGACATTTAAGTAGGGTAACAGCTGTACCTGAGAGAAGAGAAGTTTTGTCCCCCCAGATCCTTACGAGCATATCTGTGATCCTGTGTCGCCCTCTTGCAAAGGAACCAAGGTAGTTGTTAAACCCCATGACAATTGGGCCCATATTATATTAGAGTGCTTGACAGAAATTAAAGAGAACAGAGAAGATATAATGATAGTTCATTTGTCAAATAAAAGAGTTTTTTTTTAGAAAGTGATTCTGTGTGTGAATAAGAGGTATGTAAAATTGCTTACAATGGGATGTCGGGAGCCACAACTCCAGCCCGCCCAGACTCAGAATTTGATTATGCAAGCGCAAAAATTATGTCCCTCAGAATATCGGCCTGTAGTTAGTACCATTGTCAATAATTATTCCGTTGTAATAGCAATTGGAGAGGAGCCACCCGGGAGGATTGATCGATTTCCCTTAAGCATTGAAATTGGGCAGGCGGAGCCGATCGTGTCAAGGCCTTATAAGGTACCCATTAATTTCCAGGGAGAGATAGAAAGGGAAATTAATAAATTAAGGGAACAATTGTAGCTATTAGGAAATGGATGGCTCGGTAAGATTGTGTGTTGATTATAGGATATTGAATGCAGTCGCTAAGGATAATGAATTCCTATTGCCCTCAATCGAATAATTACTTGTGAAAGTACGGGATAGTAAATATTTTACAACTGTTGATTTAAAATCTGGATACTATCAAATACCCATTCAGGAAGACAGGAAATGTAAAACGGCATTTATAGCTAACGATAAATTATTTCAGTTTAATTTTCTTCCTTTCGGTATTAAAAATGATCCAAGTAATTTTTCTAGAGTAATGATGGTGGTTTTCTTGCCTTTAATTGGCCATAATGTTCTTGTTTATTTAGATGAAATCATAATTACAGGGAAAACGGATGAAGAACAGAATAACAATATTCGTAAAGTTTTAGAAGTTTTGCGACGTAATGGTATGAAAATAAATTTGTCAAAGTTCAAATTTTTCTGTAAAAAGGTCGAATTTTTAGGTTACATAATAACCCCAGAAGGTATCCAACCCTGCCCCAGTAAAGTAGCGGCTATTACAGGTTTCCCCAGGCCACGTAACTCTAAGGATGTAGCTGGGTTCCTTGGGTTCGCTGGGTATTACCGTAAATTCATAAGAGGTTTTGGAGAGATAGCGAGACCCTTAGATACTTTAAAGAAACAAAAAGTAACAAATTGGGGAGAGGAAGAAGAAAGGGCCTTTAACCATTTGAAAGCTGCCTTAACTAGCAATGAATTACTCGCTTATCCTAGATTTGATCGGCCGTTTTTAGTGACAACAGATGCGAGTAGCGTAGCTATTGGTGGCGTAGTTTCTCAACGAGATGATAAAGGCAGAGAGAGACCTATTTTTTTTACTTCCTGGGCGTTAAAAGGGGCAGAAAAGAATTATAGTACATTCGATCGAGAGGCTTTGGCTATTCTTTGGGTTCTAGAGAGGCATCAGTTTTTTTTATTAGGTCAGTCGATTGAGTGGCAAAGTGATCATCGCCCCTTACGTGATTTGTATTATAAAAATTATCTGACCTCTCGTCAAACGAGATGGATTGAGAGATTGTTAGAGTTCAATATAAAGGGTTTTCACCACATAGAAGGTAAAGCTAACAAGGTAGCTGATGCTCTCTCTAGAGGTTTAGTGATAGGAGTAACAACTAGGGCACAAAAGAGGAACGAAGAACGTAACCAAAATAGTGAAGACCCCCATTATAATAGAGGAAATAGCGAACGGGATGAGAGCTCTCGCGATGCTCATACAGTAGACGGGAGAGCGAGAGAGAGAGAGGGAGAGAGAGATATATAAGAACGGCGAAGGGGAATACATGTGGATGACCGAGGACATGACCAGGGATGTCCAGAATGAATGCCCTGATGATGCAGGTTTGATTGACTTGGGAGGTTGGGACATAAAAGAAGTCCAAGAGGGACAGAAAAAAAGAGGAATGGATGGAAAGAGTGCGAGCAGTGATTAAATGTGCCTCGTGAGAAATGTTTTATTGAAAATGATGTCTTATATTGTGCTTACGAGAAAAGGAGAGGGGAATTTTGTGCACGGGTAGTTCTTCCTCCCTCTTTAATTAAACGAACGATCCACATTGTACATGCAAGTCATTATGCAGGGCATTTAGGGATTGATAGAACATTAAGGAGAGCACGTGAATCCTTCTTTTGGTTAGGAATGAAAAAAACCTATAAAAAATTATATAAAAAGTTGTCATGCTTGTAACTGTTTCAAAGAACATAAAAACAATGTACCGGAAGTCAGAAAGTGGCTAGTGGATCCCATTGAATTCTATAGAGTGCATATGAATGTAGTGGGACCATTTCCTACTGGGTTAACACGACATAAGTAAATATGTGTATTTGTGGATGCATTTACTCGGTACACTCACACTTACGCAATGTTGGATAAATCTGCTAATTCATTAGCCCAGGCACTGTGCTCTTTCATTACTAGGTTTGGTTGCCCAAAAATTTTGATAAGTGATAATGGTCTTGAGTTTATAAATTAGGTGGTGAAATCGTTCACGGTCTTAATGAAAATTGAACACTTTTCAGTGACCGCATATAGGCCTTCAGCAAATGGCTTATTAGAGTCGCATAATAGGGAAGTAGTGCGAATTTTGCGTTACTTAGTGGCCGATGACCTCCTTCATTGTCATGCTATGCTTCCTACAGCTGATCTAGCTTTGAACATTGCATATAATGCTTCTCTCAGGAACACGCCTTTCTTTTTAGTGTATGGACAGGATGCTGTGTTACCATATAAAGTACTCATTAATTTGCAACAATTCCCAAATTATTCAACAGAGCAATACCGTGTATATTTATTAAATCTATTGAGGAGAGTAATGAACACCACTGAAAGTTTTTTCAAAAGAGTTAATGAAAATCACAGCTCAAGGTATGATGGTTAGTTCCAAACCGCACTGGTAAAACTATTTGTCGGAGATCGTGTGTATTTGAAATGATTACAACCTAGGAATCACAAACTAGAGCCAGCGTATTTGGATCCATACCGAGTAAAGATGGGTAATTCTAAAACAGTTGTGATACAAAGCATTGTTAGCGGTGCAGTGTCTGAACACCATCTGGCACACATACATGTGGTGCCTGAAGAGGTAGTTTTCAAAAGTGTTGCGAAATTGTACCGTAAGCCCGGACAAGTGAAATCGAGGGATGAAGGAATATCTATTCCTACCCCTGTCCCACCCAAGAAGCCTGTATTGCCCGCAACCAGAGGGAGGTTATTGATAAGGTTATATAGACCTGATGTTATGATTTTTTTTCACTTTGGGTATTCTGTGTTTTGGTTGCAGAGGTCTTAAGAAGAAATGAGTGGAATTATTTATATTGTTTTGTGTACATTTTTGCATGTAATATTTAATTTTTCAGTTTTTTGTGGGCGAAGTGTTGTTTTTTTGTGGTGATTTATATATATATATATATATATATATATATATATATATATATATATATATATATATATATATATATATATATATATATATATATATCTATATATCTATATATATATATATATATATATATATATATATATATATATATATATATATATATATATATATATATATTATGTTGCATTTTTGTTAAGTACATACCATGCCTATTCCGGGTTGGAGGTCCTCCATATATCATAAATAGTGAGGGCATGTGTGCACCTCCTACCGGAGTGAGGGGCTTGGAGCGGGGGGGAGGGAGTAATGTCCTAATTCGAGTATGTAGATGTATTGTACGACGAGGTAAATGAACTCAATATTCGTGAGTAGTCCACAAAACCAATGTCTTGGCATGTTATTGCAAACCTTGCATTTTGGTAGTGAAGGCAGTTTTAGTTGCCGGTGGGCACTGAAGTTGACAAGTCCCTCATCTGAGAGGATAGTTGTGTATTGTGTACTTATGAACGAACATTTTGTAATAAAGAAGAAGACCCATATGCCGTCGTCCCATTATCCGTCTATATATATATATATATATATATATATATATATATATATATATATATATATATATATATATATATGTATATGTATATATATATATATATAAATATATATATATATATATATATATATATATATATATACATTCATATATATATATATATATATACATATATATATATATATATATATATATATATATATATATATATATATATATATATATATATATATATACGTGTATATATATATACATATATATACATATACACACACACATATATATACATATATATATATATATATATATATATATATATATATATATATATATATATAAATATATATATATATATATATATATATATATATATATGTATATATTTATATATATATACCAATATATTTATCTATATATATATATATATATATATATATATATATATATATATACATATATATATATATATATATATATATATATATATATATATATATATATATATATATATATATATTTAAATAAATATGTGTGTATATGTGTGTATACATAAATGTATAATAATTATACATATACTTCAATTATATTAATCTCATATAAGAACAAATATATAAATACAAAGGAACAATTATGATTTCATTTACACCATTCCTATATAAGGACAAATATATAAATACAAGGGAAAAACTATATTAACAAAAACAAAATAAGAATATGTATACTTAGCAGGCTTGCTAGGAATATACATCTTTAAGAGACATTGACCTCTGAAGCCTGATAATGTAGTTTCCCCTATATCTCTCCTCAGCATGGTCTCATGCTTTTCTTATAGGGGTGTGGTGATATTCCTTCGGTGTCCCTATGCTCTGGTGGACGAAACAAAGTATCTTCACCAAAACAGAAAATCAGTATTATTATCATTACTTGCTAAGCTGCAATCCTAAGTGGAAGACCAGGAGGGTATAAGCACAGGGGCCCCAACAGGGAATAAAGCCCAGTGAAGAAAGGAAACAAGGAAAATTGAAATATTTTAAGAAAAGTAACTACATTAGAATAAATATTCCCTCTATAAACTATGAAAAACTTCAACAAAACAAGAGGAAGCAAAATTAGATAGAATAATGTGCTCGAGTGTACCGTCATGCAAGAGAACTCTAACCAAAGACAGTGGAAGGCCATGGTACTGAGGCTATGGCACTATCCAAGAGTCGAGTACATTGGTTTGATTTTGCAGTGTTCTTCTCATAGAGGAGCAGCTTACCATAGCTAATGAGTGTCTTCTACCATTACCAAGAGGAAAATAATCACTGAACTATTACAGTGTAGTAGTAAACACCATGTTTGCACCGATACAGCCAGTGGGCTCCCTTCGACTTGATCACACATATCAAAGGTTGTGGTATGGTTGTCACTCCAGACTGCAGACACAATGAAAATCCCAATGAAAAAATAAACATTGAAATGATCGACAGTCTCACCAAGAATGACATCATTCAGGAACAGAGAAAAGATATCGGACAGTCACCTCACACTCAAAGCAGCTGAGGGGACCTCCCGTTTCAATGGTAGTGTTAAACAAAACCGGGAGAGAGGAGTTAATATATCTATGCCAGCATGTACCATCCTAACCTTGAACCACTTCCTACTCTATACGTCTTATTGGGACTTCCCTGGCTGGATGGAACTCCCACCTCCCCCTCTTCCTACTCATCTCCTCCATTCGAGTTAGATGCATCTCAGCTGGCCATGTAATTGGTCATGTGATGTTGATGGCAAGGGTGATGTTTGTTATACAACAACACCAGACACAGGCGCACTTACCAGGTCCTCTATCCCCGTTCATCCTTTTCACCCTCAATGTTTACAAATGGAAATACTTCTGCCTCCTCTACCTCCTCTTCCAAGTCATCCCCTCCAACGATTGTCACCAACATCACCTTTTAACTCTATTAGAATTGTGTTGCTTAGTCATGATCTGGAAAAAAATGCAAAAAAATATAGAGTTAGGATTGAAAGAAAAAGGAACTACAGGGCAATATATAGCATCTTTAAAGGCCCCAACATCATACATTTTCCAACAACCTTGCTTCAGATGAGTCTAAACTCTATTTCACATGAAAATAAGATGCAAAAAAAAATCCATTTTTTGATCATTACCTTATCTAGGAATCATCCCTAGAGGAAACTCAGAAGACCTAGGAGAAAACGTGTCTGTCCATGGAATATTTACTAGTGCACTATTATTATTATTATTATTATTATTATTATTATTATTATTAGCCAAGCTACAACCCTAGTTGGAAAAGCAAGATGCTATAAGCCCAATGGCTCCAACAGGGAAAAATAGCCCAGAGAGGAGAGGAAATAAGGAAATAAATAATGAAGAGAATAAATTAACAATATATATTTTTAGAAACAGTAACAGCGTCAAAACAGATATGCCCTATATAAACTATTAACAACGTCAAAAACAGATATGTCATAATTAAACTATAAAAAGACTCATATCACCCCGGTCAATATAAAAACATTCGCTCCAACTTTGAACTTTTGAAGTTTTACTGATTCAACTACACGATTAGGAAGATCATTCCACAACTTGGTAACAGCTGGAATAAAACTTCTAGAATACTGTGTAGTATTGAGCCTCATGATGGAGAAGGCCTGGCTATTAGAAATAACTGCCAGCCTAGTATCACGAACAGGATAGAATTGTCCAGGGAGATCTGAATGTAGAGGATGGTCAGAGTTATGAAAAATCTTATGCAACATGCATAATGAACTAATTGAACGGCGGTGCTAAAGATTAATATCTAGATCAGAAATAAGAAATTTAATAGACCGTAAGTTTTTGTCCAACAAATTAAGATGAGAATCAGCAGCTGAACAACAGACAGGAGAATAATACTCGCAACAGTGTAGAATGAAAGAATTAAAACACTTCTTCAGAATAGATTGATCACCGAAAATCTTGTAAGACTTTCTCAATAAGCCAATTTTTTGTGCAATTGAAGAATACACAGACCTAATGTGTTTCTCAAAAGTAAATTTGCGGTCGAGAATCACACCTAAAATTTTAAAAGAGTCATACAAATTTAAAGAAATATTATCAATACTGAGATCCGGATGTTGAGGAACCACCGTCCTTGATCTACTTACAATCATAATTTGAGTTTTGTTAGGATTCAACTTCATTCCCCATAATTTGCACCATGCACTAATTTTAGCTAAATCTCTATTAAGGGATTCACCAACCCCAGATCTACATTCAGAGGATGGAATTGATGCAAAGAGAGTAGCATCATCTGCATATTCAACAAGCTTGTTTTCTAGGCCAAACCACATGTCATGTGTATATAGTAAGAAAAGTAATGGGCCACGAACTCTACCTTGTGGAACACTGGATATCACATTCTTATACTCACTATGGGGCCCATCAACAACAACTCTTTAAGATCTATTACTTAAAAAATCAATAATAATGCTAAGAAACGACCCACCCACTCCCAACTGTTTGAGTTTGAAAACAAGGGCCTCATGATTAACACGGTCAAAGGCAGCACTAAAATCAAGGCCAATCATACGAACTTCCCGACCACAATCAAGGGATTTCTGTACAGCATTGGGGATTGTAAGAAGGGCATCACATGCTCCAAGGCCTTTACGAAAGCCAAATTGCAAACTAGGGAGTAGATGATTACCTTCAGAAAACCTATTAAGACGTTTTGCCCGACGACGTTCAATAACTTTAGATAATATGGGAGTTATGGAAATTGGGTGGTGATCAGTGGAACTTGAGCTACCACAAACACATTTGCTTAGAGGAGTAACATTGCCAGTTCTCCAAGTGCTAAAAGCTCCTCTTCTTGCTAACTTGCGCAAAATAACAGATAACTTTGGAGCTAGGAAATCTGTTGTCTTTATAAAAAACAAAGGAAAAATACCATTTGGGTCTACACCTCCATAACCATCAAGGTCCATCAACAGAGCTTTAATCTCACGAAATCGAAAAGCTAAACTAGTTAATTTAGTTTCAGGAAAACAGGAATGAGGAAGTTCAAGTTTTCCATTACTCTGTTTACTGTCAAAAACATCAGCCAAAAGGGTTGCCTTTTCCTTTGGAAAGTGAGTGACTGACCCATCTGGTTTAAGTAAAGGAGGAACTGTTGCATCTACACCAAAGAGTGCAGATTTAAGGGTAGACCACTATTTATGTTCCTGAGTTGTACCAGAAAGGGCTTCTTTTATGGTTAAATTGTATTCCTTTCCAGTTGAGGCATAAACTCTCTGAGCATAAGCTCGAAGCTGAGTATAGTTGTTCCAGGTCAAATATGATCTGTTACCCTTCCAAAGATGATAGGCCTTCTGCTTCTCCAAATAAGCACGTCTACAATCATCATTGAACCACAGTTTGTCCTTCACTCGATACCTTAGCACACGAGAAGGGATACGCCTATCAATTCTGTTGACTATATTCTCATTCAAGGGACAACAGGATCTACACTACTATATAATTGTGACCAATTCAAGCACAAAAGATCATGCAAAATCCCATTCCAGTCTGCTTGGGATTTCATTTAAATTTTACAAGAGTACGATATATCAGGGACAGGCTGCTCAGTCTTCACTTCAAATGAAATTAGGGCATGATCAGATGTCCCGACTGGAGAACCAACCTTACTAGTTATAACCCCAGGGGAGTCAGTGTATACGAGGTCCAAGCAATTACCAGACCTGTGAGTAGCTTCATTTATGATTTGCTCACAGCCTGATTCAGAGGCAAAGTCTAAAGCTCTTAAGCCATGGAGATCGGTAGGAGAGACAAAACTTAACCACTCCCTATGTTGAGCATTAAAATCACCAACAAAGACAATAGAAGCCTTTCTATCATCTTCTTGTATCTTAGCCATAATGGTAAGAAGACAATCGAAGATAGAATCATCCATGTCTGGATTCCGGTAGATAGAACACAAATAAAAGTTGTTATGCCTGCCGCAAACTTTTATTACCTGAATCTCACGACATCCACATTGATAGCACGACTTATGAGAAGCAGGGTACTCGGTCCTAATATACACCACCATTCCCCTGGCTCTAGGGATGGCATCACGTTTCAACATTATTGGCTTCTCAAAGCCAGTTATAAGGAGCTCAGAGGAGTGCCTCATATTAGAAACCAAAGTTTCTGAGCACAAAAGAATATCATACTATCTGGACACAACTGTAAGGTCTTGGATATTTGCGTGAAGACCACGAATATTGCAATACAGAAGACGACATTGACGAAATCTAGGACGTACTGGTCCCGGATTTCGCTCAATGTCTCCAGACAGCATAAGAATTAATAGAAATAAAAAAGAGACATCATACTTAAAAACTAGATTAACAAGAATTATAACAAAAACAATATGTACAGAATTATAAATGAAGTGATTGATGATACCCATAGACTATTGTAAGAAGTCGGAAAAACTGGTCAACAGTGGAGCCGATACACCGTGCAAGGCTAAATACCCTCCAGGATAGCCACTTCAACTGAAGGGAGGACAGTAAGGATGGTTTTGAGATGAAAAATAATCAGAAAAAGGAAAAGACAACCTCTTGATAAACCACCAGGCATCCATGGCCCTTCTATTAAGCCTGCCCAACACACCATTTAAAAAAAAAAACAAGAGGAAGAAAAAAAAAATAATGATACGATAGAATTGTGTGCCCCAGTGTACCCTCAAGCAAGAGAACTCTAACCCAAGACAGTAGAAGACCATGGTACAGAGGCTATGGCACTACCCAAGACTAGAGAAAAATGGTTTAATTTTGGAGTGTCCTTCTCCTAGAAGAGCTGCTTACCATAGCTTAAGAGTCTCTTCTACCCTTACCAAGAGGAAAGTGCACTGAACAAATTGCAGTATGGTAATTAACCCCTTAGGTGAAGAAATGTTTAGTATCTCATTGTTGTCAGGTGTATGAGGAAAGACGAGAATATGTAAAGAATAGGCCAGACTATTCAGTGTAAGTGTAAGCAAAGAAAAAATAAGCCGTAACCTTATGAGATGAGAAAAATATTATATTATATGTAAACACACACACACACACACACACACACACACACATATATATATATATATATATATATATATATATATATATATATATATATATATATATATATATATATATATATATATATACTTACGAAGCTGGTCTGGTATAGAGTAAATAGTTTATTCATGTATTTAATTTGTGTATTTAGGAGATTTATAGCCAGCTTGTAAGGTGGGTCTCCCTCATGTAGGTTTAAGTAAACATAAGTAAATTACATATGACTTTTGTCATTCATTTCATTGCACTTTTCATTCAATTCAGTAACTGTAAATATACGTTATTTTTTGAGAATCAACTTTTTATTTCACATATTTGCTGTATGACCCATACGAGCTTTGAACACGAGGTATTATGTCATGTTTATGTTTTCACGTGGTTAGAATGTGCATGAAACTTCTCGAAACAGATTTATTTATTTATTTTTCTTTTTTTGAGGAGGGAGGTGGGTGGATTTAGCTGAGAGAGGGTTGCCACCTTACAAGCAAAGTTTGTTCCCCTGTTCAATTTTCTATGTGGGCAACCTCGCCACTAGAGCCTTGCCCCCAAACTACGAGAATGGTCTGCTAGAATTATCTAGAAGTATTAAATCAATATATGTAAGCCCAAGGAAATCGTAAGCAGCAGATTCAGCTTATCCTTTTGAAAGAACCAACACCCACTCTCCTCTCAAATGCATCAAGTGTGTGCCCTCTTGAACGTAAATAAGTTTTTTTACCCAACCTATATCGTGTACAGTGTGATAATTGAATGTTAATTCATATGTAGTGTGTTAATTTAAGTACTTTTTTACATATTTTTTTTTAACTGGCCCTGTGAGTTTTGGGTTAAACAGTGAGGTGTGTTTATTTTGGCTTACCTGTTCGGAAAAGACATAAGTGTAATCGTTACATTTATTTAAATTCCATTTAGTGTTTGATCAGTGGAGTGTTAAAGTGATAACTATTGTCCATAATTATCCAAATTAAATATTTTCATAGAATAAGTTTTAGTGAAACAATTGATTGTATTATTTCTTTTTTCTTAGTCAAAGGTTTTGTTCAGATTTAAAATTTTAGCAATTTAATTTTGGTGTTAATTCTGTGGAATTATTGTTGTAACTTTTTATAGAATATTTTCATTTATGTAGTGTGTATTATTTTGCTCACCAATGTTTTCATTAGTGCTAGCTCCTAATTCCTGACTAAGAACCGAAGTAAGAGGTTGGTTTTGAATAGTTCAAGGAAAATAATCACCCAGTTTTGTTTTGAGTGTACGTAAGAGACCTTTGGATATTCTGTGTTCATATATATTGCCGTCTGGGAGTTATATAATATTCCCAGAGCTAGGGTATTTTTCATGTATAGCAGATGTATGTAAAAATAAACAGGTGAGTTTGGAGCTCGGGAGTTTATGTAAAAAAAAAAGTCAGATTATTATTAGTATCTGTGATTTTTATGGCAGTTGCAGTATTGCTAAAGGAAAGCAACATTACATTGATGGAAATAATATCACTTTCTGAAAACTTAGAGAAAATTCCTTATTGAAAATTGAAATTGAAAATTCATAATATGATAT
>NC_090750.1:28752733-28755233 GCF_036898095.1 Palaemon carinicauda | reverse complement strand
ATAACGAAATCTTACTGGCGTCTGTATTCATATGTATATATATATATATATATATATATATATATATATATATATATATATATATATATATATATATATATATATATATATAAGTATATAAATATATATAAATATATATATATATATATATATATATATATATATATATATATATATATATATATATATATATATATATATATATATATATATATATATATATATATATGTATATATATATATATATATATATATATATATATATATATATATATATATATATATATATATACATATATATATATATATATATATATATATATATATATATATATATATATATATATATATATATATATATATATATTGTGACGGGCCGAGAGAGGATGTGAACTCAAAGGCAGATTGGAAACGACTGAGTTATATTATTATAGAACACTCTCCTTTATATACAAAACGGCAAGGAAACAGGACATGGCATGTTCGAGAGACAGACAAAGTTCAGAGGAAAACCGGAGACATGATCATTCAGGTTCTTTTTAGTGCGAGGGAAGAGCGCAGATACAAGCATAATATATACAATATGAATTATGTACAATTGTGTGACACACGGTTGGTACATGGCTCCCCCCCTAAAAATGACATACTGTACATGTTAAATAGGGTGCCCTGATCTAGAGAGGCGAACTGTAGGCGGGTCATCTGGCAGAAGATAAGCAGGTTTTAGACGATCAATGGAGACCCAGTCTTCTTTGCCCCGAATGTTTAGGAGGAATGCTTTCGGACTGCGTCGGATCACAAGGAAAGGTCCCGTGTAAGGGGGCGTTAGTGGTGGCTTGCTGGTGTCGTTGCGCAGGAAGACGTGCGTTGCAGAGTGCAAGTCCGTTGGTATGTGATGCTTCGCTGGGGGCTTGTAAGTCTGGCGGCACGGAGTAAATTTTCCCACGACGTGACGTATGCGCTGGAGATCGTCGGAGGAGGTTGTAGAAGGAAAAAACTCGGCAGGGACGACCAACGGGTCGCCATACACCATTTCGGCTGCCGAGACGTTGAGGGCGTCTTTAGGAGTGGTCCTTAGTCCAAGGAGGACCCAGGGAAGCTGAGTAAACCAGTTGCAATCCTTGCAGCGGGACATCAAAGCTGCTTTGAGGGTGCGATGAAAACGTTCAACCATTCCATTGGCAGCGGGGTTGTAGGCCGTTGTCTGATGTAGGGTGATGCCCAGGAGATTCGCTAATGACGGCAATAATTGAGAGGTGAAAGTGGTTCCCCTGTCAGAAGTAATATGCTCAGGGATACCGAATCTTGAAATCCATCCAGAGAGTAAGGCGGATGTACATGAGGCGGACGTTGCAGTTTCCATGGGAATGGCTTCAGGCCAACGAGTGGAGCGGTCGATGACGGTAAACAGGTAACGATGTTCTTGTGATGTGGGTAGGGGGCCTACAACGTCGACGTGAATGTGTGCGAAACGACGCTGAGGTTGAGGAAAGGTGCCCACTCCTGAATCCGTGTGTCGATGTACTTTGGAAGTTTGGCAAGAAGTACTGGCACGGACCCAATCCTTAGCATCCTTAGAAATGCCGTGCCAAATGAAGTTTGCCTTCAGCAGCTGTGCAGTAGAACGGCACGAGGGATGTGAAAGGCCGTAGATGAAATCAAACACCTGTCGGCGCATTTGAGCAGGAATCCAAGGTCGCTGTCTACCAGTACTGACATCACAGAGGAGGGTAGTGTTGGAGTTTTCGAGGGGAAAATCCTCCCAACGGAGGGACGTGCAGGATGTCCTACAAACTCGATACTCTGGATCCTGTCTTGACAAGGCATCGGCACCGGGATTCATTTTCCCAGGGACGTATTGGAGGGTGCAATTGTATTCAGCCACGGCAGAGAGATGTGGGCGTTGACGGGCGGACCAGGCGTCAGACTGTCGAGTGAAGGCGTGCACCAGAGGCATGTGGTCTGTGCGAATGACGAAGGGCGTACCTTCTAAGAAATGGCGAAAGTGACAGACAGCCAAGTGCACCGCCAGCAATTCTCGATCGAAGGTAGAATAACCCGATTCTGCCTTGGACAGTTTTCTGCTGAAGAAGGCCAATGGGCGGGGCGAGCCTTTGACCACCTGCTCGAGTACTGCACCAATAGCGACGTCGCTGGCATCGGTGGAGAGAAGGAGAGGGGCGTGTGGGATAGGAAAAGTGAGAGCCGCAGCAGTTGATAGGGCCTTCTTTGCATTGCAGAAGGCCGCTTCTTGAAGGGGACCCCATTTCAAGTCCTTTGGCTTGCCCTTGAGGGAGGCGTGGAGGGGAGCAAGAGTGGAAGCAATGGCTGGCAGAAAACGGTGATAATAGTTGATCATGCCCAAGAATTCCTGCAGAGCTTTGACGGTCGAGGGCGTGGGGAAATTCTGAACGGCTGCTACCTTCTCAGGGAGGGGATAGACTCCTTCAGGAGTGATACGGTGCCCTAAGAACGACACTTCGTTGGCGCCAAAGGTACA
>NC_090750.1:28745233-28747733 GCF_036898095.1 Palaemon carinicauda | reverse complement strand
GTTTTAAAAGATACCATACTGTAAAGGTTTTCTAATTCTGTTTGTAGCTAAGGATAAATGTATTTTATTTTAAATATCTTATTTTCGGTTTTTTTTTTTAGTATTGATAATTTGTCAAGTAATAAAAATATATATACAGAATAATTAGCAATGTTTTTAAATATACCGTACTGTAAAGGTTTTCTAATTCTGTTTGTAGCTAAGGATAAATGTATTTTATTTTAAATATCTTATTTTCGGTTTTTTTTTTAGTATTGATAACCTTCTCAAGTAATAAAAATGTAAATACAGAATAATTAGCCATGTTTTAAAAGATACCATACTGTAAAGGTTTTCTAATTCTGTTTGTAGCTAAGGATAAATGTATTTCATTTTAAATATCTTATTTTCGATTTTTTTTTTAGTATTGATAACCTTGTCAAGTAATAAAAATGTAAATACAGAATAATTAGCCATGTTTTAAAAGATACCATACTGTAAAGATTTTCTAATTCTGTTTGTAGCTAAGGATAAATGTATTTTATTTTAAATATCTTATTTTCGTTTTTTTTTTAGTATTGATAACCTTGTCAAGTAATAAAAATTTAAATACAGAATAATTAGCCATGTTTTAAAATATACCGTACTGTAAAGGTTTTCTAATTCTGTTTGTAGCTAAGGATAAATATATTTTATTTTGAATATTTTATTTTCGTTTTTTTTTTTTTTAGTATTGATAACTTTGTCAAGTAATAAAAATGTAAATACAGAATAATTATGATTTTTTACTTATCCCGATTATCTTGAAATGATACGCTGGAAGTAACTAAATATCTCTCTCGTCCAATTATAATAATTTTTTCTCTATATCACACAAATGAGTATCTATGTTAATTTGTGCATATAATTATGATAATTTGTAAGAGTAAAACTTTTGTGAGACTGATAATTATAGTATGCATATAAGAGAGCATTCTTCTCTGAAGTTATTATTTTTATGTAACTATGAAAGAATATATAATAACAACCATCTGCTACAACATTTAGTGGTCTAATAAAAACAAAAGTAGGCAAATCAAAATATCTACTTATCCTAATCAATATGTCGATTATAGGGTACCATATTTAATGTTTGTAACATAATTATAATATGCTTGGTAATAATGGGAAAACTATTATACTCATTAAAAAAACGAGTTGAAGGTAGTAATTAATATTTTTAAGAAATCAAATATTATAAATCTTTTACAACTGCGTGAAGAGTAATCAAATACTTATTGTCCTATGTTCGTAAGTTAGAGCAGTGAAAATACAAGGAATGGAAGATTTAGAACAAAGACCAAGTGTTGTCACTGATGTCATTCAGAGGTAGACCTATAAGCTGACAGATTATCCTCCATAAGAGGCCACCTGCTGTGTCTTTAATTTACCGGCAAAATCCGAATCCCCACCGTCCTTCCCACTACTATATCCCCCCGGTCTCGGAATATTATGCTCTTACGGCTGGCAGCGGAATTTACGACCTTTATTCGCAAATAAAAGTTCATACAGTTAATTTCACAAGATTTGTTATATACCACTGGATTCGGCATTTAATGGTCTTTCTTCCAAAGTATATATAAAAACATTTACCTCAACTTATTTTTTCCTAAATCTTGCCGTTGTGGTGGACGGACACTCCGCAGTGAAAAGGTCAAGCAAGATCTCGAGCTCTCATTGTATATTGTACTCCTTAATTTTCCTTTAATGAAATTTATGCTTGAAAATATTTGCTCTCACAATAAGTGGATTTGAAAAAAAATGGAGAGTACCCCAAATGCAAATATTTTTGCATTTCTTATGTTTTCTGGTAATGTAACCCAAATCCAATAACTCAATAATAATCCTATCTTTGTTTTTTCAGGTCTAGTAATTTTCCACATTTGTGTTCACTACTAACGTGGCTTATTGTGTTTCTAAAGACTCTAGATCAGAGAGTAAAACTTTAAATTTTGATGCCTCTAACATTTCCCTGCAAACCAGCTATTTCAAGCTCCAGCTCTGTTTGGTTCACATAAGTAAAGGCTGACAAACTGGGTGCAGAGATATCTGCTAAACTG
This sequence comes from Palaemon carinicauda, assembly GCF_036898095.1. NCBI lineage: Eukaryota > Metazoa > Arthropoda > Malacostraca > Decapoda > Palaemonidae > Palaemon > Palaemon carinicauda. Next base: position 28,745,655 of record NC_090750.1, on the reverse strand, counting down.
GTTTGATCTAAAAGGAAAGGGTTTCTTTCTCCTTTCTGAATTCTTGGATAGGTCTTTTAAAACCCATATCCAATTTCAAGAAAGCTGTTTTTTATGGCATCAATATCAAACTATAATCTGCATATTCTTTGTATTTCCTTAGTGATGCAAAGTGAACAAGAACTCTTTTCTCAAAATCTCTGACAGGCACTGGGAGCTTTCTTTCAAATAACAGCACTTCTTCTAAAGGAACAAAATAGTATTTCCTTTTCTTTTTAATATCAAGTTAAGATTATCTAAATATGAAATTATCTAATATTTCAAGTCTGAAACAATTTACATGTAGTTTTTAAAAGATCAGTAATATTGATATCTATAATATGACTTTGAAATTTAATAGAATCTAAAAATATAGTCATATGAGTTTTAAACAATTTCTTTGT
>NC_090750.1:28725233-28740233 GCF_036898095.1 Palaemon carinicauda | reverse complement strand
TCTCATTCCAAACATCATGTATTAGAAATCATAGATCATAAATATTGAAATGATTTTACCTTATCAATCCTTTCTTCTTCCATTAATTTATCATCTTCCATTGCATATGCTGTTTTCATCATTTGTGTCTTTCTCCTATTCATCTTGAGCCCAACCTCCTGAGATACAGTACATAGAAAAAAGCAGGATATTCAGATTTTTAGAGTACCCTGAATAGAAATGTATATAAGATGAGATCACTAAAATAAAAAAAAAAAAATGCTATTAATCTCTGTTATCGTAATTTTTTTTTTTTCAACAACACATGAAGCCCTAGAATTTCTGGCAGAGGAAGGAGGGAGGTTTTGGAATGATGCGGACAAAGTCGAGATGAATCTCCAGGCTTTTACAGTCAACTCTTCCTGGTAGAGTAGTCAGCTCAGTCTGGAGACCAGTTATTCACCACTCTACCTTGGACTGGTTAGTCTAGCAAACAAGGTTCTGGATAGGAATAGTACAACCCACAGTGATTTCGACCCTTCATGCTTTCATTGTATCTGATTGATGTACACTTCAAAATTCACATTAATCAGTCCTCTTGGGAGTACCTCTCCTTTTGAATTTTGCCAGCACCCCAGATGTTCCCTGGGGACTTCATGCTGTTTGCAGCTTGGGTTTACTCGCAGAGGAAGCATCTTTCGCTGTACCTCGAAATTTGGTTAATGCTAGTCTTTTCAAGCAGTCAGTTTCAAGATGATTAAGATCATCCTCTCTCTTTTTGCTGTGATCTTTATTTATAAAGTTAAGGAAAAATTTTATAGTGTCCATATAGAGAGAAAGAAGAAAAATAATAATATACTTGCTTTGCCATTTCATGTTTGGTCTTAAATATAATTCCCCAACTGAAAAAAATAGATATCAGGGTTGTGTTTAAATATAGTTAAAAGAATATGTTGACTAAGAATGTTTCTGGAAAAGATAATGATATACTATGTAGTATTCCTTCTTTAGATTGTATCTTATTCTACGTTGGCCAAACATCCAGAAACCTTTCTGTCAAAATAAAACTGCATAAGATGGTTGTCTCTACGGGATCTCTAAATAATCCTTTGGACATTCACTGAAGAGGCTTTAGTCATAGAATCAGCAGGTGAAAGAAGAGTAATATAATCTATGTTAATCACTATACACAAAGAAATATTGTTGAATCACTTTTAATTACATATACCAAATATCACTTCAAACCTAAGCCCCGGTATGTTTTCAGTTAATCTGGTATCATACTCTTTTTTGAAACTTGATTTGGCTGATATCATAAATAATCTGACAGATGAGGGATCGCCTTATCATGTACTAGTATAAATACGAGGTATTTGTACTTAGAACTTAACCTACTACTAAAATCTTTCTGCATTGACACTAGGGAGTAAAGGGTTGGATAACCCCACCTGCCTCCTTTCCCCTACCATTCAAAGGCCTTACACCCCTAACTTTCAAACTACTACTATCCGTGAAATGATGGCCCTCTACTACTACCACCATCATCCTTACCCTGTCCACAACTTTCTCTACCACTAAAAACCTTTCAAATTTTCCTTTAATGTGATAACCTACCTTATATTTTTATACAGGTTACCTATGGGCCAACCAAGGGAATGGCTCGTGCCAACATGAACTGTTAGCTATAATCTACCACCACCACCACCACCGCTTAAAATTTCATTTTAAGTTTATCGATGTCATCAATAGAGAGAAAATACTAACTCCAATCGAGTCCTTTCGTAGCAATGAATATATATTTTATGATCATCTCATGTCAGTCTTCGCCATTTCTACATACATACATACATACATACATACATACATATATATATATACATACATATATATATATATATATATATATATATATATATATATATATATATATATATATATATATATATATATATATATATAAATAAATATATATATATATAAATATATATATATATATATATATATATATATATATATATATATATATATATATATATATTTATATATATATATATATAATATATATATATATATATATATATATATATATATATATATTGTTACAAGCCCTAATTACCGACGAGACCTGATGTCGCAAAATTAGAGGAAGCCCCAAAATGTGCAATGTCAAAATTTAACATGAAAGGAAAAAGTAACTAAAGGCTTGCAAACAAAGATTTATTATATAATTATAATTTAAATAATACTTATAGGACTTAATTCTCAAACTGAATACTCAAAACCTAATGTGTTGACTAATTAAAACCAATGTATCTATAACCAAAGAAAAATTAAACCTAGAGCAAAACACAAACGTAACACAAATAAGAAACATGAGGAATGGTGTGTGATTATACGTATACCCACAAATACATGAATAAATCAACACTCGTAAATAATTATTACAAAGTTATAAATAAATCCAACACTCAAACAAATAACATGTTACAAAATATACTCAAGAGGCATGTGCAGATGTATAGGTCTGTGAAGTACAAAAAGTTAATCCTCCGCCGAGTACAAAACCAAGAACAGAACTAAAGATATGAAAAATTTAGGTAACAAACATAACCTTCGATGAAGGAACTGCGGTGGCGTGACGGGTACTTCAGCCAATCACAAGCGGAGTAAGTCGAGCGACGAGGTGAAGAAACTACGATCGTTAAAAATCGTAACCAGGCCGGCAACGTAAGCGGTAGTTGAAGAGCGTTAAAACAGTAATCATACAGGAGTCATGAGACCTCCCCCCTAGAGACCTCGTACATCTGTAAGGTGGAAGAGGTTAAGATCCCCTATTTGTCGAGGGTCCTCTTGATAAAGCATCTGCGATGACGTTCTCTGTTCCTTTCACGTGGTTAATGATAAGTTGTTAAGGCTGAAGCATTAAAGACCAACTCACTAATCTTTGGTTATGATTTTTCATCTTCTGAAAGAACCGAAGCGGGTTGTGATTCGTTTATATTTCAAGAGGATACCTTTGATCTTGATTATAACAGGCAAACTTTTGTAGGGCAAGCATCAAGGCGAGACATTCCTTTTCTATCACACTATATGATTTCTGATGTTTTTTCAACTTAGCTGAATAGTAACACACAGGATGGAGGGTATCCAAGTTGACATCACGTTGCATAAGGACTGCACCCACTCCTTGATCGCTGGCATCTATGTAGAGCAGGAAAGGTTTATCCATACTAGGTGTACAGAGAACTGGGTTACTGGAGAGAAATGCCTTTAGCTGATGGAAGGCTTTCTCACACTCATCTGTCCACTTGAACAGTACGTTTGAGCTAGTGAGGGTCGTAAGTGGAGCAGCTACTGCAGAGAAGTTAGGGCAGAAACGGCGATAAAAGACACACATACCCAGGAAGCGCTGTATTTCCCTTCTAGTCGTTGGACGAGGGAAATAGAGAATGGCTTCTATATTCGCTTCCTTAGGCCGAGTTTGACCTTGACCCACCACATTTCCGAGGTAAGTCACCGTACCCTGGCCGAAGGAATATTTGAGCAAGTTTATGGTGAGACCGCTTTCATCCAGGCATTGCAGTATATTTGATAGACGTTGCAGGTGACTGTTCCAAGTGTCTGATATTATCAAAATATCGTTTAAGTACACATAAGTCCCTTCTAAATCCCTAGTAATGAAGTTCATGAGCCTTTGAAAGGTTGCTTGGGCAGAATTAAGACCAAAAGGCATACGGGTATATTGAAATAGACCATCAGGGGTTATAAAAGCTGATATTTCCTTAGAGTTTTCAGTGAGGAGAATTTGATAGTAACCTTTTTGTAAATCTATTTTAGATACAAACTTAGCTTGGCCAACAGAATCTATTATAGTATCAATTAGAGGCAATGGGTAAGAGTCAGGGATAGTTAAATCATTAAGTTTCCTGTAGTCTGTGCGAAGTCTGAAACGTCCTCCAGGTTTTGGGGTGAGTAGACAAGGCGAAGCCCATGGACTACAGCTGTGTTCTGCTAGGCCATGTTCCAGCAGAAAGTTTACTTCATCCCGCATGAATTTCCTCCTTTCTGGACTCAGACGATACGGTGGCTGTTTGATAGGGAGAGAACCAAATTTTAGACGGATGTTATGTTCTATCAAATTAAATTTCCCTACGGCATCACTCAACACATTAGGAAATTGTTTGAATAGGTTTGCCAAGTCACTGAGCTGAGACTCTGATAAATGTGTTAGAGACCCTTCCAGATCTTCTATAATATTACTGTTGGTCGTAATAGGGTTCGGTATATATTCATCCGACGCTTCAATTGGTTTGTCAGAGTTTGTTATACATAGATTAATTTTTGAACCAGCCTCATCTGATGTTCTCTTTAAATATTCTTTTAATAAATTTATGTGATATTTCTGGGCCTTTTTCCTTTTATCTGGAGTAGAGATTAAATAGTTATTTGATTTTAAATTATTAATTACGGTATAAAGACCTCGATATTTATGTGAAAAAGGAGATCCTGGTATAGGCATTAAAACCAACACCTCATATCCAGGATGAAACTGTCTGACTTTAGCGGATTTATCAAAGTGAGCTTTCATAGATGCTTGACTCTCCTCTAAGTATTCATTATCTAATTTTATTAATTTAGATAACCTTCCTTTCAAGTTGTTCATATATGTCTGCACATTAACCTTTGAGGATTCTAAATCAAAGTCACTGACTAGCAAATGATCTTTTACAATTTTTAAGGGACCCCTGATCTATCTACCAAACAGCAACTCAAAAGGAGAAAATCCCAAAGATTCTTTCTTACATTCTCTAACGGCAAATAATAAAAAGTCAAGACTTTCATCCTAATCGTTTGAACTTTCTAAACAGTAACGTTTCAGCATGGATTTAAGGGTTTGGTGGAATCTCTCTAAAGCTCCTTGAGACTCAGGGTGATATAGAGAAGAGTTTACAGTAAGCACATTTAATCCTTTTATTACCTCTCTGATAAGATCCTAAGTGAAATTAGTTCCTTGGTCAGATTGTAAAACCTTGGGAATACCAAAATTTTAGAAGGTGTGTATCAATTTAGTAGCTATATTCTTAGCAGAAATGTTCTTGAGAGGTATAGCTATAAGAAATCTGGTTGATGTACACATGATAGTAAGGATGTATTTATTCCCTTTGCGAGTGGAAGGAAGTGGACCAACACAATCTATTAGTATTTTCTCAAAGGGTTCCTCTAATACAGGGATAGGAATGAGCGGAGCAGGAGGAATAGGTTGATTGGGTTTACCTATAACTTTGCAAATGTGACAAGATTTTATATATTCTGTAACACCTTTCTTCATTCCTGGCCAAAAGTAATATGTTTGGAGGTTCAGATAAGTTTTCGTTATACCTAAATGTCCATTGAGACCATCATGAGCCAAAGAGACAATTTCACTTCTCAAAGAGGATGGGATTACTATCTGAAATTCATCGGCCCAATCTTGTTCTTGAGCTAAGTGGCTAGGTCTAAATAATCTCATGAGAATGCCTTCATGCAGGTAAAATCCTGGCTTTTCTTTAACTTCTGTAATGTGGGAAGCTACCTCTGACCAACATTGGGTTAAAGTAGGGTCAGACTTCTGTGCTGCAATTAAGGAATCCTTTGACATCTTTATCTCTTTATTGTTAGGTAAAGGCACAGATTTAGTTCTAGTCTGACGAGACTTTGACCTAGTGGTTACACAAACAGGGAAAAGATCAGGCTGAGAGGATTCTATAATTACAGTAGGGTTATTTTCCAAAGGATGATCTACTACAACTGGACATGGAACAGTAAGTTTCGCAGCAATATCATTTCCTAGTAAAAAGTTAATTCCGGTAGATTTTGTGTTATTCCTACTTTTATTTTTCCGGATACAAGTGGAGACTCAAGATACAATTCTGTGAGGGGAATGGTGGAAATTGAAGAGAGATCACAAATTACTACATTTTCATTTAGATAGAATTTCTCTAAGTTAGGGATTACTGTATTAAGCATTATACTTTGAGCAGAACTGGTGTCTCTTAGAATGTTGACGGGATGTTCTATATTACTTAGAGTTACTGTGTCTGTCATTTTGAAATCTTCAAAAACATCTATGCAAGGAGGGTGAACAGCTACGTTAGATGTGAGCTTATTAAATGGGAGCTGAGATTTTACTGAAGTTTCGGAAGCTTTATTACGGTCATAATATTTAGAGTGTTTACAGTGGGGACTCCAGCATTCAGTAATGTGTTGACCAGATTTCTTACAAAAACTGCATATTATTTTAGTTGGTATTTATCACTACTACTATTCCCACCCTGAGTCTCTCAAACTACAGATGAGGCAGGTTTTACAGGAACTGTCCTTTTATCAGATTTAGGATTACCTTTATGTACTAAAGAATATACATCAGCACAATTTGCTGCCCCTTTCAATTGGGTTTCACCTCTACCTTCTAGGTGGAGCTTAACATTCACAGAGATTTTCCTTTTGAACTCTTCATATACTAATAAGTTAACTAACTGATCGAAAGTGGTGACATTACTCGAGAACAGCCATTTATGAAAATACCGTAACTTCTCTGTAGCAAATTCAACATAAGTCTGAGATGGAGTTTTAATTAGATTACTGAAATTTTGTCTATAGCCCTCAGGTGTTATAGTGTAAGCATTTAGGATAGAAGTCTTAACAATATCATAGTCTTGGCAGTCTTCTAATGATAGAGTAGAATATACTATCGAGGCTTTACCTTTAAAGTTTGTGCTAACTAGCCATGTCCAAGAGGTTCTGGGCCATTCTAATTGAATTGCTGTCTTCTCAAAATTCCTAAAATAACTTTCAGGGTCATCTTCATTAAATTGAGGAACTAGCTGTGCTTGTCGTGGAATGTTAAACTTATAATTAGGAGTACCTTGGATAATTGAACGGTCATGAGTCTGAGCCTCTAGTTCTGCTAACTTAACTTCTCTCTATTTCTAGCTTCCTTGCTTCGAATTGTATTTGTGCTAACTTCAACTCTCTCTCTATCTGTAATTTCTGTAGTTCTACATCAGCAATACTCTTTTGCACGGAAGGTGCATCAGTCCCTAGTGAAAATCTCCGATCATGAATTTTATCAATAAATTCTTCGGCACTGGATAATGAGAGTATCTTCCTCCTGATATTTTATCATCTAACAATGTCACAGATTCTGGCAAAATTAATCCCTGTTCTACCAAACCATCTATAGCTGTAGTCTTAAGGTCTCGTAGGGTCATGGAAGATGTGAACGAAATCTTAAAGTACATAAGGATAAACTTCCATTCATCTTTACTTAAAATGAATTTACTCAAGTATGTAAAATTAGGCTTAGAGCTAAAGGCATGGACATCAAATTCACTCATTGTAACAGCAAGAAAATTCCTCTGAAGGATTGATTGTTGGTTACAGGTTAAATATACAATACACAAATTGAATACAAAAGGTATTAATTACATGTGAAGCTATATTATCACTATGTTCAGTGATGAGTCAATATTCAGTGATGAGTCAATATAAGATTCAGGCAAGATTCATTTCAAGATTCAGGTTGGCTTGTTGCCTTAAGTGCAAGATACGAACATTAACTACCACAAGTTGATAGCAAGTTGCAAAGATTCTTGGAACACTTGACAATTTAAGTTCTAGATAAGATTCTAATGTCTAATTAAAGTTAAGTCTATTAAAGATTCTCGGTTTAAAGAGTCTAGTCAATGTGACTTCTGTGGAAATAAAAGGTCATCCGAGTTCTGTATTGTGTACAAGACAAAGTGTTGATGACCTAAGAAAGATTAAGGACCGGCATAAGATTACAAAGTACTAACACTTCTGTATAACAGTTACTGTCACAAAAAGAAAAGGCAAATTAATCTACCTATATAAGTGCACATGGAAAATTATCCCTTTCAGGCCCCCATATGTTACAAGCCCTAATTACTGACGAGACCTGATGTCGTAGAATTAGAGGAAGCCCCAAAATGTGCAATGTCAAAATTGAACATGAAAGGAAAAAGTAACTAAAGGCTTGCAAACATCATAAATATTTATTATATAATTATAATTTAAATAATACTTATAGGACTTAATTCTCAAACTGGATACTCAAAACCTAATGTGTTGACTAATTAAAACAAATGTATTTATAACCTAAGAAAAATTAAACTTAGAGCAAAACACAAACGTAACACAAATAAGAAACATGAGGAATGGTGTGTGAATATTCGTATACCCACAAATACATGAATAAATCAACACTCGTAAATAATTATTATAAAGTTATAAATAAATCCAACACTCAAACAAATAACATATTACAAAATATACTCAAGAGGCAGGTGCAGAGTACAAAACCAAGAACAGAACTAAAGATATGAAAAATTTAGGTAACAAACATAACCTTCGATGAAAGAACTGCGGTGGCGTGGCGGGTACTTCAGCCAATCACAAGCTGAGTAAGTCGAGCGACGAAGTGAAGAAACTACGATAGTTAAAAAAAGGTAACCAGGCCGGCAACGTAAGAGCGTTAAAACAGTAATCATGCAGGAGCCATGAGAATATATATATATATATATATATATATATATATATATAATATATATATATATATATATAATATATATATATATATATATATATATATATATATATACATATATATGTATATATATATATATATATATATATATATATATATATATATATATATATATATATATATATATATATATATATATATATTATTATATATATACATATATATATATATATATATATATATATATATATATATATACACATATATATATATGTATATATATATATATATATATATATATATATATATATATATATATATATATATATATATATATATATATATAAATATGTATATATATATATATATATATATATATATATATATATAAATATGTATATATATATATATATATATATATATATATACATATATATATATATATAGTACTTGGGCATGTTACTCTACGTTTAATATGAGTAGACTATGCCTTTGTGCCGTCCAAAATGGAAGGTAGTTTCTCTTCGGTCAGACTGTCTTGCATTCGGCAAATTCTCCTCAGGGATACTGGGACGATTAAAGTGTAGTTCCAAAACTCATTGCAGTCCTAATGAAGGGTTGCGAACTAAAACAGGTGTTGGCATCAAACAATAAATGGAGAGAAGTAAACGTATTTCTGCTGTTATCCTGAAAACTATCTGCAGGTTAGTTTGTTCGAAGAGAAACATCTTCGATCTTTAGATGCCAATAAGATATTGTCTATTCCTTATATATATATATATATATATATATATATATATATATATATATATATATATATATATATATATATATATATATATATATATATATATATATATATATATATATATATATACTCGACAATTTGGTACGCGGACAATTCGGTACCAGACAATTAGGTGTTTAGGAAATAGAAATATTTCTTATCAAAGTGTATTTATTAGGCAGATAAAAATGAAACATTAAACTGATTGAGAAAAGATTATAGTTTAGTTTCTGCTAATTGGGTACCTACTTATATTTGCATAAATATCCGTTACTTAACTATCTAACTACTTTCCATACCATTTGGTATTTATTTACATTTCTTATTTTGAACATTCATTTTTTCGTTAGAGATTTTAGTCTTAAGCCTATCACTTTCAGCCCATCAGTTAGAGTGACTTCCTTTATAGACACTGAAAAAGGAAAAAAAGAAATTTGTGGATTAGGAAAACTATATCTACCATAAACATAGAGAGAATATAGAGGGTACCATAATTTATTAGCGTTGCAAAAAAGCGCTCATGCATTGCAAGAATACACACGAGTGACCAGTTTGGTATTTTGAAAAAAAAAAAGTGGAGATCATCATCACGGATCTACAACAGCAGAAGTTGAAGCAAAACTTCCCATTTCAAGCATCAAACAAAAATGCCTTGAAAGTCGATCTCCACCTCGTGCAATATTATCACAAGCATTAGGAAATTTGAGCGATTGTGATTTAGCTGAGGTACCAAAGTTCGCTCATGTTTCGCGGAATGTTGAGGATAATTTATAAAATCATAGGTTTTTATATACCACCTGACTACTCCTTCCTGGATAACGGATCAATCTTTTCACAATATGACAGCGGTATTAATGACCGAAAACGAATTCAAATTTCTGCAACTGACGAAGTCACTGAGGATTTAAAACTGTAAGCACTGGGCTGGAGACGGTACGGTTAATAGTTGCCCTAATACATTTTTTTTTAGTTATATGTCCTTCATATCCAAATACACCAATTCAGTGCACCTAGGTTGTTTGCTCTTCTTTCGGATAAAGCCCAGACGACATACGAGCATCTTTTGAAAAAAAGATAAAAGATTTAATGAGTAATGAAGTACCTTGTTATGTATTATTGTATTAATGTACTATATTATTTCAAGTGTTACAGGTATTACGCAACATTGCATCATATTGCATGAATAAAACATGTTATGCTTTGTACATAAGTGTAATGATTTATTTTGGTATTAGGATTCAAACATTTGTTGATTACCTCAAAGATAGGATGTAATTCTTTATAGTTTTGTACTGGAGTAGGAGTTAAGTCTTTTCAGAGCGATGCTCTTTTGTTTAGCAATGTTTTGGTTTTGTCAGATTGTGTATGACGCTCCACACACACACTTAGGAGGCAGCTGTCATAGAGTAATGTAGTCACAAGAGTTATTAAAGTGTATTTTAAGAATACCAACGTATCATTAAATCCCACCAAGAAAAATTGTCGACCAAAGATGGGATCGGCTGGGAAATAATTACTAACAATTCTTCATCTATGTTCCAGGTAATTATTATAGTTAATAGAAACATCCTATCAACACATTATACCTCAAACCATTTTGATGTATTTTAAGAAAGCGGCGCATAACGCAATTTTAAATACATTCCCTGGGGTCGATTTGTCTTTTTCATTTAGTGCAAAATATATGTAAACGCGGTATTCCAAAGGGTTCAAAGTAAGGTATCATGAAGACGACGCCTTTAGTCTCAAAGTAAGAGGTTGTATCCCTTGCTTTCTTGCCTAGAGAAGAAGTTATTGGCGGTTTTGATGAATTAGAGGATGATGATGATATTCTCCAAGCCCTGGATCTTATTTTGAAAATACATAAATAGGACCAGTAAGAAGAAGAGGTCAAAGAAGTCGGAGACTAGAACCGATATTTCCGATTGCATCATGGAATGTTCGGTGTGTACGAGGGAACCACCTACCACCAATAGCTTGGAAGGAGTTCATAGCACATTAATTAAATCGGTTTCGCACAATCATCCAAATATTTGGACCTTAATTGATACTCTTAAGAAGGAAGATGTTTTAATAAGAACCAAGGTACAGAAATTTAGAATAAGGGACGACATAATTACCGAGAAAATGTACAGAGATTGTAACAAGCGAATTCTACAACTGATTGAGAATTATGATTCATCAAACAAGTTAAAGTTTTGAAGAGCTATAGCTCATAATATTAAATTTTAGAATATATAATTTATATTTTAGGTTTTTTTTTTTTTTCATTCAAATAAATGTGAAAATTTTTATTAAACGTATATGCACTATGCTTGGTGTTCTTTATCCTTATTTGATCATCTTAGTAAGACGGGTGGTCAAAGATTACTATATGATTAATTCTTGGTACCGAATTGTCCTTGTACCAAATTGTCCGGTACCGAATTGTCGTAGCACACACACACAAACACACACACACACACACACACACACACACACACACACATATATATATATATATATATATATATATATATATATATATATATATATATATATATATATATATATATATATATATATATATATATATATATTATACAAACTCATAAAAAAGGGAAGCACAAAAGATCGGAAAAATTACTTCCCACTAAGTTTACTCTCAGTGATTTATACAATATTTACAAAGATCATAGGCCGAATAGAAAGACAGTTGGTCTTTAATCAACCAAGAGAGCAGGCCAGGTTTGGAAGTGGGTATTCAACCCGCTAATGGACAAATCAACAGAATATTACAAACAAAAATTTGTGACATTTATTGATTGTGAGAAAGCTTTTTTTTCAATCGAAACTTCTGAAGTAGATAATAATAGCCCTTCAAAGACAAGGAATAGATGAATGTTATGTTAGAACACTTGAAGATACCTAGATAGGGAATACAGCAATCCTAAAACTACATACAGATATTGAAACTAAATCCAATTGAGACAGGAATTTGACAGGAAGAATCCATCTCTCATAAATTATTAACAGCGTGCAAAAGAGAAGTTTCTGTAATTCTCAAATTCCATATATAACCGATTATCCTCATTATAATTCTCTCAAATATCCATTTATTTTTCTTCCATTTTGTTAGAGTATTATCTAATTTAGTTTGATTTTGTATCCATGTGGCTACTTTTCTGTCTTAGCGTTATTCCTATTAATATTCTTTCCGTAGCTCTTTGCGATGTTACTAGCTTAATTTTTAAAACTTCCGTAATGAATAAGAAAATAATGGGAGGTAAATCTAATTAAATACTTTTCTTTTTAGAGAAAGGGACATTTTACTTTTCATAATCACATTTCTTTCACCAAAAGCTCTCCATTCCATGCTTAACCTTCTTTTAAATTCAGTTTCATTTCCCGGCGAAATACTTATTGTGTGTCCTAAATACGTATATTGCCAATCTCTAGAGTCTAGAGTTTCGTCCATAACCCATATTTATGTCTCCCTGCATTTTCATTGAATATTATCTTAGTTTTACTCATACTCATTTCCAGTCCTATATATCTGCTTTTGCAGTTCCTACCATGATTCAGTAAACAGAACTATGCCCAATACATATCTTAAACTGTTAAGGTATTCTCAATATAAACCAATCTAATTTCTTAGAAGCTTCTTTTAGGGACGTTGTGAAAAACTTAGGGGAGATGATGTCTTTCTGTCTAATTCCTTTTTCAATCGGAATTTTCTCACGGTCTTCATGTATTTTTAAGATTGGTGTACTTCCAATATAGTGTTTTAAAGTAAGATCAATCTATCCCACATCTTTGAAGGGCTTTCCTTCCCGTTTAAGATTTGACATAATCAAAAGCTTTATACATATGTATATATATATATATATATATATATATATATATATATATATATATATATATATATATATATATATATATATATATATATATATATATATATATATATATATACAGCTTTTATATATATATATATATATATATATATATATATATATATATATATATATATATATACATATGTATAAAGCTTTTATATATATATATATATATATAAATATATATAAATATATATAAATATACATATACATATATATATATATATATAAATATATATATATATATATATATATATATGTATATACACAAGATTATGAGACCTGTTGAAGATGAGGGCTTGATGTTTAGATAGATATCCACACATCTTTTAATTATTAATATTATTATTATTATTATTATTATTATTATTATTATTATTATTATTATTATCATTAATTGCTAAGCTGCAACCCTAGTTGGAAAAGCAGGATGCTATAAGCCCATGGACCCCAACAGGAAAAATAGCCCAGTGAGGAAAGGAAACAAGGAAAAATGAAATATCTTAAGAAAAGTAACAACATTAAAATGAATATTTCCTTCTCACCCAATCCCTCCCTCCTAACTATAACACACTAGTTTGGGCGTTTTTGGGAGGATTGTTGTTTTCCCAGTAGTTGTTGTGCAGTGTATCAGGAATATATATATATATATATATATATATATATATATATATATATATATATATATATATATATATATATATATATTCAAATAAGCCATATATATCTTTGTTCGTGGCCAAGTGGGTTAAGTCACTGTCTATATAAGCTTGCCGACCAGGGTTCGATTCCCGGCCGGAGCCAAGCTCTTGTCTTTGTGAGATTTCGCCTGGGTCTGTGATCCCGAGGTTGTTAAGAGAATCCAGACATTAATATATCAAAAATATATATGGCTTATTTGAATAAGAAAAAACACGTAAAAATGTGCAAAATTTATCATATATATATATATATATATATATATATATATATATATATATATATATATATATATATATATGTATACATATACATATACATATACATATATATATATATATATATATATATATATATATATATATATATATATATATATATATATATATATATATATATATATATATATATATATATATATATATACATATATATATATATATATATATATATATATATATATATATATATATATATATACATATATATATATATATATATATATATATATATATATATATATATATATATATATATATATATATTCTTACGAAGCTGGTCTAGCATGAGAGTAGAATATTCTATTCACATAATTTATTTGTGTATTTAAGTGTTGTATAGCTATCTGGTAAGGTGAATTCTACTCATGTAGGAATAAGTAAAGTATGTGAATTACATAAGACTATCGTCATTCCTTTAATTGTGTTTTTATTCATTTCCGGATGTGTAAAATTACAATATTTTTTAAGGAATAACTTTCTATTTCAGGTAGTTATGTTACGAAGTCATACGTAAACTTGTTAAGGTGTGCTGTATAATGCACACGAGGTGGCAAGAGGGATTTCATCAATTTTTCTACATGATTAGAAGTTCTAGGAGGGTTCTCGACAATAAAATTTCTTTTTTTATAATGTTGCTAGAGGGAGGTGGGCGGAGTTAACCAAGAATATTGCCTCGCCAGCAATGTAGCACCCTTTTTCCACATTTCTGAGTTGGCAATCGGACGTTGTATGAACCCACCCAGACCATGTGTAGCATTACTCATTGGTGGAATTTTCTTAAAGGTTCTAGAATGAATGAGAATGTATATCTATGAGTTCTAGCAAGGCCTG
>NC_090750.1:28712733-28722733 GCF_036898095.1 Palaemon carinicauda | reverse complement strand
TACGGTAAATAACTGGCAACAAAAACCAAAAGCAAGAATAAATTGATAAAGTCAATAATAATAATAACACAAAGGTGAGCATGGTTTATCAATTGAACTGCACTGCCTTACAATATATATATATATATATATATATATATATATATATATATATATATATATATATATATATATATATATATATATGTATGTATATATATAAATAAATATATATATATATATATATATATATATATATATATATATATATATATATATATATATATATAAATATGTGTGTGTATGTATATATATAAATATATAGGTAAATATATATATATATATATATATATATATATATATATATATATATATATATATATATAAATATATATATATATATATATATATATATATATATATATATATATATAAATATATAGATAAATATATATATATATATATATATATATATATATATATATATATATATATATATATATATATATATATACATATACACACATATATACATATATATATATATATATATATATATATATATATATATATATATATATATATATATATATATATATATATATATATAACCAAACTCACCTGTTTATTATTACATAAATCTGTTACACTTAAAATATATACCCAACATATGAGAAAAATATGCAACTCACTCCAAGACAATAATATATATGAACACTGAATATTCAAAGATCTCTTACGTTACTCTCAAAACAAAACTAGGTGATTATATATGGAACTAATCAAACACCAACCTCTTACTTTGGTTCTTAGTCAGGGATTACGAGTAAAGCCCTGATAGAAAATATTGATGATCGAAATAATATGCACTTTACAGAAATAGATATATTCTATAAAAGTTACAGCAGCAATTCACAAGAATCCACACCAAAAATTAATCCTTCAAAATATTAAATCTTAACAAAACCTCAAACTAAGACAAATAAATGTTTCTTTAGGAAAATTATACTATCACTTGTTTCACAGGAATTAATTTATGAATATATTTGATTTTGATAATTAATAAAAAGAGTTAACATTTTATCACTCTAATGATTAAACACTAAATGAGATTTACATATATTTAACGGATACAGTTACGTCTTATAGCTCACACGAAGTTACCGAATAGGTAATCAATATAAATACACTTCACTGTTTAACCTAAATCTCACAGGCCCAGTTACAAAGTCTAGGTTAAATTAGTACTTACATTAACACACTACACTTGATTTAATATTCAAAAAAAATTTCACCAACGTTTAAACAACACTATATGTAATATAAGTTGGGTAAAAAACTTATTCACAATTTAAAAGAAACACTTTTGAGAGGAGAGAGGGCTGGCTAACGTTGGCTCTTACAAAGGAATAGGCTGGAAGTCTTCTGCTGTTTATGCATTCCCTAAGGGGCTGATATATATTGACTTAATTAATGTAGATCCTTCCAGGTCATGGTCTGGAAGCTTGGGGGCAGGCTTACGGCGCCAATGTTACCCACTAGTCAAGTAGCAGACGAGTTCCAACATACATGGCGAGGGGACTCTCTCTCAACTATCTCCGCCCACCTTCTCCTCAAAACATTAAAAAAAAAGAGTAAATCTACTTTGAGAATCTTCATGCACTTTCTAACTATGTGGAAGCATAAAAAATTACGTAATCCCTCGAGTTCATACCTCGTGTGAGTTATAGAGAATACCTAAATGAGATTACATAAGACTTAATAACTAAACTGAGTGAAATAAAAATCTATATCTTAAAATTAATGCAAATTTACATATGCTGAATTGAATGAAAAATACAATTTAATGAATGACGAAAGTCTTACGTAATTGATGTACATTACTTACACATACAAGAGTTGAACTCTCCTTACAAGGTGGCTATACATTTCTTGAATACACAAAAGAAAATACATGAATAAAATATTTACTCTTATACAACACCAGCTTCGTAAGATACCTCCCACTAAAAGATTATATATTTTGGGCCAGAATCCACCGATTCAGCCCGAGATAAATAATCTGCAACCACGTTATCTTTACCCGAGATATGCTTTACATTAATACAATATGGTTGCAAATATAATGACCACTTAGTTAACCTTTGATTATTATTCTTATTAACAAAAGTTAAATGATTGTGATCTGATTAAACTGTAATTTTTTCATGCTGTGGTCTATTCACATAAACTTCAAACTTACTTATTGCCTTGATTAGGGCTAGCAGTTTCTTTTCAACTGTCGAGTAAGCTTGTTGTTGCTTCTTCAGCTTCGACGACATGAAACAAATAGGGTGAAGAATTCCTTCCTTGCCTTCTTGTAATAGGACACCATTCCCAGTTCCCATTATCTAATGCATCCACTTGGATAAGGAATGTCCTATTGAAATCCACTGCTTGTAGTACCGGTTTCGAAGTTGATAGAGCCTTCTTTTGACTTTTCCTTTTTCCTGGTGGTTTGATAGGTCTGGTCACTGATCTTATCCAAAATCCAGAATGGTCCTTAAAATTTGCTGTTAAGAGGGAATCTTCTTATCGGTAAGTAAAACAGCACCTATCGTGCTACTTCAAACTGTCTGTTCTTACTTTTCATACCAAACCTTTTCTTCGTTTTTCCTTGCCTCATTTTCATGCTTTTTAAGGAAAATTTCCTTATCATGCCAATCCTTTTCCTTTAATTCTTGACATATTCACCATCCGTTCCCTCTTGATCTTTCCTTTTTTTCTGCCGGCATTTTAATTGGTCCTCGTACTTCTCGTTCAAACAACATTTCATCCGGACTACATCCCATGCTTTCTTGATAAGCATTGCGTACCTCAAATAACATCAACGGTAGTCCGATGACCCATTCATTCCCTGTTTCGTTGAAGTACTTTGTTAACATGACTTCAGGGTATGATGAAACCTCTCTAAGGCACCTTTGGTCTCCTGGTAATAAGCAGTAGATAGTTGTTGTTCCACACCAAACAGTTTTATTACATCCTGAAACAATTTTGACGTGAAATTTGTTTTTCGGTCACTCTGAAGGATTTTCAGAATACCAAACTTAGTAAAAGTATCTAGTAATTTCTTGGCAATTACTTTTGCACTTATGTTCCTGACGGGGATAACTTCTGGGTGTCTCATCACTAGACACATCAGGTTTAACATAAATTCGTGACCTTTCTTCGTTCTTGGTAACGGACCGACAATGTCGATCATTACCATGCTGAAGGGTTCTCCTCGCACTTTAATCAGGTGTAAGGGAGCTTCCTTGATGTACTCAATAGGCTTTTCAGCCATCTGACAAACGTGATATGCATGACAAAACTGGCTCACAACCTTATGCATGCCAATCCAGAAAAGTGTTTCATAATCCTCTCCGCCGTTTTCTTTATTCCAATGTGTCCCGTCTCATGTGGTACACCGATCACCTGTCTTCTCAATGGTGCGGGAATCAATATCTGACAGTATATCACCCATTTGGCATTCCCAGGGATATATGCGGATCTATGCTTCCCGATAATCAACCCTTCCTTAAGATAATAATAGGTGGGAGACTGCTGCACCTCCATCTCATCCACTATACGGTACAACGACTCTTTTAACGTCGCATCCTTCCGTTGCAATCCTATCAGCCTTTTCCTACTCACTTGTCCTACTTCTAATGCCGAGTTTTCTATTTCTTCCAGGTCAATTGCTTCTTTGTCTTCCTGTCCAATAGTCTGTTGTTCCTCTTCTCTCGGGCTCTCTCGGGAGTTCTCCTCTTGCGTACCATCATTGGAATCCTCTTCTTCTGAGAATAAATTTTCCAAATTCATAGCACCTTCGGTTTCTCTTTCTTCTTTGGCAACCACTTTTTTCGTCGTACTCCTAGTCGTCATAAAACTAGGAAACAGATACGGGTAGTCCTTTACGAGTTCAATCATAGGACTATACTTCAACGGTTTCTCCATCACAATGGGATAAGGCACAAACGGCGCTCGACTAACCTCATTACCCAACAGGACTTCTACTCCTTCGACAGCT
This sequence comes from Palaemon carinicauda, assembly GCF_036898095.1. Taxonomy (NCBI): domain Eukaryota; kingdom Metazoa; phylum Arthropoda; class Malacostraca; order Decapoda; family Palaemonidae; genus Palaemon; species Palaemon carinicauda. The sequence continues at coordinate 28,718,706 of NC_090750.1, read as the reverse complement.
AATGAATCTTATATCACAAAATCAAAATGACCTGTCACCAACTCACATGACCGTTTCAAACGGCAAATACGGGTAACCTCCTTTCCTCCTAATTCCTTCAAAATGACCGAATCTCCTGTGAGAGACTGTTTCACCAACGGGGGTACATCCAACCAAATAATGGTGTGATTTTTATCTCTGTCGTGGGCAAAGAGTACATTATTATCTTGAGCATATCTGACACTTTTCTTATGTTGTTCAATTTTTTTTTCTAAGGCTTTACCAGTTTGACCAATATAGATTTTTTTTTTACGCGAATTGCATGGAATACGATATACACATCCCTTGGTAATATCAGGAGAATTCTTTATTAAGGGTGTTTTTATTGTATTGCTACTCTCAAATGCTACATTTACAATGTAAATTTTTAACAGTTGGGGAATTTCTTTAAAAGAATTGATATAAGGTAGTATAAGTAAATTTTGTGTATTGTACTTCGTCCTGTTATCATTACCGAAAAAGGTCTTTATTGCTGTTTTTTGGTGCATCATCTAACATAATTTCAGGGTACTTCAGTTTCTTACTATCGTTCTTAAATGCATCGTTTCAAAGCAATTTTCAGCTAGAACTACCTACTATTCCTAAACAACAACCATGGTTCTTAAATGATTCGTTTGAAGCAATTACGTACATAACCATCTTATTTTTGAACAACCATTTCTGGCACTATTTCTAAAATATTGCTCTAGTTGCATCGTTCCAACATAAGTCACTTATTCGCAGATATTGCTCTAAAGTCGCCGGTTAGAAAAGTATCACTCTGGCGATTGTCGCTCTAGAGTATTAGTGCCCATAGAACGACAATGGATTCTTAATGCTAAGCGTCCTCCTGTAGTAATAATAACTTATGTACACTATCATGATGGTTTTCGTATAAGGATAAATAAAATAATAGGAGCTGTTTTTTTAAAGGGCATGAAAAAATGTTTTAGATGAAAGGAATGAGAAATAATCATATAGTCCAAGAGCTAGCAGCCGTTTATTTAACGGAGATGACCAAAATTCTAGTGCTCATTTTTGGAAAGGGTCTACCATGGGACATCCAAAAATGGGTACCTTTAAGTTGGGCAGTGCTGGGTGAGGATTTTATTAACCCTGTTTGTCCGACAAAATATGGGGTTAGGGCAAAGTAAATTAGCTGCACCTCCTCTCACACTGCGCCTAGAATAAAGAACTATATACCATGATGATGCCATTGATCTGTAGATTTATTTCATATCAAAAAACATTTATTAAATGATTATTGGGGGTCACCAGGGGTCAAAAGGTCAATGTCAGCCCTTTGAAATGGCAGTTTTGGGTATTAGCTGTATTTTGGCTAAATAAGACATCAAAACTTGCCCAAGATTTACTAAATATGAATAGAATATAAAGAAGAGACATAAATAAAGTTTTTTTGGAAGAAGATGGGATCTATTCCAGCAATATGATTTATAAGACAAAAGTAATTTTTAAAGGGTTCCTGTGAAATTCACTCGTCAAACCGTTTCAAATTTAGTTGATAGATAGTTCACCTATATTACTGAGATCTGTTTTATTGACTTTTTGTGCCCACCTGTTTTGTCTTTGAAACATTATAAAAAAATTTATTCTTTAATAAATGTAATGAACACCACCCTGCCGCTATAAATATTCTGCCACTAACAGCTGTAAGCTCTCGTCAAGGTCATATGGTATTTTAATGCATGCGTATTTTCACTTTTTACAATTCCTTCATCCGCTGTAATGATGTATGTGCAAGGACCTATCATGTAGATCAAAATCATTGAGGAAATTTTATGCAGATTTCTGGCAGTGAGAAATGTGTTCATATGTGTAATTTCAAAAGTGTTGATTCACAACTCCTTACACAAATAAATTTTTTATGTAAGTAAATAGCTGTTTACAAATAAGTAGAGTCCTAGAAATGAGCTATAAGAGTTTCAATTTGTTCAGGTTGATGTTGCTATTAACACTGCGTCCCTCACAATGGCTAGTGGGACTGGTAATCCACAGCAAACAAGTGATAACTGCCCTTACCTCCGCAACCAATCGACTAAGCTTGCTGTAACGACATCAAGGGTTTTACCAAATGTCTGCATATTCTGCAAAAAAAAAAAAAAAAAAAAAAAAAAAAAGAAAAAAAAAATATCGAAAGAAACTTCGGGGAAAGGAACAAACACCGCACGTGCATGTGATTCTATTGAAAAAAATATCAGAGAAACTGCTCGTGCTCTAAATGACAGTGAAATGCTTTTGATGATAGGTGCAATTGGGTTTCATAACAAAGAGGTGAAATATCATAATGACTGTAAACGAGCATATCTGAATCAAAAGAGGGACACATTAAAGAGAACAGTGTCTCCTGATAGTGAAAATGCAAACAGTATTGCTTTAACAAGTATATTCCAATACATTGAACCCTCAATCATTGACAATTATCGGCCCGAATAACTTGTTCCATTACATCGGCTTTACTAGAATTCTAGAGCAAATATCTGAAGTTGAGATTGTACCTCACAAAGTCTCAACTTTAAGGGAAAAAATTGTGAAACATTTTGGTGATAGAGTCAAAATAGATTGTTCAATTAGGAAAGAAGCTTTGGTAGTATATTCTAGCAGGGCAAATAAAAAACTGGCCCTTTCAATAGCTTCAAAATTTAGAAGCTCAGAAGAGCATATTGTGGCTGAAGCATCCTCTTCGTTGCGTTCTAACACAAGAACTTGATCTCAGTAGTGTCCTGTCCTATCCTCTCACTCCAGTTCCTTTCGCACTGTATCATATAACCGATGATATGAACAAGACATCAAATAGCACATTGATGGAAAAATTAGAAGCAATGGGAACCTCGAATGCCATCACAGACAGGACTGATGTCTATATTATTGATGCTATGTTTTTCTTCCGTATGCTTGACGTGCCATCCACCTATGGGGGGATGGCAATATCCATTTTGAAAACAGCTTGTAGCACTGGTCACATAGTTTGTGACACATATCCTAATGGGCCAAGTATCAAGGACATTGAACATGACTTGCATGGTAGGACACCCACTACCTACATAATCACTGGTTCGTCAAATAAAAAAACACCAGATCTTAACACGGCTTGGAAAATATCACAATTCAAAACAGAGTTTTTAGCCTTCTTGAAGGATAAATGGTCATCAGATAGGTATGCATCGACTCTTCAGGGACATCAGGTCTACTTTGCAGTGGATTATGAATGCTACCTTTACAGTTCAGCAGGTGGAACTGTCAACAGGATCCTGGTTCATGAGCCTTAGTGCAGGCATGAAGAAGCAGATACACGATTACTGTACCATGCAATCTTTGTTGCTGTTAACCATGATGTGGTCCCAGTGATTGTCATTTGCAGTAATGACACTGACGTCTTCATCCTCATTATCTACCATGCTAGGTTTCTTAATGCACAGATTTGGATGGATGCTGGCTTGAGTCCTAGAAATTCCAGGCATTTCATAGTTATGTCATATCTTGCAACCAAACTGACTGGACCTATATGCGATGCTCTACCAAGCTTCCATGCTCTGACAGGCTGTGATTACATAGCCACTTTTATGAGAAAAGCAAATTGGAAGCCATTTGAAATAATGAGAAACAACCCTAGTTTCACATCAGCTATTAGTCACCTTGGAGACTCAGATGTCATCGATTCAGATGTTGCTGCTGTAGTTAAAGGGTACTTGTGCATTGTCTATGGAGTTTGGAACCTGACAAGTGTTGATGAAGCCAGGATTCAACTTTTCCGCAAGTTGTATGCCCCAAAGAAGTAAACTGATCCGTTGGATAAAAATAAAACTACAAACCCCTGTTTTCTTCCTCCTTGCCAAAGAGTGTTGCAACCGAAGTTGCTGAAAACAAACTTTGTTGCACACATATGGAGGAATGCAAGGGAAGCCGATCCAGAGTCATTTGGTCCTGAAGGACATGGCTGGAAAGTCCAGAATGGCAGATTGATGATTGTGCAGTTCACTGGCTCAAATACCCCTGATAAGTTAATCGTTAAAGAATCTGAAGTACAGGAAGATGATGATGATGATGATGATGGTAATGATGAAAGTGACACTGAGAGCAGATATTCCTCGGATGAAGAAAGGGAAATAGATTTTAAGAGAAGTTCATATTAGTAATATAGCTGGAATAGATCCCAACTTCCTCAAAAAACTTTAGTTGTATATCTTTTTTTATATTTTATGCCTATTTACTAAACCTATAGCAGATTTGAATGTCTTATTGAGCCAAAATACGACTAAAACCCATATCCAGTATTTCAAAGGGCTGACCTTGACCTTTTGATCCCTGGTGACCTCTAATAACAAATCAATTAATTTAGTTTGATATCAAATACATCTACTGATCAATAGCATACTTTTGGTATATAGTTCTTGATTCTGGGCCCAGTGTGAGAGGAGCTGCAGCCAATTTACTTTCCCCAACCCCCATATTTTGCCTAAAAATGAAAAGTCCGTTTTCGGACAAAAGGGATCAATAAAATCCAAACCCACCACTGCCCAACTTGAAGATACCCATTTTTGGATGTTCCACGGTAGACCCTTTCCAAAAATACCCACTAGAATTTTGGTCATCTCTGGTAAATAAATGGCTGCTAGCTCTCGCTCTAAAATTATAATATCAAAATGAAAAACTAAAATTGTATCCACTCCCCTTTCATTTAACTTAATATCCTCATCCCAACTGAGATAAAAAACAGCGTTCACATGCATGTCTTTATAGAGTATTCTCTTGCAAACAATATGACAAATAACACGTATCTCGTCCTAAATAACTCTTATTCTTGGTAATAAATGAAAGTAATTATGAATCAAGTATTTTTTCTCCTTTTTAATGTAAATCGGTCTACATGCTCTAAGGCTAAGCGATACCTCAATTTAGAACCACAAACTAGTTATGGATGTTCCAGAGGGTATATCCTACTACCCTATCAAGTCACAATTTATCTGTAGGGGATGTTAAAAGATTACTATATATCATGTACCCTGCGGCTAGATTATTAAAAATCCGGGTTCATAGTGATTATCCATAATTCTTTTTCCATTTTTCTTCCTAGTGCAAATATTCAAATGGATTATAATCTCTCTCTCTCTCTCTCTCTCTCTCTCTCTCTCTCTCTCTCTCTCTCACACTCATATCTATAGATATGTAATTTTTTAATCGAATTATTTTGTTTATTTTTATAAGTTACTAAAATGTATTGTATGTACAAATAAATGTGTGAAGTCACATATGGTTCAACGCAAAGATGCAAGTATTTTCAAATAAATGCTCTCAGGGGTTTATAATCCTTAGCTTCATGCATTTAGAGAACATCACAAGAATGCGAATTTGATCAAAGCAAGGCAGCAGTCAAAGGAGATTTCTCTTCTGACGCAACTTATTTCTGGCTTCATCTGAATTTTCAGTAGCGCGCCAAGTTCTAACAACTTTGTTCCTTGTTTAAACAACATGAAATCACACATTGATAATCGAAAGTAGCTCATGAATTCTGACTACGATATGCACAGAAGAGGTTCCTTAATTTTATTCTTTTATGATAGCCTATTGGAAACGTCCCTGTCTTACAGCCTGTTAGACAAGTTCTAGACCCTTTTAAATTCTGTAGCTTCTAGTAGTGTCTACAAGCTCACCATTCTTTTGAGCTAGAGATGGGGGATTTAGGGGAGCCTATAGGTCTACCTGCTGATTCACCAGCAGCCATTGTCTGGCTCACCCTGTTTCTAGTTTCACAGAACGGGGGCTTGGCTGATTGATTGATTCTCCAGTTGGGACATCTGATCATGCCTTGATTTCATAATTAGTGAAGATTGAGCAGTCTGTCCCGGATGTGTCATACATATGTTAGATTTATATGAAATCTCAAGCAGACGGTATTGTCATTTTTAGTGATCTTTTAGGCTTGAATTGGTCCTTTGA
>NC_090750.1:28696413-28701413 GCF_036898095.1 Palaemon carinicauda | reverse complement strand
CGCTATGAGCTCTGTCGTTCGTTGGGCATGGTAGTTAGTTAGCAGGATGACCTCCCGGATTTTAAATAGCTTCATATATCAATAATTAATTATTTTATTACGTTAGCTATTTAGGCAATATAATCTTGTAAAGATATTTAGAGTCTCGGTGAGTGAATTAACCGAGATCTTGTCTCGCCTAGGTTCCTAACCTAGTCATGTTATTATACGTTAGACACTCCTCGGTTACCCTTGTGTACGGTGATTTCAATTAGGCAGAGATAGATATCTCTTTTAATTGGATGAACTTTACCCCCTCTCAAAAAGGGAATTTAAGGGTAATCCCTCTTCCCTCTGAGTGTAGCCTCAGGCTACAACCTTAGCGGGTCGGCCTCGAAATTTTAATTCAGACATGACTTTCCTACGGTTTTTTCTGTCCCTTCCTCCGTAACTGCAGATGCAGGGCTTTTTTGGGGTTTTGGCCAGAATCTCAGAGTTTTTAGGTCTGTGGTCGGTAGCTACCTGGCAAGTTGAATAGAATTATTTTGCTACGTTAGGCTACTGACATAGAAGGCTAGACCTCCCTAGGCCACTCCTGAAGGGTCTGTACGATATGACACTTCTTCCTGTGACCTAGCAGACTCGTCCTGTGTTAGTGGGCCCTAGGCTGAGGAATAGAATTTTCTTATGCTTAGGGGACACTGGCACTCCAACCCCGTTTCCTTTCCTTTCGAGGTGGGTGGCGAGGGTGCTACCAACCTCTTATTTGTAATAATATATCCCTAGGCTAAGGAATAGAATTCTTTAGCCGCCTGGGATAGTTCTAATACAGGAACGGAGTTGTTAGGTGGGGCAGGACAGGCTAAGGCCGGCTCCTGCTGTACCTTTCACAGGACCCTCTTTCCCTTCCCTTCAATCCCCTTATGTTGGCGATCCCGGCAACCTTACTGTTACCGGTGGGTTGCCGGGATTTACCAGACTACCCCTCTTTCAGTTGATAGCTGCCGGCCGGCAGTCTTAACATCTGTCGGCCAGCAGTAATGACAGCTGTGAGCTGCCGGCCATTTTGGTTGCCGGCCGGCAGTAAAGACTACTGCCAGCCGGCAATCATGGCTGCTGCCGGCCGGCAGTCATGGTGACTGCTGGAAGGCAACTAGGGCAGCTGCTGACCATGTTGGCTGTAAGTGGGAAGTCCCCTTCTGTTTATAAAGGTTCTTCAGTTCTTTCTTGAACTGCTAGCAACCGTGGCTACTGCCGGGGTGCTGCCTACCAAGCCGGCACAGAATGGTGCCTGCTCAACCGGCAGCACGCCGACTGTACTAGTACCGGCCGGCAAGGTTTAGATAGATCCTTGCCGGCGACAGTACTGTAGCTGGATGGAAGCTTGAATTTTATATTCTCCCCTTCCATTTGAACCTTCTTTCTGGAGAGGGTAGTAATAGTAGACTTTCACATCTCTTTTACTGTATATATATACAGTATTAGGTAGCCTCTTCTCCATGCTATCTCTTTTTCTTTTAGCTAGCAGGCTAGATGTGCTAGCATTAGCTAGCTATGCTGACGACATACTGGTTGTACTACAGTATATGTTTATACAGGTAGTTAGTATTTCTACAGTATAGGATATACTGCAAATAGAAAGCTTCTGTATATTTTATGCTAGTAGTGCTTTTCCAATATATTTGAATTTCTTACCGAAATATTTGTGGAACCCAATCTCATATTAAAAGAATTTAATTCTTCAATATTCTGATTAGTAATCAGTCTTCAGATTACCCTGCAATATTAAAATTTTAAGGACTGGAGATTACACTCCTAGCCCTTAAAGAGCAGAGCCCTTATCCTTGAGTCTCCATGATTAGGAAACTCTATGTTTCAATTTTGTAATGGGGGGGGGGGAGGGGGCACAGCAAATAAGTTAGGTGGGATATATACAAATGTATGTCTTTCTTTCCCATACTATATATAAATATACATTAGCCAGTATATTGCAATATAGTGCATACTGCAAATAGAAAACTACGTTATGATTATACAGTAACTATTTCTAGCATATATTGGTTATCCTCATGTGAGCTTATGCTGCAGCCGCTCTTACATTGAAGGAATAGTGTTTCTTCGTTAAGCTGACTGAGAAATCGGTCTTCCATACCCCACATTATTTAGTATGAAAGGGACAGTGAAGTATACACTTCCCTATCCCTAGGGGTTAGAAAACCCCTTTTTCAGTTGGAATTCCCTCGAAAGGAAATTCCTATCACTTAATACTGAGGGGAGGTACCAGCATTTGCTTGCAAGGGATATACAAGTATGTGTCTCCTACTATCCCAAGCTATTCTGTCAAGATATGACTTTTGATTTATTGATTATCAGTGACTTAATCAATCATATACTCATTTTGTTTTCCTTTCTTTACAGGAGGAATGCCAGATGTCATGTGTTGCAGTCTTCTGCAAAACTAAGAGTAAGTGTTTTTACGGACATAATGCATGCAGGTTTCATGCCCCCCTGCAATCTTATTTCCGGTCACCTGCAGTATTGGAACCCGCAGGCCTGCATAGTATGTCGGGCCCTATTGTCCGAAGGTTTCAAGAATCACAAGTCGGTGGAAACTAGGGATGCAGCTCGTTTCAAACTACGCAACTGGGTGAAAGGCTTTCAGAAAATCTCTCCGGACCTTACCTGCCTAATGACAAGATGCGTAGGTTTATATTTCTAACAGCGAGTAAGGAAATAGCAGTACCCCGGACACAAGGTACGTTTCCCGATGGCCAAATAACCTTCGGGAAGGAGGGCAAAAAGCGCCCACAGGAAGAAGGGGAAAATGTCGGGTTGGAATTACCTCCGTCCCAACAGGCTCATGAGCCAACGACATCGATATATCCGCCTTCTATCCCTCTTTTAGATGGAATGGACCAGTTATGGGCCCAAGTCAAGAATCTAGTAGAAAATATGTGCAAACAGAGCACAAAGCAGGAAGCGAAATGCAAGGTAGAGCTTGGCAAAGCTCCACTTGTCGCTCCTAAAGGGTCGTACAAAAGACTCGTAGATCAAGGCCTTCTGATATGCTCCACAACCAATCCCTGGAGGTTTGCGGAGCTAATGCCAATTTTAAACGGCAAACTCTACATCTTGGAGAAGATGGCTACTGTTCCTTTGGACAAAATCCAGTTCTGGCCAAGCTTTGACGCTTTCCCGACTGTTTCATTAGACTGAAGGATGAACCAACATCAGAAAAATGAACGGAATCAAAGGAGGTTATGATTCTCGACAATGATAAAACACAGGTTATCCTATCAAGCTGCATAGAAAAGGCGAGTTACTCGGTGTCGAAGGTATCCACACCGGGTAACAAGCACTCTTCCTTCCTTGCTCCTGCTTCAATTTCATTCCCCTTTACAGAGAAGGCTTTCAAATATGTCACTGAGGCAATAGAGACAGGTAAACCGTGTCCTACACTCAAAGAGTGTGAGCCTCTGTCACTAGCATTTCCCAGACAGGAGAAGAACTGGAAGGAGGCCCATTTCACCTTTTAAGTAGGAAGACTTGAGGCGGATATCGCCAGTCGACAATTTAAGGAAAATATTCCAAAATTATGTGAGTTTTTATTACAGGGCGAACAAGAAACAAAGGAGAGACTTGCAGCTTCCTTATCTCTACAGAACTACATAGAGTTCTGTTCGGCTCATCAATTTACCCCAGACATGCTTAAGGTTTTAGCCAAAATTCATATGGCTACTTTAGTAAAAGACATTTATGCCCTTATAAAGGCTAGAAGATCATGTAGGGAGTTTGTGTTTGCTAACGCAACAGCGAAACACGATACAAGAAAGCTAATATCTTGCAACATCTGGGGTAAAGACCTCTTTCCTGACGAGGTAGTCAAGGAGGCGATTAAGAACGCCTCTACAGAGAAAGTAGGACTTCTCTAAAAGTGGGGCATCCTTTCAAAATGAGAATCTTCTGAGGTTGTGGGTCCCCAACCTGAAAGGAAGATGGAGAGGTCTGGACATCCATTTCGAGCGGTTCAACAACGATCCAAAGTTGTAGTGACCGAGACATCACAGACAGATGGTCGAAGAAAGATTCCTACTGATCAGTCGAAGAATAGGAATACTTCTAGTAGGAGGGAGATTCCTTTAGGATCGCTGGACCTTCGATCCTTGGGTCAATGGCCTAATCAGGATTTGACTTAGTTGAGAGGGGGAGATATCTCTACCACCATTTCCTCTACTCCTCCGATTATCCAAAACCCTACTGGAGGAGTTTACCTGAGAGCTCTAGAGCTTACAGGTGGTAAGGAAACTTTAGTTCACTGAATTCCAGGGAAGGCCGTTATATGCTTACGAAAAGGACTCAAGAAAATTCAGAGTCATTCAGGACTTATCGCCACTCAAAAAGTCCAAATGAAACGAGTCCAGGAGGTTTATCCTCCTGAACATAAGGACCCCGTTGCAGAAAAGGTGCCTATAGTCTTACCAGACCTGAGAGTCGTCTACCGGCAGCTTCCAGTCAATCACCCTTTTTCCTCATATCTAAGATTCAGGTTACACAAAGTAACGCACTTCCTAGGGAAGATACTCGTCAGACTAGACAGAGTCCTAGCTGCCTTCATGAAATTGACAGACATAGTCATGCAATATTTAAGCCTAAAAAAGGTTCAGGCAACATTGTTCCTGGACAAGAGGCTGGGGTGGGCAGTACCCTAGGTGGCTGGTCTATGAACATCCGAAGAAATGATCTGGTCCCTGGAACATCGTGGATGAAAGATTTAGTTTAAGATTCCCAAAATGAGAACTGGGAGGAACCTTGTTCTCTCTCCAGTTCGCAATAAAGGTAGGCCCTGTGCTAAGAGCACAACAGCAAGATGCGGTGGGAACCTGGAAAAAACAAGCATCAAAAGCTCGAAGAGGCCTAAGAAGACCGATAGCGGTCCTTCCTTAATCACTTCCCTAACAAAGGTCAAAGCCCAAAAATCCCAAGACCATGTTTGTCCAGTCATGAGTAGGGAAACTCTCTCC
>NC_090750.1:28643913-28688913 GCF_036898095.1 Palaemon carinicauda | reverse complement strand
TCTGTCTTGCTAGACCATGCCGGAGATGATATTAGACTTCTTCCTTCATTTTGCTCTTCTTCTCAGGACCCACAAGATAGGACTGCTGGCGAAGATCATTATAGAGAGTTGGATGGCTAGAGATTACATTCTTTAAGTCTTGCGACTGTCAAAGAGAGAGGTGGCTCAAGAATCGATCCAGGTTATTTAGAACCTCTGTATTGGTTTGTGGCATGGAGGAAGCAATAAGGTCTTTCAATGAATTATCCGCTCCTGGTGTCTCTACCTTAAAATTAAGATTAACAACCGTCTCACTAGAACCATTTCCAGTTTCCCTAGAGTGATAAGCCTTGAGTAAATTAACATGAGTGATCTGAGTGAGTTTTATACGATCTGGAGTTCTGATAATATAGGTATTATTGTTTACATTTTTTTATGATTGGATAGGGTCTATAAAACTTAGCTTTAAGAGGGGAACCAGGGACAGGAAGGTAGGCCAACAAAAGGTCATTAGGTTTAAATTTTCTGACTTTACAAGCTTTATCATACTTTCTCTTCATTAAGATCTGTTGACCCCTCAATTTCTCCTCAGCAATTTTCCTAACCTGCATTAATGTGCTTTTAAGTTTATTCATATATTGTTGAATGGTTTGGCTAGTCTCAGAAGGGGTGTTCAACCATTCCTCTTTAATTACTGAAAGAGGTCCTCTAACTGACCTCCCAAACAACATCTCGTAGGGTGAAAAACCAAAGGACTCATGGGGAACTTCCCTGATAGCAAATAGAAGAAAATCAATGACCTCATCCCACTCAAGTTGACTTTCAAAACAGAATTTCCTAAGCATACTCTTAAAAGTTTGGTGCCAACGCTCGAGGGCACCCTGAGACTCTGGGTGATAGGCAGCTGACAAAGTTTGTTAAGATTTAGTTCTTTAAGTACCTGAGCAGAAAGGTCACTGGTGAAATTTGAACCTCGATCACTTTGTATTTCCTTTGGGATACCAAAATTCATGAAACTTTCAGTAAAGAATTAGCAATGTTCTTAGCAGAAATGTTACGAAGAGGGATGGCAATAGGGTATCGGGTCGTAAGCAAGTATTGATTACCTTTCTTGGTTTTTGGTAAAGGACCAACGTTATCTACAATTATCTTACTAAAAGGTTCATCAGGGACTAATATCAGTTGTAAAGGTGCGTTGGGTATTACCTTGTTAGGTTTTCCTGATATCTGACATACATGACAAGTGCGAACAAATTCTGCTACATCCTTTTTCATATTAGGCTAAAAGAAAAAATTCAAAATCTTACAATAGGTCTTATGAATTCCTAAATGTCCTCCATAGGCATCATGAGCTATTTCCATTACAGAATTCCTAACAGAAAGAGGTAGCACAATTTGTTGCTTTTTGCTCCAGGTGTCTTCACTAGATCTCTTAGGGGAACGGTAAAACCTCATTAACAAACCAGATTCAAAGTAAAAACATGGGGATTTGCTAATCTCACTTCTAGACACCGCTTGGTCATGAAGCTTACGAGTGACAACACAAGAAGGATTTACAGAGCAATTGGGATCAGGTTCAATGTTTTCACCTACAGGTTTTTCAATTACAATGACATTGGGAACTACCAAAAGTCCTGCAAGGTCATTAGTCAATAATAAAGTTACGCCTTTTACTAGAAATTCAATATCTCTTATGCCTACCAGCACATTGCCCTTCTTTATAGGACAATCAAGATGAACATTAGCAAGGGGAACTTTAGATATTTGTGAAAGGTCTTTCACGAGAACATGTTCTTTAGTTATGTTAGCTTCAATATTAGGGAGAGCATTTCTCAAAAGTAAACTTTGCGAAGCACCTGTGTCACGAAGTATCCTGACTTTATACTTATCCCCATCAGAGTTCAAAGCTACAGTTCCATCAAAAGTAAAATCATCAAATACATTTACAGGCTTTTCAGAATGGATATGGGAGACAGGCTTAATCTGACCATCTGTTTTACCTTTAAAGTTAAGAAAAGGGTTAAATGGGTTCCGAAAAGGCAAGGAAGTTTTACATTTAGGATCTGGACAGTTTTTAATTGTATAACCGTCTTTCTTACAATAACTACAACGAACATTAGATGCTTTTGACATATCAGTCAGAGTTTCAGAGTTTTTAGCTGGAAATGTTTTTACATTCTGGTCGGTTCTCTTACTTTTGCCAATTGTATGTATTAAAGAGTAAGTGTCTGCTAGAGAAGCTGCCTTTAACAAGTCTTTCTTCCCTATCCTCTAAATACATCATAATGTTCAAAGGAAGCTTTCGTTTAAACTCTTCAAGTACAATAAAATTTTCTAATTCAGCAAAAGTACTTACTGCAGCAGATTTTACCCATTTCCTAAACTCCCTTAATTTTTCTGAAGCAAGTTTTACATAGGTTTGAGTTGTGAACTTAGTTTTGTTACAAAAGGTCTGACGACATCCCACGACAGAGATTGAAAAAGCATCCAAGATTGCTTGTTTAACATTTTGAAAATCGTAGTATTTTCGAGATGTCTACAAAATTTTACAGCTTTCCCAGTTAATTTCGACCTTAATAGCCAAACCCACTGATCGCGTGGCCAATCAAAATGCAAGGCAGTCTCTTCAAAAGTCTTAAAATAATCTTCAGGGTCATAATCTGTGAATGTGGGAACCCACTTAATGTGTTTTGTTAAATCAAAGGGTTTCTCCTGAGCTTCCAAAACCGAAATTTCATGTTCCTTATTCTCTCTAGAAAGCTTTGCCTTTTCCTGTTCAAATTTAAGTGCTATCGACGCTTCATAGTCCATTTTTTCTTTCTCTCTCTCTAAAGTTAATTAACTGAAGTCTAGCTTTCTCTATATCGAATTTTAATTTAACTTTCGACATTTGTCTCTCTGACTGTAACCTTTGAGCTTCCGCTAATCTCTCAGATTTTAATTTCAACGCCGCAAGTTTCACGCATTCAAGGGAAATGCGCTCATATTCTAACTGCTGCTCGTGGGCTAGTACTGCTGGTTGACGAGTTATACAATGACTAGCTTCATTGACTAGTTTACCCAAACGCATATAATGCTTAAGAATCAGGTTGCGAATTTCATTCTTCCGAATCTTACTCTTAGTGTCAATTTACAAATGACTAGCTAACTCGAAAAACTCTAGTTTTTTAGCATTTGTGATACTAGCTAACTCAGCAGAGGGATCTGCAGCAAACTTCTGAACGTTAAATCGAGCCATGGTTAAATTTAAAGAAAACTTCCTTTAGTAAACAATTGAATTCCTGTTTTACAATTCTAATAGACTAACACGTTCCTGCTGCCATTCAAGTAAATGCATTACAAACCACAATACAAAATTATCATGTTAGCGAGTTTAGTTTCCCGACAAAATTAAACAACAAGCATTACAAATAATACGATTATTTTAGGGTTTTTAAGGAAAAGGGACAGTCCCGATTCGAAAGCAAAAGGTAATAAAGAACACAAGGGAGTGAAACCAATTTTTACAGTCCCGATTCAAGCTGATATGGAGGAACTAAGGAAATAACCCGTTGGTCCTAAACAAGCGTTATTTACTCCAAACTTTGAACATCGGCGCAGAGAAAAAATAGAGTTAAAAAAGGTTTACACGATACCTCACCTATCGTCTAAACTACGCGATCCTGGTATCGTCCAACCCAGGGGAAATGACTGAAAAAGTCGTAGTTGTAATTATATAAGGACAAAATATGGATAAGAGCTTCCGGATAGCTCTCGTGAGTCTCGAGGAGTCGTCAACTCGGTGAGGGTGAAAATAAAAAATATACTACTGGGTTAACATTACCCAAAAGAGTAAACTGTCTATAAACAACAATACGAAAATGGTTTCACATCATGCACACATATCATTAACCCTAATAACAGGTATTCACAATGTTTACAATAAATCTTGAGTGAAACTAAAAATATTGAACATTATTTGCGGCGACAATTGTCTAACTGAATGAATCTTCAATACGGTAAACTAGATATATCCCTGTAGGCCCCCAATTTATGTGACGGCTTTATGGCCAAGGTTCAGAGAATAAAAAGTTCTTCCATAGGTCATATAAAGTAAGTAAGGAATGGTTTCATTTCAAAACAGAACAAAAATTACCACTTTAATATTTAATATTGAAATAGTTTACATAACTACGTTAATCCCTTTCTTACTGGATAAACCAGGAAACACTCAAACAATCCTGCACCGGACAAATACCAAAATCAATAAACCTTAATATACTAAATCTGGAATATAAGTTACGTTATCAGTTTCACTAAGGTTCACTCAAGATTTATATAAAACGGATTTTGAGCGAAGCGAAAAATCTATTTTTGGGTGAGATGGCCATGTCGTCCTGATGGAAGTTCCTATAGGGTAGCTTCCTAGGGTATATTAAAACTACGGCAATATTCCCAGAGAATTTACCTTAAGGTACCAGAATTCTAACTCCTGGAGCGAATATCCCTCGTGAAAGAGATATCGCGACATATCAGAGGACGTATTCTTGACACGCCACATGGCAATCTGCACCCCGAACAGAGATTTCGTCTCGCAGGGGGCAATTAGCAAGAAACGAATTCGGGAAAGAAAAAGGGGGAGCTGCAACCAAGGCTCCCTATCTCCCGTTTCGTAAGCGTGCCTGGCGTCAATCCTGGCGCCATCTGTATTCCTTGTAGCGTACACGAGGTGCTACAGATACTGTATGTAGGGAGGGGTCCTACAGCCCTTTCTTAGAAAGGCAAGGGCGGGTTCATCAGGACGACATGGCCATCTCACCAAAAAATAGATTTTTCACTTCGCTCAAAATCCGTTTTTTGGGCTCAAGCCTTGTCGTCCTGATGGAAGTATACCAGAGCATTACTGTATCTGTGGATTCTCAGAACGTGCCATACTCCCCGGAGGTAATTTTTCCCGGTCGACTAGACCTAGAGACCTAAGATATTACCGTTATACATCTTTTCAACTAACTATAAACCAAGTTAGAGCTTCCTGCCCCCTACAGGGAAGAGTCCTACTAGACTCTGGAAAAGTCTCGAGGAGTACATATACTTATGTATGACTACCAAGCAAGCTAATATAGTGGTCTCACCCTATATTAAGTAAAGCATAGTTTGTAAAGAACCACTGCGTCAATATGAAATATCGACCAGTTATCCGCACAATACTTGTATTGGACAAAGGTTTATATCCGCATAGGAAGAAACTAGTAAAACCGCCCTCGTCCCCTTATGGGACGGAGTCCTCCCATTAAGGGAATCATAAACCAATGCAACATAGCTTGCATAAAGGAACAATTCTATTAGAATTATCCCAGATAAGGTACATAGAATAAATGCTCAATTATACCAATAAATTGACACAGGTGAAAGAGACATAAGGTTCTCAAGAATAAGTTTATTGACCGACAATAAATAGACAGGTTAACAACAATTATATATATATATATATATATATATATATATATATATATATATATATATATATATATATATATATATATATATATATATATATATATATATATATATATATATATATATATATATATATATATATATATATATATATATATATATATATATATATATAAAGAGGATAACCCAAAACTTTAAGCATAAGTATGATAGTAAACAGAACTTGTTTATCTGAAAGAAAAACCATTAAATGCCACTTTTTTAAGATACCGAGGTATCAAGTCATAAAAGTCTGTATTACAAATCAATCACATTAGCTTTAGAAACGCTCGACACACATGTCTGCACTTATGCTAGGTTCACCTTTGGAAATGGAACAGTCTATATGGGCACTCGGTGCCCTCATTTAGTTTGTAGTACAGTATGTAACTACACACTCACCCTGGAATTAATCGTCCTAATTAAAGCCACTGTTCCTCGCAGAGTTAAAAAGTAGGGTTAACAACGCGACCCACTGCTACCACAGATCTCTTTAGTTCCTCTACTTGCTTCGCATAGTGGCGAAAGAACACTCTGGAAGACTTCCAGCCAGTGTATGAACGGAGATGTTCAAAATCCATACAATTAAAGAAATTTAAGGATGAGGCAACTTTCCTCGGATCGTGACCTACGGGTGTACTGTCAGGATCCGCTCTGCGAATAAAATATGTGATTTTCGCTCTGAGTTGCTTCAGAGATAAATTTGAGCCTGATGTTTCTCCTCTGAATAGTTGACCACCCTTGAAGTCTGAAGTTCAACGAAGATAGACCTTTAGGCATTCTACTGGACATAGAGATGAATCTTCTTTCAGAGGGCAGATTCTCCAGGGACCACACCTGTTGGTGGGTAACTCATTCTTGGCGAGAAACGTAGGATCCGAAAACAGGTTCAGTTCCCCCCATCCAGGAACTGAACATGACCTGCCTCTCTCTAGAGGGCTACGATCTCACTAACCCTGGCCCCGGACGCGAGTACAAATAGGAAAATAACTTTTTGTGTCAGATCCTTTAACGCACATTCTTCATTGCTCAACAGAGAAGCGAAATGAAGAACTTTGTCTAAAGACCATGAAATGGGCTTTGGAGGTGCTGAAGGTCTGAGCCTAGCGTAGGCTTTCGGAACTTTATTAAAGATCTCGTTACCTAGGTCGACCTGGAAGGCATATAGAATGGGTCTTGTCAAAGCAGACTTACACGCTGAAATCGTGTTAGCTGCCAACCCTTGACCATGGAGGTGGATGAAGAAAGATAAGCAGAAGTCTGTCGAGATCTCCTGCGGACTCTTCGCCTTGACAAAGGCCACCCATTTTCTCCAAGATGACTCATATTGCCTTCTAGTAGATTTGCACTTATATTTCTCTAGGAAGTCTATTCTGGCTTTCGAAATCCCGAAACGCTTTCTCACCGCAAGGGAGAGAAAATCATGAGCTGCAGGGTCCGGGTTTTCTGTAATGAAGCGCAGACAGTCGACTTATGGACTCGCTGGGTCAGAACTGGATGTGGTAGCGGCACAAACTTCAGCTGTAGTTCCAATGCCAAGGGGAACCACACGCTGTTCGGCCACTTGAAGGCCACTATTGCCGCTACCCCCTTGAAGGATCTCAGTTTGTTGAGGACCCTCAACAGAAGGTTGTGAGGAGGGAACAGATAAATCCTGGACCATCTGTTCCAGTCGAGGGACATCGCGTCCACTGCTTCCGCTAAGGGGTCCTCGTACGGGGACACGTACAGGGGCAACTTCTTGTTGTCTTTCGTCGCAAAGAGGTCTATCTGCAGTTCTGGGACTTGATTCAGAATGAAGGAGAATGATCCTGCGTCTAAGGACCATTCCGACTCTATCGGTGTGAACCTGGATAGAGCGTCTGCTGTCACGTTGCGGACTCCTTGAAGGTGAACTGCCGACAGGTACCACTTCTTCTTCTCGCCAATCGGAAAATGGCCAACATCACCTGGTTGAGAGGTGGTGACCTCGACCCTTGACGATTCAAGCATCTCACAACTACCTCGCTGTCCATCACCAACCTTATGTGGATCGAGTGACGCGGGGAGACTTTCTTTAAGGTAAGGAGCACTGCCATAGCTTCTAGAAAGTTTATGTGAAAGGTCCTGAATAGCTTGGACCAAGTCCCCTGGACTTTTTTCCGATGAGAGTGACCTCCCCATCCCTCCTTTGAGGCGTCTGAGTGAATCGTCATCGACGGGGGAGGTGGCTGAAGAAGAACCGACTTCTTTAGATGTCTGGCTTGGGACCAAGGCCGGAGAAGAGTACGTAGCCGAAGCGAAACTGGTCTTCTAAGATCTCTTCGCGCGTTTGATGCATAACTTCTCCAAACTCCGGTTGCATCCTTTAGCTGTGCTCTTAGCACTGGGTCTGTCACCGAAGCAAACTGGAGAGAGCCCAGTACCCTCTCCTGTTCCCGTCTTGATATCCTTTCGGAATCTAGAAGTTTCTTGATAGAACCCGCTATCTCCTTCCTTTTCTTCGCCGGGATGGAGAAACGGTGTGACAAAAGGTCCCAGTTGATTCCCAGCCACTGGAACTTTTGAGATGGAGAAAGTCGAGACTTTTTTCTGTTGATCTGGAAGCCTAGGTACTCTAGGAACTGGATCACTTGACTGGAAGCTTGCAAGCATTCTGTCTCGGGTGCTGCCCACACCAGCCAATCGTCCAGGTAGGCTACTACCCGAATTCCCTTTTAGGCGTAATTGTTTGAGAGCTGTGCTCGCAAGCTTCGTGAAAATTCTTGGGGCTATCCTTAGCCCGAATTGCATGGCTCTGAAGGCGTACAGTCTTCGTTGTAGCCTGAACCCTATGTAGGGGGAGAGTCGACGGCTGATTGGGATGTGCCAATAGGCGTTTGACAAGTCTATAGAGACTGAGTATGCCCTCTGGGGCAGTAAGGTCCTTATGTGTTGCAGTGTTAGCATTTTGAATTTGCAATTCACTATGAACTTGTTGAGTGGCGACAAGTCCAGAATGACTGAGCTTTTCCGAGTCTTTCTTGGGAACACAAAACAGCCTCCCTTGGAATTTGATGGACTTCACCTTTCGGATCACATTTTTCTCCAACAGTTCTTGAACGTACTCCTCCAGAACGGGGGTGGAGTGTTGGAAAAACCGAAGGCACAGGGGTGGAGTGCTGTACCAGCTCTAGCCTAGTCCATTCTTGAGTAGGCTGTGGGCCCAGGGATCAAAGGTCCATCGATCCCAAAATTTCAGAAGTCTCCCTCCTACCGGTATTATTTCACTTGGACTGCCGTCCTGAGGTCTTGCCTCCCTGACCACGACCACCCCTGAATCCCCTTCCCCTTGAGGGGCGCCTAGACGAGCCTCTGGCTGCTCCTCTAGGCTTTGCTCAAAAGGAAGAAGACTGCCCTTCCAACGTTGGGGTGAATGCCGTGGACTGTGTCGACACAGCCTGGGGTACCCACTGAAAAGTGGTTAGGGTTTGTGCCACCATCTGGGGCACTGGAGGCAATGGCAATTGCAGTTGCTGTTGCTGTCTAAAAGGCTTGGCTGGCCGAGAGTGTAGCCTAGTCCTCATAGTCTTCCTCTTTGTTGAGGACCCTCATCCGGGGAAGACTTTCTTTTGATAGCCAGGCCCAACTTCTGGAGAACGTTTCTATTCTCCACGTTGGGCTTATCAAAAACTTCTTTGACCAAATCGGTAGGGAAAAGGTCTTTTCCCCAAATGTTGGAGGATATTAATTTCCTTGGCTTGTGCCTCACCGTAGCCGCGGTAAACTCGAACTCCCTGCAAGCTCTCCTCGCCTTGACGAAGCCATAAAGGTCCTTTGTCACTGTGGCCAGGTGAGTCTTAGCCACCACCATGAACACTTCATGGACCTTGGGGTCACTTGCCATCGTCTCAAGAGTAGTCTGAAGAGACATTGAGGCAGCCAGTCTTTCTTTTGTCTCGAACTCTCTTCACAAAAGAAAGTCAGACAGCTTGGGGAGGTCCTCGCCGAACTGCCGTCCGGCAATATCAGCCTCCAACTTTCCCACTGATAACGAAAGATGGACGTCCTTCCGGTCTTTGTGGTCCATAGGCAGGGCCAGCGACAAGGGTTTACACTCCTCCAGGGAGGGGCAAGGCTTGCCGGCCTCGACTGCTTTTAGTAAAGCCGCAAACCTTTTCTGTAAAAGGGGGAAGGCTCTAGCAGGAGAGGACACAAAGGAAGAGAGCTTCTTGCTCAATGCAGCTACCTTTGAGTTAGAGAAGCCCCTCTCTTTCATCGAAAATGAAAGTAGAGCTTGAGCCTTAGCATGGTCCATCACTCTGACCTCCTTCGGCTCTGTCTCCTCCTTTGAAGCTGGTTCCTTCCTCAGCCGGACATAACAGTCCGGATATGATGCCTTGCTGGGCCAGAATTCCACCTCCTCTAGGGGAACTGAGCCCAGCTTATCCGAGATGACGATCTTTCCAGTCGTCATCGGCATGTGCTCAGCATACCTACATGGGTTAGCATCTAAGCACAAGGGAAGGTCTTTCACATTGAGCCTTTTCTGGGGCCTATGTGATTCTGCAAGGCACTGCATCCGCAGTTCCATAGCAGCCGCCTTCTCCTGATTCTCCTGCTGCATTTGTTGGATCATTCCAACAATAGAAGAGAGTGCCTGTCCCATCTCTACTTGGAGACCGGCCGATGTTGAGGGAATAGGCTCCGGAATCTAAACCAGAGTAGCCGACACCTCGTCGACCTCTTCCTCTACGACGTCCGGGGCTTGAACTTCATCCTGGCCTTCTGCCAGGAGGTCTTCTTCCAAACGCTCGTCCACGTCAGACATCCTGTCATCTAACTGGATGTCTTGCATCGCGACCGCGACTTCCGCATCCACCTGGATCTGACTTTGGGGGATCTCCTCTTGAGGCTGGGGAATCACTGCATCAGCTGATGCCTTAGGGAAAAGATACGCCCTCATATTCTCACTTGGAAGATAAGGGCCAGAGGTGTTCTTTTGGAAGCCCCTTACCCAGGTACGAAGCTTCTCCCTTGCTATACTCCTTGATTCCGCCGTCCTAGGGGAATCAAAGGCCTCAGTAATCAGGTTAGTGCACACCGTACATACCTGAGGGTCCCAATACTGGAGATCATCCTTGGAGACAGCGCATGCTGCGTGTCTCCTACAAAACTCATGTCCGCAGAGGTTCTTGCTGTGGACGTTGCAGAAAACATTTCCGCACTTCGGAGGGTCCTCCTGTAAAGAGAAGAAATTTCCATGAGTATCAAGTGAACTATGTATCACTGGATATGCATAGTATAGCATAACAATTCAGAAAGGAAAGACACACACTTGTGTTTCCCTCACAACCCATTCTTGCAGCCTTCCAGATAATAAAATCAAATGGTTCATCTCTTCTAGAGTAACCAATGCAAAGTTTCCAGAGGAAACATGTGGAGCTCACACCTAAGCAATGATTTTAAAATCCTGGATAATAGACAGGAAAGAACTCACTTTCCTATCTGTAGGGCAACAGCAAAGGACTGTGCAAGAAAACACAAAAGTGTTAGAACACACAGTGCTGTACCAAAACCCATACTATAGTTTTCTTCTTACATTATATGTTATACTGAAGAATACTGGTACAGTATAGGAGGTTTACGTACACCATAACTAGCTTTAAAGTATACTACTTAACAGCTATAAGGCGGCAGAACGCTGGTTCAAATGCATGTGCCGGCCGGCAGCAACTGCCGGCTGGCAAAAGCCAATGTCGGCAGTCTACACAAGGTAGTACCTGGCTGCCGGCCACACTCTTGGTGATCGGCAGATAAGGGCTGACATTAGCCGGCCGGCAAAGGTACAGGACCGATGCTAGCCGGCAGCAAAAGAACCAGAGGACTACAACCGCCCGGCAGCCGGCAATCCGAAAGAGTGCATATAAGGAAGGGGAGAATCTAATTCAGGCTTCCTGACCAATGCTGTCCGACTCTGCAGGCCGGCATGGATGAGGGACCATGGGAGGTCCGGGCAGCACTCAAAACAGAAGACCCTTGCCGGCCGGCAGCTCTGCCGGCCGGCAAGGGGCTGAGTCAATTCCACATCCTAACCTATTCTAGGTCCAGATGTAGAATGACGTACAGTACTGTAATGGCTGGGCCATTACGGAGATAGAGGGGGAAGGGACAAAAGAGGGTCCCACCAACCTTGCTTTAGTGACGGATCACCCGCAGCCAAGAAACTCATCTTAGCCTAAGGGAGATCCAAGGGGGGAGGCCAGCAATACTTGCCAGCTCCTAGAGCACCAAAGCAATGAAGGTGTTGCTACTTCCAGGGAAAGAAACTTATCCTCCCCGAGAACAGCAACAAGGACTAGTCTGGTAGATCACAAAAGAAGGAATCATATTGTACAGAAACCTTCGGAAGTGACCCAAGGAGGCTAATCCACCTCTGTCTGTGTCAGGCCAGCGAGGGAGACTCTACCCTAAGCCAGACAAACACAGACTCAGACTAAAAAACTCTGTTGTGCTGTCCCTCTTTGAACCAGACTTACTGGAACAGGAAGGTACAGTAACACCCCAGTATAGTTTTATCGAAAATTAATTCAGATAAACCGCTTAGGGATAAGCCCAAGGCTTAAACAGAGGGAAAGGGATTGCATACCTTCTCCGAAGAAAACAAAGCAACCGGGGAGTATGAGAAAGTATACTAAGGCTCCATAAGCAACCTAGCCTAGGCACCAAGAGAATCGATTACCTAAATCACCGAAACTCACTCGTATACTATCTTGGAAATATTCCACATAATCTTAAATGTATAAAACATAGCCTAAAGCTTCAATAAAATTTTAATACACTCGGAAAAACCAAAATCATGCATGAAGTACTAGGACCAAACGTCTAGGCTACATGGCCTAGCGTAGGCCAGAATGGTGAATACTTCGCCAAAATAATACTAAGCAAGAAAGAAAATCCTATGTAATGTTAAATAGCTAGAATTTATTAAAGCAAAACAACCGGGAATGTCGCTCTGACTAACTAAACTTATACCTAGCGAGCGACAGCGTCCATGACGCCTCCGGTAGGCTACTGCTCTTGTAACAAAGATTAAACCTATTAATCACTCAAAAATTTACCAAGAGCCTACATTTATACATAAATGACATTGTACTTAACTTATCAGAGGCCGACGAAGTTGGAGAAGCCATGAAAAGCAGAATAAATCCAAGATTTGCGAGAAACACAGGAAAAAACACCGAGTTGTTAAGCTACGCAAAAAGGAATACAGATGGCGCCAGGATTGGCGCCAGGCACGCTTACGAAACGGGAGATAGGGAGCCTTGGGAGCGAATCCCCCTTTTTCTTTCCCGAATTCGTTTCTTGCCAATTGCCCCCTGCGAGACAAAATCTCTGTTCAGGGTGCAGATTGCCATGTGGCGTGTTAAGAATACGTCCTCTGATATGTCGCGATATCCCTTTCACGAGGGATATTCGCTCCAGGAATTAGAATTCTGGTACCTTAAGGTAAATTCTCTGGGAATATCGCCGTAGTTGTAATATACCCTAGGAAGCTACCCTATAGGAACTTCCATCAGGACGACATGGCTTGAGCCCAAAAAAGAATATTATTACATTACAAAAACTGAAGAATAAGAAGACAGCTACTCCAATAGGACACTTATCACAGTAGAGGACCAGGTGAGACTAACTATGCATGAAATAGGTGGTCCGAAGAAAACTTTTAAAGAAGGCGGGGAAAACAAAAGCACTCTGAAAACGGGATAACTTAAGATACAGCCAGGGATCTTAAAAACAGGTACAGGAATGAACTATACATTTCCACAAAAAATGAAAATTAGAGCTATATACAAAATTAAGATGCTAATCTGGCAGATGGAGGACAATGTATATATATATATATATATATATATATATATATATATATATATATATATATATATATATATATATATATATATATATATATATATATATATATATATATATATATATATATATATATATATATATATATATATATATATATATATATATATATATATATATATATATATATATATATATATATATATATATATATATATATATATATATATATATATATATATATATATATATATATATATATATATATTAATAGAACTAGAAGTTATTAATGTTTTTTACCTGTTAGTTTCCAATATCCTGTTAATCACATGGAAAATTGGGGTTTTTTTAACAGAAATAAATCAAAACGTTTAATTTCACATGTAATTTTAGCGATATTTTATTGGTAAAACTTACGTCTATGATTTTATATGATGGAGGCTTCAGTCTATGTGACCTCTAATTTTGATTAAATTGCATCGTAATGAAAATATGGTGAAATACTGCTTTATTTATGATGGAATAACTAACCAGAAAATAATTTTCTTCATTTGTATTTGTGTCAATATAAAGTCCTCGTGTTTAGCTCACATGAGAAGAAATTGTTATATCAACAATGAATGTTTTAATTTTTTTTATATATATATCAAGTTTATTTCTTCTTTATTGATAACTCTTGGCCAAAAAAAAGAAAAAAAAGAAGAAAAAAAAACATGATTATGTATCATGAAATAATCCATTTTGATCGTGATACTCTCATATATTCAGAAAATCTTCAGAGGGGAATTTATATTACCATTTACAAATAGTCTTATCTAATAAGAATCCATTAAGAATTTAGAATGGAAATTTGATATTGAATAAATCCAATTCCATAGAAATTCCAGCGACCTGAAATTGGATTTTTAATCTATTATTCCCTTCTTCAATGAATTTTCTATTTCTATACATTCCTTCTCTCTCTATAACAACATAACATCTATCGTATTGTATTAGCAAGACTTCCTCGCCAAAATCTTCAAAGGAAAGCTAAAAAGCGACTCGATCGTCGTTCAGAATTCCCCTAGCTTTATTGAGTTTGCTGCCAGTGAAGAAAAAAAAAGAATTTCCCTAAGGTGTCCTGTAATCCAACTGGTGCTGTTCGAGGAGAAGTGAGGAACTCCATCTTGCTCAGCCACCTGCCAAACTGGTCGTCAACCCAGCCGAAAACGCACACAAACCACATTATTTCGACGAACCATGAGTCCACTGCGGTGATACTTGTGTTGGTGAGGAAGGAAGTAATCATAATGCTGTATTGATATATTGGTGGCTCTCTCAGCATTACTACGACGATAAGTAGGTGAGTGAGCAGCTTGGTGCACCATTTTCTACAGCACAGGAGAAATGGAGTGGGAGCATCAGCATCTGGAGGATCCAGTTGACAGGCCGCCTTTGCGAGATGGTCAACGATGTTGTTAGCCAGAAGACCTACATGAGAGGGAATCCATACGAATTGCACTACCAGTGAGCTCATGATGGCGGTGCTAGTTGCCTATGTATTTGCGTAACCAGGCACTGGTATGCTGGCTTATGTGATGAAAGGGCTTGGAGTGCTGGTTGTGAGTCGCAGATGATCAATTCGTTGTTTCTGGTCCATGTGATTAAAATAATTGCATCTAGAAGTCCAAGCAGTTCACAATACGTGGAGCTTGATGACTTTGGAAGGCGACGGCCTGTCCAGCCCTTTGGTGGGGATTCCAAAGTGGGGGAGAAAACAGCACATCCAGCACTGCCATCCTGCAGGAGGGAGCCGTCTGTGTAGAGGTGATGGGTTATACTGAGGGATGAAGATAGTCTGTCGATGTTCTCCAATGCTCGTTGTTGTTGAAGTTGTGGCAATTCAGTCTTAGAGACAGGAGTGTAAGAGATTTCCGGCACAGGAGTCTGCCAGAGTGCAAGGCCATGGTCCACGTTCTCTGCCACGATGTTGATGTCAAGCCTCTGAATGCATGAAAAGACAGTACTACAAGTGTACGTCCCCCCTGGCATAGTTATGGACGAGGTGCATCTATATCCTGAGAAGTTCTGATGATGTGTGAATAGTGAGGAGACAGGTGAGGGTAATACAGGCATTTGATACTGAAGTAGGTGACATTGGAGTATATTCTCCCAACGAGTGGAGGGAAATGGAGTTCGTGTTGCATGTTTACGATTCTAGTGGAAGCTGGACAACCTAGAATGTGTCTCATTGCTTGGTTCTGGAATTTTTCAAGAAGCTGTAGAGTTGATCTGGAGAGTTGACATCGTGCAAGCGAAAGATATATGGTTCTGGCGACTAGGATAGATACTCCTGTAGAATAATTAGTAAGCCACTTGAGACGAGTTAGGCGTCGTTGTAACCGGGTCAGCAGATCTTGAACAAGGGGATGTACTCTCTGTCTTGCTGGAATGGATGGTGTAATTTGCACAGGCGCTCCAAAATAAATATATTGTGTGCATAAAGGTACAACATTGTTCCCCACAGTAAACTCTGGTAGATTCCTTGCTGGCCTTGGGGAGAGGATTTTACTTTTTCCTGGGGAGATGATAAGACCACAGGAAGATGCTGATTCGTAGAAGGCAGAAAGGAAGCGTTGCAGGTGATCCAGAGAGGTTGAATGAATGCAAATATCGTCTGCGTAGCAAGTGATGGTTATGTTGTATGACTCGGTTTCATTTCCTTTTAGGATGTTTATTGCGACCATTGCTGGAATTTTTCCTAATTACGCAAAATACCTACTTTTTCTTCGTATAGGAAAATCAGAAAATAATTATATATGACTGATAGCCATTTATTGCATGTAAATCTTATCTGAAATTTAACATTTTTATTTCATGCATTCTCAAGTTTGCAGACATATCGACCAGTGATCTTATCCTGCCGTAATTTCATTCGTTAGGATCTGTTTTTAAAATTTAGTAACGATTATTGATTATTATCTCAGAAAGAGAACAACGAGACCTTAAACCGTTATATTCATTCATCGCAATTTTGTTCAGAGATTATTCTCAATACTGTTTATATTGTTTTAATATCCATTGACTTAGTTTATTCTTTTTCTTTGCATAAACAGGTCAACCCCTACATGGATTTTCGTATTATTGTTAACATGAGAAAAAAATTGATTTACTAGTCTCCTTTTTTTATTTGCTATTACTAATACATGGAAACGTCTAACATAACATTCAATGTAACGTGAAAAAAGTAGAAGACTTTCAGTTTGTGTGATTGCAATCTTAGGTGTAAAGTTGCTCTTTGAAATTTTCCCTTTTTCTTAAAATGTTTCATTGATATGCCTTTGCATGGCTCTCATTTTGGCTCCCTCGTATTTTGTTTGAAGAAAAACATTAACCCAGGGAAAGAGCATTAACAAAAAATTTTACATATGACCCTTCCACGTACATATTATTATATTTGGCGGATTATTTTTTCTAAATACCTGGGGACAGAGAGAGAGAGAGAGAGAGAGAGAGAGAGAGAGAGAGAGAGAGAGAGAGAGAGAGAGAGCTAGAGAAGCCTAAACACACTCTTCGCAATGCAACTGTGACGGGCCGAGAGAAGGTAGTGACTCAAAGACTGGATGAAAGCAACTGAGTGAGTTTATTTTAGAACACTGTACTTTATATACAAAAACACAACATACATACATACATACATATACCAAGGCACTTCCCCCAATTTTGGGGGGTAGCCAACATCAAGAAATGAAACAAAACAAAAATGGGACCTCTACTCTCTACGCTCCTCCCAGCCTAACAAGGGACTCAACCGAGTTCAGCTGGTACCGCTAGGGTGCCACAACCCACCCTCCCCCATTATCCACCACTGATGAAGCTTCATAATGCTGAATCCCCTACTGCTGCTACCTCCGCGGTCATCTAAGGCACCAGAGGAAGCAGCAGGGCCTACCGGAACTGCGTCACAATCACTCGCCATTCATTGCTATTTCTAGCATGCTCTCTTGCCTCTCTCACATCTATCCTCCTATCACCCAGAGCTTTCTTCGCTCTATCCATCCACCCAAACCTTGGCCTTCCTCTTGTACTTTTCCCATCAACTCTTGCATTCATCACCTTCTTTGGAAGACAGCCATTTTCCATTCTCTCTACATGGCCAAACCACCTCAACACATTCATATAAACTCGAGCTGCTAACTCATTTCTTACACCCGTTCTCACCCTCACCAATTCGTTCCTAACCCTATCTACTCGAGATACACCAGCCATACCCCTTAGACACTTCATCTCACACACATTCAAATTCTGTCTCTCCCTAACTTTCATTCCCACAACTCCGATCCATAAATCACAATTGGTACAATCACTTTCTCAAATAGAACTCTCTTTACATTCATGCCCAACCCTCTATTTTTTACTACTCCCTTAACTGCCCCTAACACTTTGCAACCTTCATTCACTCTCTGACGTATATCTGCTTCCACTCCACCATTTGCTGCAACCACAGACCCCAAGTACTTAAACTGATCCACCTTCTCAAGTAACTCTTCATTCAACATGACATTCAACCTTGCACCACCTTCCCTTCTCGTACATCTCATAACCTTACTCTTACCCACATTAACTCTCAACTTCCTTCTCTCATAAACCCTTCCAAATTCTGTCACTAGTCAGTCAAAGCTCAATGCAAGAGGAAATTTCATGTTCAAAACTGACACCGTTAACGGTGAGAAAAACAGGCATGTTTATTCAGGTTCTTTTTAGTGCGAGGGAAGAGCGAAGATACAATCATAATATATACACAAAATGAACTATGTACGATCGTGTGACACACGGCTGGTACATGGCTCCCCCCATAAGAATGACATACTGTATATGTCAAACAGGGCGCCCTAATCTAGAGAGCCCCATAAGAATGACATACTGTATATGTCAAACAGGGCGCCCTAATCTAGAGAGGCGAACTATCTGGGGGTCATCTGGCAGGAGATAAGCAGGTTTCAGACGATCAATGGAGACCCAGTCTTCATTGCCACGAATATTTAGTAGGAATGCTTTCGGACTGCGTCGGATCACAAGGAAAGGGCTCGTGTAAGGGGGTGTTAGCGGTGGCTTGCTAGTGCTGTTGCGCAGGAAGACGTGCATTGCAGAGTGCAAGTCTCCTGGTATGTGATACTTCGCTGGGGGCTTGTCAGTCTGGCGGCACGGAGTAAATTTTCCCACGACGTAACGTAGGCGCTGGAGATCGTCGGAGGAGAATGTAGAGGGAAAAAATCGGCAGGGATGACCAACGGGTTGCCATACACCATTTCAGCTGCCGACACGTCGAGGGCGTCTTTAAGAGTGGTCCTTAGTCCCAAGAGGACCCAGGGAAGCTGAGTAAACCAGTTGGAATCCTTGCAGTGGGACATCAAAGCTGCTTTGAGGGTGCGATGAAAACGTTCAACAATTCCATTGGTGACCGCAGAAGTTTACTCGCTCCTCCTGCCTTCCATCCCCCCTCGCCCCTCCATTTTTGGTACTATGGGGGACTCTACGGAAGTTAATGCTGAGACTCCCTCATTGAAACTTTCCTCATTCACCAGCGGAGAGGCGTTTGCTTGGTTTAAGCGTGCAGAAGTCAAGTTTTGCATCAAGGGCATGACTCGCTAAACCACCAAAGCAGATTATGTTCTCTCGGCGATACCCCAGGACACTTTTCCGGAACTATCCGACTGGCTTTGTAAACAAGGAGACACCCCAATAGCGTATGACTCCCTCAAAACATACCTTCTGCAGCAGTACTCGCCGTTACGAGCCGCCCGTATAGCAAAGCTTTTTCAGCTCTCGCAACAACCATTGGGGGACCAAAGGGCTTCGCTCGCCATCAGGGAAATGACCATTATCGCTCGCCTGCAACCTGCCGCAGACGGCTCTCCTCGTCAGGTGAACCTAATTCGTGCCATTTGGATGCGCTGTTTACCCGGACCCTATATGCGCTGCCATACCCGATGTCGATAGTTTACCCATAAAGGACTTGATGATCAAAGCCGACACCCTAATGGACAGCCACTTCAAGACCTCCATCAACGCCTCCACCCCTGACAAGGAAGACGCCTATTCAATGTCAACCTA
This sequence comes from Palaemon carinicauda, assembly GCF_036898095.1. Lineage (NCBI taxonomy): Eukaryota > Metazoa > Arthropoda > Malacostraca > Decapoda > Palaemonidae > Palaemon > Palaemon carinicauda. The sequence goes on along the minus strand of NC_090750.1, from coordinate 28,669,536 downwards.
AGCTGACGTGAATGCCGTAGGATATATACACCTACCCCGTGACATGCCCAAGCGGCGAAAAAGCTACCCACCACTCACCATTCGCTTGCGCCCCAACCAACAGCTTCTACAGCCACTTACTACCTCTCATCGGCCGCAGTTTTGCTATTACCACTTCAGATTCAGGGCAATTGCGAAGAAATGTGCCAAGGATTGTCATTGGCCAAAAATGTAAGTAGGCCATCGCTCGTGGCGGCGGCCTCCCGTGTTTCTAATATTTCCTTTTACATGGTGCAGGAACGGGTGTGCGATTTTTGGTAGACACGGGTGCTTGTCGCTTTCTTTTGCCAAGGGAACTATTCAAGACACGAGGTAGTGTGTCTATATCTGTCGACGTCCGCTTGGTAACTGCCAACGGATCTGCGATAGCCACCTACGGTTACGAAAACCTCACATTATCATTTGGAAATGGTAAATATAATTATAAGTTTCTCGTTGCTGATTTCACATTGCCAATCCTTGGTGCGGATTTCCTCTCTCATTTCCACCTTTTGCTCGATGTCGCCCACTGACGATTGGTCAACGCAGACATGTAGTTGTCGACACCTCTTCAACCCGCCCCCTCCAACCTCGCTTTCCACATCAGCGCACCCACGGATACCTACGCCCACCTCCTCACGTCGTACCAGGAAGTTTTCCGTCCAGAACTTCGCCAAAAGCCTTCAGCTCCTGCCAAGCACTGTATTTATCACCATATCAAGATGGAAGGACCCCCAGACTTAGCAAAATTCAGACGTCTGGCACCGGAACGATTGGCAGCCGCCAAACAGACTTTCGCCGAAACGGAGGAAATGGGCCTTTGCCAAAAGGCCTCCAGCCCATGGTCATCACCTTAAACATTGTTCTGAAGATAGACAGCTCCCTCCGTCCATGTGGGGATTACAGGCGCCTGAACATGCGAACAGAACAGGATCCTACCAAACATTGCCGACGTGACCTCCTACGTGCACAAAGCGAAGGTTTTCTCTACACTCGAGCTCCTGAAGGGGTATTATCAGGTTCCTATGAACCCATGATCGTACACAACATTGATGAATTATCAATAATCTTCGGATAATTAAAGGAATGTTACGGTTGCAAAATAGTCTCATAATCACCAGGGGAAAAAAAGGCCAGGACACAGATTTTACCGCAGTCAGTTGAATACGGGTGGACAATTTATTCTTAGTATCATTATTCCTTTCTCATATATAAGAAAAAGTTATTTATTTACACACTTTCCAAATATATATATATATATATATATATATATATATATATATATATATATATATATATATATATATATATATATATATATATATATATATATATATATATATATATATATATATATATATATATATATATATATATATATATATATATATATATATGAAAAACACATCTAAATGTGCAAAACTATATATATATATATATATATATATATATATATATATATATATATATATATATATATATATATATATATATATATATATATATATATATGAAAAACACGTCTAAATGTGCAAAACTATATATATATATATATATATATATATATATATATATATATATATATATATATATATATATATATATATATATATATATATATATATATATATATATATATATATATATATATATATATATATATATATATATATATATATATATATATGTATATATATATATATATATATATATATATATATATATATATATATATATATATATATATGAAAAACACGTTTAAATGTGCAAAACTATCATATATATATATATATATATATATATATATATATATATATATATATATATATATGAAAAACACGTTTAAATGTGCAAAACTATCATATATATATATATATATATATATATATATATATATATATATATATATATGATAGTTTTGCACATTTAAACGTGTTTTTCATATATATATATATATATATATATATATATATATATATATATATATATATATATATATATATATATATATATATATATATATATATATATATGTATATATATATATATATATATATATATATATATATATATATATATATATATACATATGATAGTCTTGCACATTTAGACGTGTTTTTCATACTTATATAAGACATATATTGTATTCCTCCTAATATCTGGATTCTCTCGGGATCAGAGACCTAAGAGAGAATCAACGAAAGATAATAGCTTCCGGTCGGCCGGGGAATCGAACCCAGCCCCAAGAAACTGAGGTTGCATTGACTTAACAACACGGCCACAAAGTGAGATAAAAAGTTTAAGAATATTCTCCCATACATATATTTGTATAATTAAGGTTTTTTGTACTTAGAATGGAAATATACCCATTTCCACCGTTATAGCTTGTTGAGTCGTTTTTGGCTATGATTGATGATAATTTTCCATATTTAGGGATGTCTTTTATATCCATATAAGTTATATATTATACTGCTTAATATAAGGATTTTCTCTATCACGAGATAAAAAACCAAGGGTGAATCAATTCAAAATTAATAGTTTCTTATTGGTCAGGGAATCGAACCCGAGTCCAAGAATTTAAAGTTCCATTGACTTAGGAACTCAGCTACAAAGAGTGATAAAAAGTTGATGACAATTCTCTCACACTTATATCTATCGAATTCAGGTTTTTTGTACTTAGAAGTAAAATCAACCTATGTCTACCATTGTAGCTTGTTGCCAAGTTTGTACTTGTCTATGAATATGGATCATTTAGGACATTTAGAAGGGTTTTTCCTTTTTATATAAGCCATATATTATACTGCTTCTAATAACTGGATTTTCTCTACATCGGGATCAGAGACCCAAGGGGGAATCAACTCTAAGATAATAGTTTCTGGGCAGTGTGGGAATCGAACCCCGGCCCAATAAACTGTGGTTTCACTGATTTAGTAACTCAACCATAAAGAGATATAAAATGCTGATGACAATTCTCCCATATTTATACCCGTCGAATTCATGGTTTTGTACTTAGAATTGAAATCAGCCAATACCCATTATTGAAGCTTATTGTGAAGTTTGTACTTGGCTATGAATAATGATAATTTTGAACATTTAGATATTTTTTCCATATTCATATAAGTGATATATTTTACTCCTCTTAATATCTGGATTCTCTCTACTTTGAGATCAGAGACCCAGGGGGTAATCAGCTCAACGGTAATATCTCTCCTCTGTGACTGAACACAACTGCACCCTGTAGCACACCCCTAGGAAAATGGATATCATAGCTGACATCGTGTCAAGAAACACATTAGTTGCCATTCACCTTGGATTGGATTATATCTCATTGTCAGGAGCCCAATATAAAAGATCCAGATTACCAAGCATCTAGGACATCCTGCACATCCCTCCATTGGGAAGACGTTGCCCACGATAGCTCCAACGCCACCCATCTGTGTGAAGTCAGTACTGGTGGGCCACGACCATAGATACCTGCTCCAAAGCGGTGATAGGTGTTTGATATCACTTATGGCCTCTCACATCCCTCGTGCCAATCTACCGCATAGCTACTGAAGAAGAAGTTTACTTGGCACAGTATTATGAAGGAGGCTAAAGGCCTGCACCTGTATTTCATGCTAAACTTACAAAAGTCCATCGACACATGCATTCAGGAGCTGGCACCTTTCTTCAACCTAAGTGTTGTTTTGCCCACATTCATAAGGACGTAGTAGATCCCATATCCACATCATACGAATACCATTACCTAATTACCTTCACTGACTACTACCTCCGTTGGCCTGAAGTCATCCCCTGGCAGACTGCAATGTCTGCCTTATGTAAGTCTGCCTTATTCTCAGGGTGGATACTGAGATTTGGTTTCCCTGAGTATATCACTTTTGACAGGGGTACCACTTTCACCTCTCAGTTGTGGACATCATTAGCAAATCACCTGGGTATCTCCTAAGATTTGACAACCGCCTACAACATTGCAGCGAATGAAGGGTTGAATATTTTATTCGCACCATCAAAGCAGCTTTGATGAACTGCTGCAATGACTCTAACTGGTTTACTCAGTTCCCTAGATCCTCCTGGGATTAAGAATTACTTCTAAGTACACCCTGGATGTAGCTGCAGCTGAAATGGTGTATGGCGAAATCCAGGACCAGTACGTTCTAGATTTCGTGAATATTGTGTACTGTATTGCAATATTCGTGGTTTCCATGCAAATATTCAAGACCTTTCAGTTGGTTTAGAGAGTATGATATTTTTTTGTGCTCTATATATTAGGCTTTCATCTTAGCACCTTATAACTGGTTTAAAGGAAGCCAATAATTTTGAAATGGGATGGCATTCCTAAGGCCAAGGGAATGGTGATGTACAATATGACTGAGCACCTTGCTTGCCATAAATCCTGCTATGAATGTGGATGTCATGAGATTCAGGTAATAAAAGTTTGTGGCAGGCATAACAACTTTTATTTGTGCTATATCTACCGGAATCCAGACATGGATGATTCTATCTTTGATTGTCTTCTTATCATTATAGCTACGACAAAAAAAAAAAAGATGATAGAAACGCCTCTTTTCTCTTTATTAGTAATTTCAATGCTCACCATATTGAGAGGTTAAATTCTGTTTCTCCTACTGATCACCATGGCTTAAGAGCTTTAGACTTTGCCTCTGAAACAGGCAAAGAGCAAATCATAAGTGAAGCTACTCACAGGTCTGGTAACTGCTTGGATCTCGCATTCACCGACTCCCCTGGCGTTATAACAAGTAAGGTTAGTTCTCCAGTTGGGACATCTAATCATGCCTTGATTTCATTAGTAGTGAAGACTAAGCAGCCTGTCCCTGATATATCATACTCATGTAAGATTTATATGAAATCTCAAGCCGACTTGAATGGGATTTTGAGTGATCTTTTTCGGGCTTGAATTGGTTAAAACTGTATAGTAGTGTTGACCCTATTGTCCCTGTGAATGGGATTCTAGTCAACATATTTGATAGGCATATTAATTCTTGTGGGTTAAAATACCGAGTGAAGGACAAACCCTGGTTAAATGGTGCTTGTAGACGTGCATATTTGGAGAAGCAAGCGTCCTATCATCTTTGAAAGGGTAACAGATTAGTTTTGACTTATTATCATCATTATTATTAATTGCTTAGCTACAACCCTACTTGGAAAATCAGAATGCTATAAGCCCAGGGGCTCCAACAGAGAAAATAGCCCAGTGAGGATAGGAAACTAGGAAAAATAGAATATTTTAAGAGCAGTAACATTAAAATAAATATCTCTATTATAAACTATAAAAACTTTAACAAAACAAGAGGAAGAGAAATAAGCTAGAATAGTGTGCCCGAGTGTACCCTCAAGCAAGAGAAGGCTAATCCAACACATTGGAAGACCTTGGTACAGAGGCTATGGCACTACCCAAGACTGGAGAACAATGGTTTGATTTTGGAGTGTCCTTCTCCTAGAAGAGCTGCTTATCAAAGCTAAAGAGTCTGTTCTACCCTTACATAAGAGGAAAGTGTCCTCTGAACAATGATAGTACAGTACCCTTGGGTGAAGAAGTATTGTTTAGTAATCTCAGTGTTGTCAGGTGAATGAGGACAGAGGAGAATATGTAATGAATAGGTCAGACTATTTGGTATGTGTGTAGGCAAAGGGAAAATTAACCGTAATCAGAGAGAAGGATACAATGTAGAACTGTCTGGTCAGTCAAAGGACCCCATAACTCTCTTGCGGTAGTATATCAATAGGCGGCTGGTGCCCTGGCCACCCTACTACCTATTAAAATAACTATAATCAGCTCAGTGCTTTTACTCAGAGTGTTTATGCTTCAACTGAAAAGAAATATAATTTAAGCATAGAGAAACCCTTTTTGGTACAGCCAAGTAACATAAGTGGTGGACTACCTTTAAATCTGCAATCTTTCATGTAAATGTAAAAGTTCCTCCTTTATTTGAACCAGAGGGCTCTGTCACTCACTGTCCAAAGGAAAAGGCAAGCCTTTTGGCTTATGTGTTTGACAGTAAGCAGAGTAATGGGAACTTGATCTTCCTCATGCCTGTTATTCCTGAGGCTAAACTAAGTATATAACTTTTTGATCTCATGAAATTAAAGATTTCTGGACGGATCTGGATGCTTATGGAGGTGTAGACCAAAATGGTATTTTTCTTTATTTTTATAAAGACTGCATATTTCCTAGCTCAAAAGTTATCTGTTATTTTGCGCAAGTTAGCAAGAAGAGGAGCTTTTGGCACTTGTTGGAGAATGGGTAATGTTACTCCCATATGTAAATGTGTTTGTGGTAGCTCAAGTCCTGCTAATTAATGCCCAATTTCCATAACTCCCATATTATCCAAAGTTTTTGAATGTCTTTTGGCAAAATGTCTTAATAGGTTTGCTGAAGGTAATCATCTGTTCCCTAGTTTGCAATTTGGGTGTTTGTAAAGGCCTTGGAGCATGTCATGCCCTTCTTACAATGTCCAATGCTGTATAGAAATCCCTTGATTGTGGTCAAGAAGTTCGATGATTGGCCTTGATTTTATTCCTGCTCTTTGACAGTGTTAATCACGAGGCCCTTATTTTCAAACTCATACAGTTGGGAGTGGATGGGTCGTTTCTTAGCATCATGAATTAATTTCTAAGTAATGGTTCGCAAAGTGTTGTTGTTGATGGGCCCCATGATGAGTACAGGAATATGATAGCTGGCGTTCCTCAGGGTAGTGTTCTTGGACCATTACTTTTCATATTATATACACATGTGGTTTGGCTTTGAAAAAAGGCTTGTTGCATATACAGATGATGCTACACTCTTTAAATCAATTCCATCTCCTGTGCGTAAATCTAGGATTGCTGAATCCCTTAATAGCGATCAAGCAAAAAATAATGAATGGTGCAAATTATGGGACATGAAGATGAAGCCTAACAAAACTCAAAGTATGATTGTGAGAAGGATCTAGATCTCAGCGTTGATAATGTTTCTTTAACTATGTATGTCTCTTTCAAAATTTTAGGTGTGATTCTCAAAGGCAAAATTACTTTTGAGAAACACATTACGTCTGTGTCTTCTTTAATTGCACAAAAAAAAAAAATGGTTTATTAAGTAAGTCTCTCAAGATTTTCGGTGATCAATCTATTCTAAAGAAGTGTTTTAATTCTTTCATTCAACCTTGTTTCGAGTATTTTTTCCCTGTCTGGTCTTTCAGCCGTTGATTCTCATCTTAATCTGTTGGACAGGAACTTAAGTTCAATTAAATTACTTATTCCTGATCTAGATATTAATCTCTGGCACCATCGTTTATTTAGCTTGTTATGCAGGTTGTATAAGATTTTACCTAATTCTGATCATCTTTTACATTCAGATCTACCCGGACAGTTTCATCCTGTTTGTAATACTAGGTATTCAGTTAATTCAAATAGTCAGGCCTTCTCCATCATTTGGCTCAATACTACACTGTATTGTAGAAGTTTTATTCCAGCTGTGATCAAGTTGTGGAATGATCTTACTAATCGGGTAGTTGAATTGGTAAAACTTCAAAAGTTCAAAGTTACAGCAAATATGTTTATGTTGAACAGGCAGACATAAGTCTATTCATAGTTTATATATGACATATTTGTTTCAATATTGTTGATTTTTTTTTTTCATATCGTTTATCTATTTCCTTATTTCCTTTCCTCACTGAGCTTCTTTTCCTTATTGAAGCCCTTGGGCTTAAAGCATCTCCCTTTTCCAACTATGGTTGCAGCCTAGCTAATAATAATAATAATAATAATAATAATAATAATAATAATAATAATAATAATAATAATGACCCATTGGCCATTCCTAGTGATTTTTGTCCATCTGCGACCACCTCGTACAATCTCCACCACCTACGTCATGTTGTGGAAAAATTTACTTCTTTCCACCAGACTTACAAGCCCTCAGCAAAGCAACGCATGACAAAAGATTTACACATTACAACACATGTCTTCCTGTGCGCCGATGCTAGCAAGGCACCGGTGATGCCAAGATGGAATAAGGTAAGTTGAGTTACCTAGAGGTCCCGTTTTCTACACTTACGAGCATGGCGTCACCTGGAGAGTCCAGTCATGTGACATATAGGCGGAAAATATGCTGCAGTTTTTCTTTTTCCCACAGACGTTCTTGTTTTCATTTTGCGTTGACATATTCATAATGGCTATATGTGTCATATATGGGTGTTCTAATTCTTATAAGAACCATATAACTGTTGGTGGTGAAAATAAGATAGATTTTACCGTTTCCCAGACGATGCAGTATAATGTAAGAAGTGGGTGAATATGTGCAAAAGAAATGATGGTATCAATGCCAAATCTGCAGGAATTTGTTCGTCACTTTTCCAACCTAATGATTTTGACAGACCTTAGCCATGAGTTGCTCAATTGCTTGCCTAAGACTGTCCGAAGTCTAAAAGAAGATGCCATACTGACTCAAATCTTCATAATAATGTAATGACTATTGTGATTCAGGTAAGCCTATCATTAATATCTCGTCACTTTAGTTTCGTTTACTAGGCATATGTTGCATGTAGTACTTTGGTCAACTAAAAGAACTCTATATGAATAGGCTTACTTAGAATATTAATATATTATATGGATGTATCAATTATATTTCTCATCCAAGTAAATCTTTAGCTACGATGGGAAGAATGTTTCTGAAGATGAGAGAGAGAGAGAGAGAGAGAGAGAGAGAGAGAGAGAGAGAGAGAGAGAGAGAGAGAGAGAGAGAGAGAGAGAGAAAATCACAAGAATTTTTTTTCGTATGGCTACATACTATTATTTGTGCTTTAGATTATAATAAAAATAATTTGTTGCTTCGAAATTTTTCAAAAATTTTCGTCTCAGAAGATCCACCCCATCTAATCATCTAAATTCAAAATGATTTAATAGATTATGGTTTTCAGGTTGGATAAAAAATCATTACCTCAAAATCTATGTAAAAAAAATTCGTACCTTTATCAGTAAGTAATCTCAAAATAGCCTACAAAATTAATAAGTTTCTTAAACGTGTGAGGTTATAAACCGCAATGTGAGTAACAGTAGTTCAGTTACATTTTTCAAAAATTTTCGTCTCAGAAGATCCACCCCATCTAATCATCTAAATTCAAAATGGTTTAATAGATTATGGTTTTCAGGTTGGATAAAAAATCATTACCTCAAAATCTATGTAAAAAAAATTCGTACCTTTATCAGTAAGTAATCTCAAAATAGCCTACAAAATTAATAAGTTTCTTAAACGTGTGAGGTTATAAACCGCAATGTGAGTAACAGTAGTTCAGTTACTCCCTTCGTTAGTGACTAATTCCATAAAATTTTGTATTGACAAAGAATTATTGAAAAGTGAGTTTTGTAATGAAACATCTGATCTTATATCTTTGATTGTTAGTTGGTTTGGCTTGAAGTTTGTCGTAAAGAAAGGTAGAGGTGCTTTCTCGAACTGTCCACGTCAAGTTGAAATAGATGCTATATTTTGTTATTAATGCAATAGTAAAAGGCAAAAGTTTTCGTTCCAGTAAAAGGATTATTGTATAACATGGTACATGGACTGTAAGGATTACAGTTCTGGATGACAAGACGGATATGTCAAGACACAGTCGAACATCTCTTTTCTTTCATACGACACATTGGTCGTTGCCATGGTCATCCGTCACCTTTGAAATTCTAATATAGACTGTGGTTATACATAGTGGGTAGAGACAAACGTTATCGAGTTAGGGTCTTAATGTTTGAAATAATGATGAAGCTACTGTACATACTATGTCACTACAAAATGCTTAAAAATAAGTGGTCCATCTCAAAGGTTAAATGTTGCTCTCAATGATCTAGATTCTGAGTTATATATATCTGCGTGTCTCATGGAGCACCTTCTGCCTGTTAACAATAAGACCGAAACAAGAAAATCAAATAAAAGACTCAGTAGAAATAAAACCTGAAACATTGATAGGAAATGAGCCCTTAAGTTCTTTGATGGGAAGGTTCGTGGCTTTTAAATTTAGAAATAAGTAAACATCATTAGGTTTAGCTGCTATAGATGAAACAGGCGATAACTGGCTATCACTTGTAAAGAGAAAGGTATTATATAGGTCGTGTAATCATTCTAGAGGAAATCTACATAAAAATGGAATATTTATTCAGTGTTTTCCATGGTCATGCTCTGAAACCAGGAGTCGAAGCCGTTTCATATCTTATTAATATATTCAAATCCGCCAATATTGATGTTCCCGGGGAGGTAATGAACTTTTTATTACTAGAAGTAGACTAAATTTTAGAATAAAAATATTAAACTGAGAAGGAAAAATTTTAGAGCAAAAGTGTGAAAAAAAGATAAAAAAGTGGTTCAGTAATATTGAAAATTTATTTCATTGAAACGAGAGAGAGAGAGAGAGAGAGAGAGAGAGAGAGAGAGAGAGAGAGAGAGAGAGAGAGAGAGAGAGAGATTATTGTATTAAGAATTTTAATGAAGTATTCGGAATAAAGCTTTTGTCATACATGAATTTTTATTTCCATTGCTATTATATTACCTATCATAATATGTATATTGAAAATATAATCATAAAGACATTAATATTAGCATACTTTCATAAATGCAATGTTCAGAATCCAAAAAGAGGCACGAATAATAAGGCTGGCTGTACAGGACAGTTGTCAAATAAACATTCGGAACTCTCCAGATGACGTCACAGAACACAGCCTAGCTCCTAGCACCACGCTCGGTAACTCACCTTATCTTATTACATCTTGAGTGATGCTCCCTTACACGGGCCTAATCCTCGTGATCCGTCTCACACCAAAGGATCTTTTGATTAACATTTGTGGGAAAAAAGACTCAGTCTCCACTGACTGCCTAAAACCTGTGTATCTCCTGCAAGATGACCCGACTAAAGTTTGCCTCTCTAGAACAGGGTGCCTTATTTCACATATATGTGTCTTTTTTGCGGGGGGGGGGGGGTGGCTGGCATGTACCGCTTATGTTCCAGACACAATAATACTATTGCTTGTTTTAATCTCACGCTTTCTCCTGCACTGATAATAGAAAACCTGTTTAAGCTTGCCATACCTTGTTTCATATTATTTGAAGTTTTGTGACATTGCTACCCTCAACTTTTATGTATATAAGCTCGTTATCTGTTGAATAAATTTAACTTGCATTTACTAGTCTCTTTGCTAGTCCTAACAGTTCACATTATCACAAAGCAGCAGGAGAAGATGGCCTAACAATTGCTTTGATAATAAACGGGGAAGATTTTGTAGTAGTAAAACTGGCTGATCTTTACACAAAATGTCTTAAAATATTTTCTATACTTACTGCTTGGGAAAACTTTATCTTTATACTAATTCACCAAAATGGAGACAAGAAGGATCTGAAAAATTACCGCACAATAAATTTACTCCCAGTAGCTTGATGCAAATGTGGGTTTGTGGTGATTAAATAGATAAATGGTCAGTCTCTAGGGCATTGTCCAACTAGGGCATTGTTATTGTCCCTTGCTTTTGGCATTAATGAGAGACCTTTCAAAAAAAAAAAAAAAAAGAAAATGGTGACATAGGGCTTTATGTTGCATATGCTATCGCAATTCTTCGATGTTTATGTTTCTCTTACTCAGTACATTATCTAAGTCAATTATATCTATCTTCCTTCCTATCACTTTATATTATACAATATCTTCCCTCATCTACCTCTTTCCATTTCCTCCACTTGCTCAAACCGTATCCGGACACTTCAATACATCTTTTAAATAATAATATTTTTTCACCACTTTACCCCACAAAACGCAAATAATTATTCTGGAGAACTTCACCTCCATTTTTTCTTCCATTTTCCTTCAACATGCAAACTTTACATGAGTTACATGAACAATCCCCTTTGAGTTCCTCATCCTTTCCCTTCATCCATCAAACATATAACCCGCTCTCTTTTTTTCCTCGCTATGAATAAATTTACATTGCTTGCTATTATTTTTTATATTCAAACAGACGTTTCCCCTTATTTTAGAAATGGGGTATAATTTGATATTCTCTCATTTTTTTTTCTTCATAAAGCAGTAACACTTTCCTTTTCGTTTCTCCTCTCTATGTTTATTCCCCTTAAATGTCTTCCTACACTCTCCCTCACTCCAGCATCCATGTTATCCTTTCCCCTGTCCTACCCTTGCTCTCCTCTCTCTCCGGCTCTAATGGAACTCTTCTTGTCCTCCCCCATAACCGTTTCATAAGCATTTAAAATAATATACTAGATACCGACCAACAATTCCCTTACGCTTTGGCAATGCTTCATTTACAAAGCTATTGGGTCACTTTCGTCCATTGCAGTAGTAGTAGACCGTTGGAACACGATTCGGGATTTTACCTTTTTATTCTATCCCCAATGATTTCTGAAAAAAAAATAGTTTCTATATTTACCTTTGTCATTTGTGTAGCTACTGGTTTCATTCGAGGAAGGGATCAGAAAAGTTTTCAATTACTTATATATGGAATTATTTCAGATACCGACAGATTTCTGTTATATGTGTTGTTTTAGTGATAAAAACAATGATAATACCAAGAATATATCTACTGTATGTTCAATACCAACTTCCAATATCTAGAGTATTATATTATCTAAAAAATTTACAATTGAATAAAGGTATCATTATGAACAAGACTTATTTACATGCAGGCGTGTTATCACAAGTGTCTGTGCTCGGAATGTGACATAAGGATAATCGTTAGTCTATAATCACCTGGGGTCCGAGGAGAAATTGGGGGCCGTAAAGGTCTCCGTGACCAAAGTTGAAAAACGTGAACACGAAATTTTGGCTTCTCTCTCTCTCTCTCTCTCTCTCTCTCTCTCTCTCTCTCTCTCTCTCTCTCTCTCTCTCTCTCTCTCTCTCTCTCTCTCTCTCAATTGACTATATGGGTAAAAAATGTACAGTATCCACTAAAAACATTTTAAACCCAATAAGAACATATTTTGTAATTGAGATACGGGAGAATCGAGTGCAATATATAATGCAATAGCTAACTTATTAAAATTATATTTATTATATAAAATTTATAGATTTATCAATATCTTTTGTTTTCCTGGTGTAAGAATAGTGTAGGAAACTAAGCTCGTAGATTATAGTTGAACTCTTTTACTGTAGCTTATTATGGAATTTTAAATATCTATTCGTTTTAAGCTACAAAATGAAAATTAAAATTCCGGAACTTAAAATCAAATCTCTGGCCCACAAATCCCAATAAACGTGTCAGGGATCACTGAATATCACGATCATAGGATAGAAACCATAAAATTGGCACTTTATTCACGTCCAATACAGGATCGAGATTCAACAATATTTCGCAGACCAAAATGTAGGATCGTTTTGTAACGTTTGAACAAAACAATCAGACAAAAACATTTCAAGTCCATATGATTGGAGAATTCCTCAGTATCAGCAAAATAAGATAAAGGAATTGTTTTCTGTATTTCGTATTTCATTTTCATCTATTCGTTATTCTATTTAGCATTCTAGTAAGTCGAGTTAACTGTTTAATTAATCAAGTCAGCATGTTTAGTTGATAGCTATTTCCATATCCAGGGAGCCCGTGGGAAAACGCATTCAAATAAAAAGGGGCCCTTAGTAGTGAAAAGGTTGGGAATCACTGGTCGATTAATATCGGTAAAACGGGTGGATTATATTTCAAATCATTAAGACTTTGAGATTTTACGATATATTATGATTTCGCAATTTCCAATCTTTTATATAGCTTTTAATCATAGGATTTATACGCAGACCGCAAGAATAGCACTAAAACAGTACTCATTGCGAATGAAGAGAACAATAGCAAAAGAAAAAAACAGACAAAGCGAGAGAGAGAGAGAGAGAGAGAGAGAGAGAGAGAGAGAGAGAGAGAGAGAGAGAGAGAGAGAATGTGTCCAACTTTTTTATGATAGAATTTTAATGCCCCTCGCGAATTACTCTTCGGTAGGCATGAATATGTGTTTTAATGGTGTTTTCAAACTATATTTACACTGCATACGGTGGTTAGGTATGAAATGCACCGAGAACTCACTTTAATTATCTCAAGGAAAGGTAAACATGCTCAAGACCTTCACACTCCCAGCTTGCACAAAGACAACACTAATGCTACAATGTTACGGCACACAAAATCGGACGAGAAACCACACCAGAAGACAATTATAGCCCAAACACACCACAGGACGAAAAAAGAAAGAAAAAAAAAACATTGAACAAAAAACGGCATCAGCAGCCATAAACACTCAGACCTACTGACAGCCTGCACCTGCAACACCGGTCTCCCCCCGCCCCCCATAGATCAAATGATTTATTTTCTGAAGAGGAAGGGATATGGTCCCTTCTAAATGAAAAAAATATTTTTTTTTTTTTTTTTTTTTTTGTTAATTGTGGGTGTATTTTCCATATATACACGAAATAAATTTGTTTATGGCTCTATGTATATATATATAATTTAAAATAAAATAGGCATGACATTCTCGAATTTCGACTGTAAATATTTTATCTTAATCAAAGCAGCATCGTTATAGATGTGTCAGGGAAAATTGTTACAAGCTTACATAATTACATCAAACTAAACATCTTTAGACAGCTCACCGTTTCTGGCGTATCGAGAGAGGATGTGCTCCCACTTGGAAATTCTCTATCACTCAGAAATTCAAGGTATTTGAAGCACCATAGCTTGGGTTCATATATTAGGTCATCACTGTAAGCATATTAATTATTGGATCTCAGAATCAGCTTTGATTACCTTCGCCAACTTCGTTGCGATGGTTGTCTTAATAGGTGCGTATTTGCTTGTAGGTCTATCTGTGTGTTTGTGATTCGCATAGCTCAAAAACTAGAGTACCGAATATCATAATTTTTTTTAGATGATTGGCCATGATACAAGGACGTTTAGTCCAATCATTCTCAAAATCTAATGATTTTGAGAATGATTGGACTAAACAAAGGACACCAACCACCCGTTGAGATACTACCGTTAGAGAGTTATGGGGTCTTTTGACTGTCCAGACAGTACGACATTGGATCCTTCTCTATGGCTACGGTTCATTTTCCCTTTGCCTACACACACACAAAATAGTCTGGCCTATTGTTTACATAATCTCCTCTGCCCTACTACACCTGACAATACAGATTACCAAACAATTCTTCTTCACTCAAGGGGTTACTGCACCGTAATTGTTCAGTGGCCCCATTCCTCGTGGTAAGAGTTGTAATTAAGGTCACAAAAATATGAAAAACGTCTTTTTTTCTATATTATGGTAAATTTTCTCTGATTAGCATGATATTAGCGGCAATATTGCCTAATTCAATTGTTTATCTTCTGATATACGGCATGGTATAGGCAAAAGTATGCGTTCTACCGAGTGCCTGGTCTTGTTCCTTAATTTATTGACTGTGCAAGGTGTTATTTTTTTTCTTTTCTTGGCAGTCTCAAGGGTGTATTTAGCATTGATTTCCTTCACTAGCAAGCACAGCTCAACATATGCTCTTGATTTTAGATTTTTTTTTTCTTATAGACTGCAGATTCTACCTGCCATAAGCAGGGATGTTCTCTATACTTCTTAAATAGATATAATGTTATGTTTTTTGTCCGTTCAAAGGGTACATCACTAACAGTGGGTACAGCTGAAGCGGATAAGACTGTGATAAGACTAGTACTAAGTAAAGCACTAGGTATGTAGATTTTGACACAGGTGATCTTCCGAATATATAGCTTGCTCAGCCTTGTACTGGAGTGTTGCTTCATTTGTTCAAGTATACTGATAGTAGGTTGGCCAGAGCACCAGCTTCCCATTGAGATACTATGGCTAGAAAGTTATTGAGTCCTTTGACTGGTCAGACAGTAATTACGGGCGGCTCTTCTTGAGGAGCGCTGCAGACCGAAGGTTGAGATTGGATATCTCGGCTAATTGAGGTGAGATATGTAACATGATGCATAATTTGGTAATTTTGCCTGTAAGTTGGCTGCCCCACATTGTACATGGTAGGTTCATGGTATGCACAAATAAGCATGTCGGCAATCGCCAAAATGACATTTTCTCTTCACGAACTCACTTTGACAAGATGAAAAAGAAATGGAATTGAAATTAATTAACATGAATTAAGTTAATGTGCTGTGCTATATTTGTAACATATTCCCGTTAACCAACAATACTTGCGGGCATAACCAAGAATATATAGATCATAAAAAGGTTTTTGATCTTTTTTCTTCAGGTTCAAAGGTCAATAAATTTCTTCAGTAGGATTTTATTGGTCATTTTTCATACATATCAACATGCGACTGGCCTACATTCAGGAGGTATTCCGCCAACAGAAAAGGTTTTTGCTTTGCTCAAGATATTGCACATCTGCGTTGGAAATTACAATACAGTATTTACGTTAAGCAGTCATGTGTCTTTAGCATGGGTTCAGAGAGGCGAAATCTGGGAGGTCATGAGATCACTTGGCCCAGCGTAGCACCCCCCATTTACAAGGTAACGACAAGCAATGGGTACCATTTGAAAAAGCTATAATCACGCGGGTGGAGGTCACTACTAGATTACTTTTTCTCGAACAGGGCACATGCAAAGTGGGCCATTTTCACAATAGAACCAAAATGTCGCACTTTTCCACTTACCCCCACGAATCTCCAGAATGAAAGATGCCATTGGTTTCAAGTACCACATGGACAAACACGCCCCCAGCAAGTGTGAGTACCCCACACAGGCATTGAGTCCCATGTACAGGCCTCCCTGGCTGCACGTGCAAGTGCATGTGTGATTGACACCTCGTGGTGAGTGCTGAAACCCTGTTCCGTCCACTTGCTGGCTGCATCGATTTGGTGCGTCCTGGTTGCACCGTTTTGATGCCAGGGGTCGCCAGTGGTCCGATGACGCAATTTCCGGCCGTGCACGTGCCAGGCGGTCGGCCGGTAACTTCATGTTGTTCAAGCGGAATCTATCGACGAAATTTTCAGCACATCAACTTCAAGTATTTTTCAAAAAAAGTCCCATTCTAAACATGGGAAATTTAAATTGCACGTGGCAAGTAATTTTGATTTTTTTCTGGGTAGCCACCCATACTGGCATGTGCCCCTATCCCACAACCCAAAACCCTAAAATTGTTATGATGTTTAACCCGTAAGTTTTCGCGGGATTCAAAATGACCAAATCTCAAACACTTCGTGATTTATTGCCCTTTGGAGAGATAGCTCAGGTTAATTTTCAATAGGAAATCAAATGATAAAGTATATGATTTTAGCTATTGAAACTCAACCTTCGGTTACTGCATTGGATCCCTCTCTCTAGTTACGGTTGATTTTGTCTCAGCCTACACATTCACCAAGTAGTCTTGCTTATTCTTTCCATATTCTCCTCTGTCCTCATACACCTGACAATACTGAAATTGATGAAAAAGTCTTCTCTCAAAGTGTTAACTACTGCAATGTAATTGTCCAATGGCTACTTTCCTCTTAATAAGGGTAGGAGAGACTCTTTAGTTATGGTAAGCAGCTCTTCTAGGAGAAGGACGCTCCAAAATCAAACCATTGGTCTCTAGTCTTGGGTAGTGTCATAGCCTCTATACCACAGCTTTCCACTGTCTTTGATTAGAGTCTCTTGCTTGAGGGTACACCCAGGCACGCTGTTCTTATTTATCTTCCTCCTGTTTTTTTTTAGGTTTTTATAGTTTATATATGAAAGATCTAATTTAATGTTCTTTTTGTTCTTAAGACATTTTATTTGGATTCTTTACTACTTCTCTTGTTTCCTTATTTTCTTTCCTCACTGGACTATTTTTCCTTGTTGGAGCCCTTGGGCTTATAACAACTTGGTTTTCCTAATAGGGCTGTAGCTTAGTTTGTAAAAGTGATAATACAAAATCATTGTCCACGTACTCGCTGGTACCATACTCAGAAACCAAAGGTACCCAATGACTGGCCTTTGCTCTAGCTCTCAAGAGTCTTGAGACTCGACCACAAGAACCATTGATAGTGGTATCTTGACCGGGCAAAACAACTCAATATCATCGTTAACTACTTCACAACTCAGTGATTTACTTTACATTATGCTTAAATTATACTTATTCTATACTTTAACACAAATAACTTCTGCACCTCACTAATAATAACGTACTTGAGCCTAGAATTATTCCCAGTAATCATTATATAATATTTACATCACATAAACGATGGAAGTTCTTATCATGTAAAATATCTTTCAAAGTTTTAAATCCAAGTAGAAGATAGATTTAAATGCTTTAAAACACATAATTAACTTAATATTTTAACTCCAATATTTCACTTGAATTTTTGAATCATTCCATTTAGCTTTCAATTTTATGTTCAATATGACGTTTTGGAATCACTTGCTCTCATCACCTTTTTGTGGGATTGTTACTTACTTTCTCTATTTCTACCAAGCCCAGCACCCATCTTCCTATGCCTCTTTCTGTGCCTCCTCTTCCTCCGATGCTGTCTTTTCCTCTTTCCCCTCTTCTGCTTACTCATCTTCCTCTCCTTCCTCCTCTTCTTCTGTATCCTCTTCCCCTTCCTCCTCTTCTGTCTTCTATTAATCCTACTTTTCCTACACCCCTCCTCCTACTCTTCCTCTTTCTTCCCCTCCTTTTTCTCCACCTCCTCTTTCTCAGTCTTCTCCTCTTTCTCTGCTTCTTCTTCATTCTCCTAGTCCGCATTTTCCTCCGCTGCTGAATTCACCTCATCATCTTCCTCTTCCTCTGCCTCATCATCCTCCTCTTCCTCTGCCTCCTCCTCATCCTCCTCCCCCTCCCTATTTTCTCTTCCTCCTCTTATTCCTCTTTCTTATCTTCTTCCGTCTTCTCCTACTCTTCTTTCACATACTCTTCCTCTGCTTCCTCTCATAGCTCCTCCTCCTCCTCCCATTCCTCCACCTCTTCTTACCACCTCATCCTCTTCCAGATCCTCTTCTTCCATCTACTTCTCATCTCTCTTCTTAAGCTTACCTCCCTCCTCCACCTCCTCCTCCTCCTCCTCCTCCTCCTCCTCCTCCTCCTCCACTTTCCCCACCTCTCCTAGCCACCTCTTCTTCTGCCTCCTCTTCCTCCTCTCCTTCTGCCTCCTTTTCTTCTCCCTCTTCTCCTTCGACATCCTCATCCAGCTCCTTATCGTCCTATTCCTCCGCCTCCTTTTAAATGGCTGCCACTGCCTCCTCCAACTCCTGTTCCACCATCTCCTCATCTGCCTCTTCTTCTGCCTTCTCCTCCACTTCCTCTGCCCTCTCTTCCTTCTCCTCATCATCTTCCCCCCCTTGTCTTTTGCCTTCTCCACTTCCTCTGCCCCCTCTTCCTTCTTCTCATCATCTGCCTCCTTTTCCTCTGCCTTCTTCTCCACTTCCTATGGCCCCTCTTCCTTTTCCTCCTCATCTGCCTTCATTTCCTCTGCCATCTCCACTTCCTCTGCCCCCTCTTCCATCTCCATCCCATCTGACTCCTTTTCCTCTGCTTTCCTCTCCACTTCCTCTGGCCCCTCTTACTTCTCCTCCTCATCTGTATCCTCTCCACTGTCTCTGGCCCCTCTTACTTCTCCTCCTCATCTGTATCCTCTTCCTCTGCCTTCTCTTCCATTTCTTCAGGCCCCTCTTCTTTCTCCTCCTTATCTGCCTGCTCTTCCTCTACCTTTTGCTCTACCTCCTCTCCACCCTCTTCCTTCTCTTCCTCGTCTGCCTCCTCTTCCTCTGCCTTCTCCTCCACTTCCTCTGGCTCATCTTCCTTCTCCTCCTCATCTGCCTCCTTTTCCACTACCTTCTCCTTCCTTCTCTGCCCGCTCTCCCTTCTCCTTCTTATCTGCCTCCTTTTCCTCTGTATTCTCCTCCACTTCCTCTGCCCTCTCTTCTTTCTCCTTATCTGCCTCCTTTTCTCTCCCTTCTCCTCCACATCCTCTGCTCCCTCTTCCTTCACCTCCTCATCTGCCTTCTCTTCTTCCTCATGTTCTTCTCCATCCTCTTTTATTCTCCACCTCCTCCTATTGCTCTGCCATTTTCTTTTCCTCCATCTCTTTCCCCTCCTCTCCCTCTCCCTCGGCCATCTTCTTCTCTTCATCCACCCCCGCCTCTGCCATGTTCTTCTCTTTATTCACCTTTTCCTCCATCTCCTTCTCTTCCTCTACCACCTTCTTCTTTCCCTCCACATTTTCCTCTTCCTCCACCTTTTCCTCCACCTTTTCTCTTTCCTCCACATCTTCCTCCTCCTCCCCATCTTCCTCTGCAATTTTCTTCTCTTCTTCCACATTTTCCTCCTCCACCACCTCTTCCTCATCCTTCACATCCTCCGCTTCTTTCAGCACCTCTTCAGCCTCCACCTCTTCCTCTACCTCTTCTATCTCTTCTTTCTTTGATTCCCTCTCACCCTCATATGCCTCCTCTTCCTCTGCCTTCTCCTCCACTTCATCTGCCACCTAGTCCTTTTTCTCCTTATCTGCCTCCTTTTCCTCTGCCTTATCCTCCAATTCCTCTGCCCCCTCTTCCATCTCCTCCTCCTCTGCCTCCTTTTCCTCTACCTTCTCCTCCACTTCCACTGCCTCTCTTCCCTCTCCTCCTCATTTGCCTCCTTTTCCTATGCCTTCTCCCCCGCTTCCTTTGCCCCTCCCCCCCCCTTCCTCCTCCTCCTCATCTGCCTCTTATTCCTCTGCCTTCTCCTCCTCTTCCTCTACCCTTTCTTCCTTCTCCTCCCCATGTGCCTCCTATTCTTCTGCCTTCTCCTCCACTTCCTCTTCCCCCTCTTCCTTCTTCTCATCATCTGCCTCCTTTTCCTCTGCCTTCTTCTCCACTTCCTATGGCCCCTCTTCCTTTTCCTCCTCATCTGCCTTCATTTCCTCTGCCATCTCCACTTCCTCTGCCCCCTCTTCCATCTCCATCCCATCTGACTCCTTTTCCTCTGCTTTCCTCTCCACTTCCTCTGGCCCCTCTTACTTCTCCTCCTCATCTGTATCCTCTCCACTGTCTCTGGCCCCTCTTACTTCTCCTCCTCCTCTGTATCCTCTTCCTCTGCCTTCTCTTCCATTTCTTCAGGCCCCTCTTCTTTCTCCTCCTTATCTGCCTGCTCTTCCTCTACCTTCTGCTCTACCTCCTCTCCACCCTCTTCCTTCTCTTCCTCGTCTGCCTCCTCTTCCTCTGCCTTCTCCTCCACTTCCTCTGGCTCATCTTCCTTCTCCTCCTCATCTGCCTCCTTTTCCACTACCTTCTCCTTCCTTCTCTGCCCGCTCTCCCTTCTCCTTCTTATCTGCCTCCTTTTCCTCTGTATTCTCCTCCACTTCCTCTGCCCCCTCTTCTTTCTCCTTATCTGCCTCCTTTTCTCTCCCTTCTCCTCCACATCCTCTGCTCCCTCTTCCTTCACCTCCTCATCTGCCTTCTCTTCTTCCTCATGTTCTTCTCCATCCTCTTTTATTCTCCACCTCCTCCTATTGCTCAGCCATTTTCTTTTCCTCCATCTCTTTCCCCTCCTCTCCCTCTCCCTCGGCCATCTTCTTCTCTTCATCCACCCCCGCCTCTGCCATGTTCTTCTCTTTATTCACCTTTTCCTCCATCTCCTTCTCTTCCTCTACCACCTTCTTCTTTCCCTCCACATTTTCCTCTTCCTCCACCTTTTCCTCCACCTTTTCTCTTTCCTCCACATCTTCCTCCTCCTCCCCATCTTCCTCTGCAATTTTCTTCTCTTCTTCCACATTTTCCTCCTCCACCACCTCTTCCTCATCCTTCACATCCTCCGCTTCTTTCAGCACCTCTTCAGCCTCCACCTCTTCCTCTACCTCTTCTATCTCTTCTTTCTTTGATTCCCTCTCACTCTCATATGCCTCCTCTTCCTCTGCCTTCTCCTCCACTTCGTCTGCCACCTAGTCCTTTTTCTCCTTATCTGCCTCCTTTTCCTCTGCCTTATCCTCCAATTCCTCTGCCCCCTCTTCCATCTCCTCCTCCTCTGCCTCCCTTTCCTCTACCTTCTCCTCCACTTCCACTGCCTCTCTTCCCTCTCCTCCTCATTTGCCTCCTTTTCCTATGCCTTCTCCCCCGCTTCCTTTGCCCCTCCCCCCCTTCCTCCTCCTCCTCATCTGCCTCTTATTCCTCTGCCTTCTCCTCCTCTTCCTCTACCCTTTCTTCCTTCTCCTCCCCATGTGCCTCCTATTCTTCTGCCTTCTCCTCCACTTCCTCTTCCCCCTCTTCCTTCTCCTCCTCATTTGCCTCCTCTTCCTGTGCCTTATCCTCCACTTCCTCTAACCCCTCGTCCATCTCCTCCTCATCTGCCTCCTTTTCCTCTTCCTTCTCCTCCGCTTCCGCTGCCCCCTCTTCCATCTCCTCCTCATCTGCTTCCTCTTTCTCTGCCTTATCAACCCCTTCCTCTGCGCCCTCTTCCTTCTCCTCCTCATCTGCCTCCTTTCCTCTTCATTCTCCTCCACTTCATCTACCCCCTCTTCCTTCTCCTCTTCATATGACTCCTTTTCATCTGCCTTCTCCTCCACTTCCTCTGGCCCCTCTTATTTCTTCTCCTCATCTGCCTCCTTTTCTTCTGCCTTCTCCTCCACTTCCTTTGCACCCTCTTCCTTCTCCTCCACATCTGCCTCCTTTTCCTCTGCCTTCCCCTCCTCTTCTTTTTCCCCCTCTTCCTTCTCTTCCTCATCTGTCTCATTTTATTCTGCCTTCTCGTCAATTCTTCTGCCCGCTCTTCCTTCTCCTCCTTATCTGCCCCCTCGTCCGCTATCTTTTCCTCTTCCTTCTCCTCCTCACCTGCTTCCTCTTTCTCTGCCTTCCCCTCCACTTCCTTGGCCCCTTATTCCTTCTCTTCCTCATTTGCCTCCTTTTCCTCTGCATTCTCCTCCACTTCCTCTGCCCCCTCTTCCTTCTCCTCTTCATCTGCCTCTTTTTCCCCCTGCCGTCTCCTCCACTTCCTTTGCCTCTTCTTCCCTTTCCTGCCCCTTTCCCCCCTGCGTCCTCCCCCGCTTCCTCTTTCTCTGTATTTTTTTTCTCTTCCATCACCTATTTCTCTTCTTACTCCTCTTCCTCTGCCAACTTCTTCTCTTTCTTCACTTCTTTTTCTGCCATGTTCTTCTCTTACTCCACCTCCTCCTCCTACTCTTCCTCTGGCATCTTCTTCTCTCCACCCACATTTTTCTCCTCCTCCCCCTCTTCCTCCTCATTTTCCTCTTCCTCCACCTTTTCCTCCTCCTTCTGCTGATCTTTTTCTACCTTCTTCGCTTCCTCCAAATTTTATTCTTACTCCACATCTTCCTCCTCCTCATCCTCCGTATCCTCTTCTTTCTGCACCTCTTCAGCAGCACCTCTTCCACTCCCTCTTCTCTCTCCAGCTTCTCTTTCTTCTCTTTCTATTCCTCTTTTCCCACTTCCTCTTCCTTCTCTACCTTTTCTGCCTCGTCTTCCTCCTCTTCTTATCCCACCTCCTCTTCCTTCACCTCCTTTCAGCATCCTTTTTCTCCTCCTATTCTCCCACATCCTCTTCCTTCTCCTCCTTTTCTGCCCCCTCTTCCTTCTCCTCGTCTTCCTCTTCCTCTTCCTTCCCCTTTCTTTCTGCCTACTCTTCGATCATCTTCTTCTCCCACCTCCCCTTCCATCACCTCCTTTTCTGCCTCCTCTTCCTCCTCTTCTTTTCCCACCTCCTCTTCCCTCTCCTCTTCATCAGCCTCCTCTTCCTCTGCCTTCTCCTTCACTTCCTTTGCCCTCTCTTCCTTCTCCTCCTTGTCTGCGTCGTTTTCCTCGGCCTTCTCCTCCACTTACTCTGTTCCCTCTTCCTTCTGTTCATCTGCCCTCCTTTTTCTCTGCCTTCTCCTCCACTTCCTCTCTCCCCCTTCCTTGTCCTCCTCATCTGCCTCCTTTTCCTCTGCCTTTTACTCCACTTCCTCTGGCCCCCTCTTCCATCTCCTCCTCATCAGCCTCCTTTTTTTTTGGCCTTCTCCTCCACTTCCTCTGTTCCCTTTTCCTTCTCCTCGTCATCTGCCTCTTTTTCCTTGGCCTTCTCCTCCGCTCCCTCTGCCCCCTCCTCCTTCTCCTCCTCGTCTAAATACTTCTCCTCCCCATTCTCTGCCCCTTCTTCCTTCTCCTCCTCATATGCCTCCTTACCCTCTACCTTCTCCGCTTTTTCTGCCCGCACCCCCTTCCTTCTCCTCCTCATCTGCCTCCTTTTCCTCTGCCTTCTCTTCCACTTCCTCTGTCCCCTCTTCCATCTCCTCCCCATCTTCCTCCTTTTCCTCTGCCTTTTCCTTCACATTCTCTGCCCCCTCTTCCTTCTCCTCCTCATCTGCCTCCTCCTCTTCTATCTTTTCTTCTACTTCCTCTGGCCCCTATTCCTCCTTCACCTCATTTGCCTTCTTTTCCTCTGCCTTTTCTCCACTTCCTCTGCCCCCTCTTCCTTCTCCTCTTCATCTGGACCCTTTTCCTCTGCCTTCTCTCCACATTCTCTGCCCTTTCTTCCTTCTCCTCCTCATCTGCCTCCTTTTCCTTGGCCTTCTCCTCCACTTCCTCTGGCCCCTCATCTTTCTCCTCCTCATCTGCCTCCGTTTCCTCTGCCTTCTCCTCCACCTCTTCTTCCCTCTCTTTCTTTTCCTCCTCATCTGTCTCCTTCTGCCTTCTCCTCAATTCCTCGGCCCCCTTCCTTCTCCTCCTCATCTGCCTCCTCGTCCTTTATCTTTTCCTCCACTTCATCTGCCTTGCCTTCCATTCCTCTGCTTTCTCCTCCACTTCCTCTACTCCCTCTTCCTTATCCTCCTCATCTGCCTTCTCCTTCACTTCCTTTGCCCTTTCTTCCTTCTTTTCCTCTGTGTCTGCTCTTCCTCGGCCTTCTCCTCCACTTTCTCTGCCCGTTCTCCCTTCTCCTCTTCCTTTGCCTCCTCTTCCCCTGCGTCCTCTCCTTCCTCCTCTACCTCCCCCTCCTCCTCCTTTACTGCCATTTTCTTCTTCTTCTCCTCCTCCTCTGCCATCTTTTTCTCTTCCCTCACATCTTCTTCTGCCATGTTCTTCTCTTCCTCTAACTCCTTTTCCTCTTCCTCCTCTTCCTCGGCCCTCTTTTTCTCTCCTTCCACATTTTCCTCCTCTTCCACCGCCTCCCCAGCCTTCTCTTCTTATTCCACCTCTTCCTCCTCCTCCCCTTGTTCCTCTGCCATCTTCTTCTCTTCCTCCACATTTTCCTCTTCCTCTACATCTTCCTCTCCTCCTCCACATCTTTTTCTTCTCATCCTCATCCTTCGTATCCTCCTCTTCTTTCTGCACCTCTTTAACATCCACCTCTTCCTCTTCTTTCTCCACATTCTTTTTTTACTCTTCCTCTTCCTCTTTTCCCACTTCCTCTTCCTTCTCCACCTTTTCTGCCTCGTCTTCCGCCTCCTCTTCTCCCACCTCTTCTTCCTTCACCTCCTTTTTCTGCCTCCTCTTCCTCCACCTGTTCTCCCACCTCCTCATCCTTTTCCTCCTTTTCAGCCTCCTTTTCCTCCTCCTATTCTCCCACATCCTCTTCCTTCTCCTTCTTTTCTACCTCTTCTTCCTCCTCCTCTTCTTCCTCTTCCTCCTATTCCTCCACCTTTCCTCCTCCCACCCTGTGTTTCCTCCTCTACCTCCTCTCCATCCTTTTCCTCTACTGT
>NC_090750.1:28603741-28633413 GCF_036898095.1 Palaemon carinicauda | reverse complement strand
CAGGTGTAATAGTGTAAGCATTTACTATGAGATTCAGGGCCTCTGTAACACGGTTTTTTGGACTTTGCTCCTTATCAAAGCATCGGATGTAGCTGAAAGTTGACATATGTATATTTTACAACCACACACAAATTTTGTCAGCATTATCAATAACCTAAACCCGATAGTTTTGATTTTTATAGAGTAAGAATGATGTAGCCGACGCCATGGCCAGTGATTACGAGCCAAGAGTTGAAAACATTCATTACGTAAGCAATGTAAACACCTTTTGACAAAATTTTGCCCCGCCCATCCACCAGACACCCATTCACCTTGTTCCATCGGCTCTGAAAACCATAAGTCAAGAATAGCTAACATGATTTGGAATTGCCCCCTTGGTTGCAAAACTGCATTTGTCTTACGACTTGCAACTTTATACAGTCAAGAGAAAGCCCGTGGCCATATTTACTAAAGCCTGAATAGGTAATTATTCAGTTTTTAGTTTAAATCCAATATTTAAGGTCTGATTTGTATTTAGCGTAACATCATTATAATACTTGTAATGTCATTCAGGCTTTTGAACATTTCCATTAACTATTCACTATGCCACCAAGAGAGAGAGAGAAAGAGAGAGATTGTAAGTAAACAGTCTTTATATAACTATTTTTGTTAAAATAAGAATTTTGTGCTAAACTCTCCATCAGACCAACGGATCATTGATATAATTTTTTTTTTCTTCTTCTTACGCCGTACGACCATATATGTTTTGGCCATGACTGCATTTTGTAAATAAATCATGAATAGTTTTAGGAGTTTTATTTGTACATCTAATGAGAATTTATAGAAGTGAAGTGAACATAATTCATTTATCCTTTAAAATAATTACTACATGTAGCAAAACAAATAGTAGTAAAGATGATAATGCAATAAAAGAATGATACCATACTTTATCTTTAGCTTCAACATCGGCAATAACATACCCAGTTGCCATAAGTTGTCAGCTTAATGAAATAACCTATCTAATATTAAACTTAATTTCTGAGGAGGCCATGGCTTATTGCACAGTGAAAAAATATGACAAAGACTTTATGTATGGCGGAACAATAAATAAATGTGGGTGGGGTATCTGTGCTAGCGTAGTAATACTACTGTAGCAGTAGTGCCCCAACAGTAGTATACATGAATTAAACGTTTAGGCCAACTGCTGGGATCCTTGAGGATCATTTAGCACTTCTTACAACTACTCGAGAAATGAGTTTTTATAGCCAGAATTTAGATTTTCTGATCCAACAATGCCCATGATAGCCTTCAGTGTTATCCTGAATTATAACCCTCCCAAAGTGGGTGGAGCCTCATGAAGTCATCATTCTGACGATAATTATTGGTGAGGGTTTCAAGCCAAAATACGGTACCGTCTAATTTTTTTTTCTTTTTTTACAGTGAATAGGTAGGTAAATAGACAATAAATTAAAATTGCTTGACATAGGATATAGCAGTTATCAAATCAAGCTTGTCTACTACGTTTTTGAAAATTACCAACAATTCCCAACACCTTGTCAATCTGATTGTGACCTATAAAGTACACTGTAATTTCTTAGGAAACTTATTTTAGGAGTTAGACTAATAATCGAAATGTTTTTGTATTTATTAACATATTTTGTTGGTTTGAGAGAGGAAGATGCCGAGGAAGATTTTAAGGTTTAACGGCCATGAATGGAAGAGGAGGGGGAAAGGGACAATGCCTTAATTAGATGGACAATGCCCTAGAAACTGACCATATATACATATAATCATCATTCAGCGACATCTCCACCCAAGCTATAACCAGGGAGGGCCAAACAATGGCTGCTGAAGACTAAGCAGGTAGACTTTTAGGCTCTCCTAAAGCCTCCATCCTCAGCTCATAAGGATGGTGAAGTTGCAGACAATACACTTCAACAGGACTCGAACCCCAGTCGGCGATTGCCTGGCAGTCCCGTTTTCATTATGCCACGTCAACCCTGAGATGATCCCAGAATTTTTGCAGCAGGCAATGGAGACACTAGGCACTCGCTGATGAAGGTATGCATCTGTGAGGCACCATTCAGCTGAAACATTATATTCCTAAGGAACTTTTGGAGAAAGTATTACCGGCAAAGGATTCAGTAGTCGGATATAATTATAAACACAGTCTGACTTCTTAGTGTCCCCCTCCCACATGATCCGTCCAAGTTTTAAAAATGGAAGAATGACATTCAGAGGTTTTATAATTCGACAAACGGTGGTGTAGATACATTTGAAAAGATCTGTCTTAAATCTAATTGCGTTCGTAGGACACAGTGCTGTCCACTGTGTCTCTTTTACGGATTATTGAGCATAATTAAGGTTAATTATTATATTTCTAATTCAGGTATGCCCTTCTAAAAGCCGATGATAAGGTGATCGTTCTTCAGGGAGGTCACCAGTGACATAATTGCTTTCTGTATAAGTTATAGGTATTCCACAACAATGAACATGTCGAGGCCACTTCGTGTGTATATGGCAGATTCGTTCAACTTCGTTGAATGAGTGACTCAACATTTGATTCCCTATGGGGATCAGATGCAACCCAAACAAGTCACATGCTAAAGATGCTGTGATGGGCCGAGAGAAAGGTTAGGACTCAAAGGCAGGAATCAATCAACTGAGTATTATTATTAAAGACCACTCTCCATTATATACAAAACCTCAAGGCAACAGGAAAATACATGTTCGAGAAATGACAATGTTACATAGGCGACACATAGACATGTTTGTTCAGGTTCTTTTTAGTGCGAGGGAAGAGCGCAGATACAAGCATAATCTATACAAAATAATTTATGTACGATCGTGTGACACACGGTTGGTACATGGCTCCCCCCCCTAAAAATGACATACTGTACATGTTAAATAGGGCACCCTGATCTACAGAGGCGAACTGTAAGCGGGTCATCTGGCAGTAGATAAGCAGGTTTTAGACGATCAATGGAGACCCAGTCTTCTTTGCACGAATGTTTAGTAGGAATGCTTTCGGACTGCGTCGGATCACAAGGAAAGGACCCGTGTAAGGGGGCGTTAGCGGTGGCTTGGTAGTGTCGTTGCGCAGGAAGACGTGCGTTGCAGAATGCAAGTCTATTGGTATGTGATGCTTCGCTGGGGGCTTGTAAGTCTAGCGGCATGGATTAAATTTTCCCACGACGTGACGTATGCGCTGGAGATCGTCGGAGGAGTGGTCCTTAGTCCCACGAGGACCCAGGGAAGCTGAGTAAACCAGTTGTAATCCTTGCAGCGGGACATCAAAGCTGCTTTGATGGTGCGATGAAAACGTTAAACCATTCCAATGGCAGCGGGGTTGTAGGCCATTGTCTGATGTAGGGTGATGCCCAGGAGATTCGCTAATGATGTCCACAATTGAGATGTGAAAGTGGTTCCCCTGTCAGAAGTAATATGCTCAGGGATACCAAATCTTGAAATCCATCCAGAGAGTAAGGCAGATGTACATGAGGCGGATGTTGCAGTTTCCATGGGAATGGCTTCAGGCCAACGAGTGGAGCGGTCGATGACGGTAAACAGGTAATGATGTCCTTGTGATGTGGGTAGGGGGCCTACAACGTCGACGTGAATGTGTGCAAAACGACGCTGAGGTTGAGGAAAGGTGCCCACTCCTGAATTCGTGTGTTGATGTACTTTGGAAGTTTAGCAAGAAGTACAGGAGCTGACCAAATCCTTAGCATCCTTAGAAATGCCGTGCCAAATGAACTTTGCCTTCAGCAGCTTTGCAGTAGAACGGCACGAGGGATGTGAAAGGCCCTGAATGAAATCAAACACCTGCCGTCGCATGGGAGCAGGAATCCATGGTTGCGGTCTACCAGTACTGACGTCACAGAGGAGGGTGGTGTTGGAGTCTTCGAGGGGAAAGTCTTCACAACGGAGGGACGTGCAGGATGTCCTACATGTTTGATACTCTGGATCCTGTCGTTGGGCTTCAGCCAGGGCGTTGTAATCCAATCCCAGTTAAACGGCAGTCAACGTATTCATCCACGGCGGAGAGAAGTCGGTGTTGACGGGCAGACCAGGCGTCAGACTGTCAAGTGAAGGCGTGCACCAGAGGCATGTGGTATGTGCGAATGACGAAGGGCGTACCTTCTAAGAAATGACGAAAGTGACGGACAGCCAAGTGCACCCCCAGCAATTCTCGATCGAAGGTAGAATAACCCGATTCTGCCTTAGATAGTTTTCTGCTGAAGAAGGCCGATGGGCGGGGCGAGCCGTTGACCACCTGCTCGAGTACTGCACCAATAGCGACGTCGCTGGCATCGGTGGAGAGAAGGAAAGGGGCATGTGGGATAGGAAAAGTGAGATAGGGCCTTCTTTGCATTACAGAAGGTTGCATCGTGAAGGGGACCCCACTTCAGGTCCTTTGGCTTGCCCTTGAGGGAGGCGTAGAGGGGAGCAAGAGTGGCTGCAATGGCCGGCAGAAAACGGTGATAATAGTTGATCATGCCCAAGAATTCCTGCAGAGCTTTGACGGTCGAGGGCACGGGGAAGTCCTGAATGGCTGCTACATTCTCAGGGAGGGGGTGGACTCCTTCAGGTGTGATGCGGTGCCCTAGGAACGACACTTCGTTGGCGCCAAAGGTACACTTGTCGTACCGGACTTCAAGGCCGTTTTATTGCAGGCGGTCGAGCACGATGTGTAGGTCACGGAGGTGTTCCTCTTTTGAGGAGGAGAACACAAGTATGTCGTCCACATAACATACACATAAAGGGAGGTCTCCTAAGATGCTATCCATGAGACGTTGAAACGTGGCCCCAGCATTACGAAGGCCAAAACAGGAGTAATTGAAGGTGTATATACCAAACGGAGTGGTGATGGCGGTCTTGGAGATGTCTTCTGGGTTCATAGGCATCTGATAATACCCCTTCAGGAGGTCGAGCGTAGTGAAAACCTTTGCTTTGTGCAGGTAGGAGGTCACGTCAGCAATGTTTGGGAGGGGGTAGTGATCCGGTTCTGTTTGCATGTTCAGGCGCCTGTAATCCCCACACAGACGGAGGGAGCCGTCTTTCTTCAGAACAATGTGTAAGGGTGACGACCATGGGATGGAGGTCTTTTGGCAAAGGCCCATTTCCTCCATTTCGGCGAACGTCTGTTTGGCGGCTGCCAATCGTTCCGGTGCCAGACGTCTGAATTTTGCGAAGACTGGGGGTTCCGTCGTCTTCATATGGTGATAAATACCGTGCTTGGCAGGAACCGTGGGCGTTTGGCGAAGTTCTGGACGGAAAACTTCTGGGTACGACGTGAGGAGGTGGGCGTAGGCATCCGTGGGTGCGCTGATGTGGAGAGCGAGGTTAGAGGGGGCGGGTTGAAGAGGTGTCGACAAGTACGAGTCTGCGTTGACCAATCGTCGGTGGGCGACATCGACCAGAAGGTGGAAATGAGAGAGGAAATCCGCACTGAGGATTGGGATTGTGACGTTAGCAACGAGAAACTTCCAATAGAAACTTGGAGCCTTATTAAGCGTTAAAACATAAGCTAGTTGCAGCTCAAAGAGCTATGGAAAGAATAATGATGTGGATAACTCTGAAAGACAGAAAAAGAGCAACATGGATATGAGAGCAAAAGAGTAGAAGAAATACTAATAACAAAGAAATGGACGTGAGAATAGCATAAAATAAGAAAGATATATAATAGATAGACATGAAGAATGGATCCCTAGATATTGCAAAAGAAACGAGGGTAGGAAGAGATGATGATAGATTACTGAAATGAAGAAATGTTCCTGGTTGAAATTGGCATATAAAGACTATAAACAGACAGGAATGGAAGGACATATCTGAGGCCTTTGTACTGAAGTGGACTATTAATGGCTGATGATGATGGGGATGACGTTGACAAACGTACACACACACACATATACACACACACACACGCACATATATATATATATATATATATATATATATATATATATATATATATATATATATATATATATATATATATATATATATATATATATATATATATATATATATACATATATATATATATATATATATATATATATATATATATATATATATATATATATATATATATATATATATATATATATATATATATATATATATATATATTTGTGTATGTATACATAAAGTATATACATATGGTAGATATATATATATATATATATATATATATATATATATATATATATATATATATATATATATATATATATATATATATATATATATATATATATATATTATACAAGAAGTATAATTCCAGTAAATTGGATATCGCTGAACTTTAGGAAATGGCAATCATATGATTCTCTCAACTAGTGGGAGACGCACGGGAAGGGATAGGGGGTGGGGGTGGGGGCCGGTTAAAGTTGGATTGGGCAGTCAGTTGGATGTAACACTGTCCAAACAGCAATTAAGGATAACTAAATAACAACTCGATGGTCCGCATCGTTAATCTTGAATGCCATTCGCAATCTCTAGCTTTACAACGTCCCTTCGATCATTTGCTAGATCCAATTTTACTTTTTTATTTCAACTTTATTCCATCTTCTTTCATTCCAACCCGCCCACAAAATAACCTTCAGGACATATCACCCTAATTACATAAAAAATAAGCAATTGAGTAACAAATAGTAGGTATCTTCGACCAAAGAGGTGAAGTAACCAATCAGAGAGTTATGAATATTTTATACCTTATTATTACGACATTTATGATTACAATATTTACTGCTATGAATGCTACTGTTTCTGTTAATAATTTTTTTGTGTTGTTATAAATTTTTCTGGAAGTTCTTGTTAAAAAAAAAAAAATAAATAAATAAATAAATAAATAAATCGTCTTTTAACTAAAAGGGAAAAATGTAGTTCTTAACTCAATAAATTTCCTTATGAATAAAGCGTCACTTACTTCTCTGAATTCTACAAAAATTATTTCCTTTGTCGGCTAACCTACTACCTTTTTAGGTAAGAGATTGGCCAGGGCCCCAGCCACCAGTTGAGATACTACCGCTAGAAAGTTATTGGGTCCTTTGACTGGCCATACAGCACTTCTTTGGATCCATATCTATGGTTACGGCTTATTAGGTCTTTGCCTACACATACACCTAATAGGGTGGCCTATTCTTTCCACATTCTTCTCTGTCATACACCTTACAACACTGAGATTACTAAACAATTATCATTTCCATAAGGGGTTAGATACTGTAATGTAATCTTTCAATGGCTACTTTATTCTTGACAAGGGTAGTGGAGACTCCTTAACTATAATAAGCAACTCATCTATGTGGACACTGTAAAATCAAACCATTGTTCTCTAGTCTTGGGTAATGCCATAGCCTCTGTATCGTGGCCTTCCACAGTCTTGGATTAGGTGGGCACGCTGTTCTATCTTACTTCTCTTCCTCCTGTTTTTTTTTTTTTTTTTTTTTTTTTTTTTTTTTTTTTTTTTTTTTTTTTTTTTTTTTTAATATCTGTATATTATGTATAAAAAATCTAATTTATTATTGTTACTGTTGATAGAATATTTATTTTTTCGCTGTTTGTTGCTTCTTTCGTACTTTGTTAATTTTTTGTATCCTTTCGTCACTGGGGTATTTTTCCTTGCTGGAGCCTTTTGGCTTATAGCATCTATCTGTTCCAACTAGGGTTATATCTTCGCTTGTAATAATAATAATAACAAAATAATAATAATAATAATAAAGATGATTTTCTTCAACCTACAGAACAGCGTATACACAAATAATAGTTAAATCTATTACGGAACAGTATGATTGACTATCTAATGCAAATATATAAGATCTCTCTACAATAATACAAGATCCAAAAGTTAAGAAAATGCAAGTTCATTATGCTATTTCCAAAATTTTAATAGATACAGCATAGTGTGTTGCTGATAGCATACACATACGAAAATAAAGAGAAGGAAATATGCTTGACATTTCTATTATTTATTAATCTTCCATTCGTATGCAGAACAATTAATCAAAAACCTAAAAAAATCTGATTATGGATTCTTGGTATATTTAATAAAAGCAATAAAAAATAATAACCTCGACAACGCCGTCGTTTAGTCATAAATACACAAATTATAGAAAAAAAAAAATATTATCAAAATACAATTTTTGAAATTATATATACCCGAGAATGGCTAAAGCAGGTTGATAAAAAAAAAAAAAAAACATAAGTAAGAAATAAGAACCACAACTATCAAAACATGACCATAAAAAAAAACTACAAAAAATATCCCAAATTTCAAATAAATGGAAGTGAGAAAAACGGGTCATTAAAACCGAGCTTGAGGTTATCACGAAAGCGGACGCCATCAACTTCCTGAACGAATAAAAATGAAGGAAGAAAATTTCCGCACAATGAGGTGATATTGAATCGGATAAAAGTATAGCATTTTTTATTTTTTCCACATTAAAAAATCACAAAATCGCCAAAACAGACAATCTTAGATATAACTAAAATTTAGAGCAAACTCCGATTGATAAAGAGATATAAAACACAAAGATTGGTTAGAAAACCTTCCAGGCTACTATTTACGTGAAGGAATAATAATAATCACAGAAAAATAATCGTTTGCGTATGAATAGGACTGTTATGCATAAAAAAATTATGATATAAGACTGACGACATCAGAAAATAAGTCTGAAAATACAAAATAGATTAAAGTTGTTTAACAATGAAAATGTGGATCATGAAAAGACGATCCTTGTGATGAAAAAATGAACAAACAAGTATAACGCCAATGCAATCTAAAAAAATTTAAATTGTACATTATTTAATCAAGGATTTGAGGTTCTTATCCTTAGCAACGAATTTCTCTTGTGTAAAGTAGTATTAATTTAATAACATTGCGTGATTCCTAATAACCAGGTAGGTAGTAAGTTGGCCAGGGCACTATCCACTCGTTGAAATAATACCACTAGATAGTTATGGGGTCCTTTGACTAGCCAAACAATACTACATTGGATCTTTCTCTCTGGTTACGGTTCATTTTCTCTTTGCCTACACATATAATTAATTGTCTGGCCTATTCTTTACATATTCTCCTCTGTCTTCATACACCTAACAACACTGAGGTTACCAGACAATCCTTCTTCACCCACGGGGTTAACTACTGCACTGTAATTGTTCAGTGGCTACTTCCCTTCCAGTAAGGATAGAACAGACTGTTCAGCTATGGTAAGCAGCTCTTCTAGGAGAAGGACGCTCCGATCAAACCATTGTTCTCTAGTTTTTGGTAGTGCCATGGTCTCTGTACCATGGTCTTCCACTCTCTTGGGTTAGAGTTCTCTTGCTTGAGGGTACACTCTGGTACACTATTCTATCCAATCTCTCTTCCTCTTGTTTTGTTAGAGTTTATAGTTTATATGGTGTATATTTATTCCAATGTTGTTAGTGCTCTTAAAATATTTTATTTTTTCGTTGTTTCCTTTTCTTACTGGCCTAGTTTTCTTATTGGGGCCCCTAGGCTTATAGCATCAAGTTTTTCCAAATAGAGTTGTAGCTTGCCAATTAATATCAATGATAATAATAATACAGCAAACTTCTTTCATCTTCACACACCCCCCCCCCCCCCATTTGCATCCCAAGAGCTTGAAGATAAATCAAGCAGATTTAGTGTGCCCGTGAGAAGAAATGGACTCATGATTGAAGTTACAAATTCAGAGGGTTAACTATAGATAAGATCTTTCAGTTCAGATATATGAAAAAATATTCTGGTTCAAGAGAAGCAATGCCTCATTCTGAAATTGATTGATTGATTTAAAGTTTTCAGGCATCCTGACATCTAAGGTCATTGACGCCGATGAAAAAAATAAACAAAAGAATATTCAATTAAAATCACAAAAGTTGAATATCATAGAAGTTAAATAGTTTTCAAAAGAACTGCTTCTGAAATAAATCTAAAAATGTCACTTGCATAGTAGGACACATCATGTCCAAGAATCTTGGCAAGGATGAACCGGCCACCCTCACCTCGAGCCTCAAACAAATATCTATTCCTTAAGTTATTATAATTGGGGCATTCGGTCAACAAATACCTCACTGTTAGAGGTACTAAACAGTCATCCCAATACGATTGGTGTTGGCCCTTCAGCAAAAACTTATGTGTCAACCGACTGAGACTAATACGGAGACGACAAAGAGACGTCTCCAATTTTCGGGGCATCATGTTATACCTCCAAGGAGATATGATATTTGTTACCTCTCATATTATTACCATCTACGCTATTCCAGTGCTGTTGCCATTTATTGGAAACTAATATCATGATGTTAGGTAGGAAATCATTACAGGGAATGGGATACCTTCTTAGCAGCAACTCGGATGCAGCATTCTTTGCCAGTTAATCTGCCTTCTCATTCCCAGACATACTTACATGTGTTAGAACCCAACAAAATCGAACTGTTATACCTCTCCATCCAATAATAGAAAGCCATTCTAAAATCTTTAAAACTAGAGAGTTATTAAAATTAAAAACTCCTATAGCTCGAAGGACACCCCTTGTAAAATTACCCTCCTTCTCCAACGATATTTTTTCAATATTGGTTAATATGCCATACAGTTCGGCAGTAAATATGGAAGCGGTTAGATGAAGTGCAAATCTACAAGTAAAACCATTACTATGTACTCCAAATCCAATGACAGCATCAGATTTGGAGCCATCAGTATATATAAAAGTTAATCCTCTATGTTCTTCAACATGTTCCATAAAAAGAGACCTGGCTTATAGGTCTGTCATATTCTTCCTAACTCCAATAAAGTATTTACAAAAAGATATATCTGGAAATTTCCATGGAGGCGTTGATGATACCTTGAATGGAAGTACCTTACTTCCAATTATATCCAGACTGTATAATAACTGTTTCACCCGATATCCATACGGTTGAGGAGATTTTGGGTGCAACTCAAAGTATGTTGGGTGCCTTACAAGGCTTGGAGTCCGAATGGCTAAAGAATTAGGGAGTCTTTGCAATCTAAACCAATTCCGAATAATGGAAGACATTCGGTAAAGGTCCAGAGGCAACTCTCCAGCATCAACAAGAAGGCTTGGGATAGGTGGGGTTCTAAATGCTCATGTAGACAATCTAATAACAGCATAATGTATTGAATCTAATATCTTTAATCGACTTTGTGTGACTGAGGAGTATATTTCACATACATAACTAATTTTGGAAAAAATCAAGGCCTTGTAGGATTTTAAAATAGTATTGCGGTCTGCCCCCCATGATGTATGGGAAAATACTTTTAAAAGAGCCTCAACACATTTAGCTTTCAACGCTTTTAGGTGAGAAACCCATGTAAGTCTACAATCAAATATCAAACCTAAAAATTTTGCTTCGCCTACACATGAGATACGTTGACCTTTAATGTATATATTCGGGTCTGGATGTGCTCCCCGGATACGACAGAAATATACAATAGTGGTTTTACTTGTCGAGAACTTAAATACATTCATATCGGCCCACTGGATAATTTTGTCAATTGAGAGTTGCAGTTTTCTCCCAACCATTGTCATTCTAGCTCCAGCAAATGATATGGAGAGATCACCCACAAATAAGGTTGAGAAAACATCCAGCAAAATGGCTGAGGATATATCATTAATTGCTAGTGCAAACAGAGTCACACTCAGCACACTACCCTGAGGAACTCCTTCTTCCTGACACTTACTCTCTGATATAATTTCCCCCACTCTAACTTGAAAAACTCTATGCAAAAGAAATAACTGAATAAATAGTGGGAAGGATGAACCAGAATTTATCATCAGATGATGAAACAGGAAAGTGTGCTAAGAAGCTTAAAGCAATGTAACCTACTATGAGATTCAGGGCCTCTGTAACACGGTTTTTTGGACTTTGCTCCTTATCAAAGCATCGGATGTAGCTGAAAGTTGACATATGTATATTTTACAACCACACACAAATTTTGTCAGCATTATCAATAACCTAAACACAATAGTTTTAATTTTTATAGAGTAAAAATGATCTAGCCGACGCCATGGCCAGTGATAACGAGCCAAGAGTCGAAAACATTCACTACGTAAGCAATGTAAACACCTTTTGACAAAATTTTGCCCCGCCCATCCACCAGACACCCATTCACCTTGTTCCATCGGCTCTGAAACCCATAACAGTCAAGAATGGCTAACAGGATTTGGAATTGCCCCCGTGGTTGCAAAACTGCATTTGTCTTACGACTTGCAACTTTATACAGTCAAGAGAAAGCCTGTGGCCATATTTACTATAGCCTGAATAGGTAATTATTCAGTTTCTAGTTTAAATCCAATGTTTTTTAGTCTGATTTGTATTTAGCGTAACAGGATTATAATACTTGTAATGTCATTCAGGCTTTTGAACATTTCTATTAACTATTCACTATGCCACCAAAAGAGAGAGAAAGAGAGGGATTGTATGTGAACAGTCTTTATATAACTATTTTTGTTAAAATAAGATTTTTGTGCTAAAATCTCCATCAGACCAACCGTGTTAGCTATGTTTTGGGCATGAATGCATTTTATAAATAAATCCTGAATAGTTTTAGGAGTTTTATTTGTACATCTAATGGGAATTTATAGAAGTGAAGTGAACATAATTCATTTATCCTTTAAAATAATTACTACATGTAGCAAAACAAATAGTAGTAAAGATGATAATGCAATGAAGGAATGATACCATACTTATCTTTAGCTTCAACATCGGCAATAACATACCCAGTTGCCATAATTTGTCAGCTTAATTAAATAACCTATCATCTTAAGTTAAACTTAATTTCTGAGGAGGCCATGGCTTATTGCACAGTGAAAGAATATGACAAAGACTTTATGAATGGCGGAACGATACATAAATGTGGGTGGGGTATTTGTGCTAGCGTAGTAATACTACTGTACTGTAGCAGTAGTGCCGTAACAGTACTATACATGAATTAAACGTTTAGGCAAACTGCTGGGATCCTTGAGGATCATTTACCACTCTTACAACTACTAGAAAAATGTGTTTTTATAGCCAGAATTTAAATTTTCTGATCCAACAATGCCCATGATAGCCTTCAGTGTTATCCTGAATTACAACCAGGCCAAAGTGGGTGGAGCCTCGTGAAGTCATCATTCTGACGATAATTACTGGTGAAGGTTTAAAGCCAAAATATGGTACCAGTTATTTATTTATTTTTTTTCTTTTTTACAGTAAATACGTAGGTAGCTAGACAATAAATAAAAATTACTGGACATTGGATATAGCAGTTATCAAATCAAGCTGGTCTACTACGTTTTGAAAATTACCAACTAATCCATACACCTTGTCAATCTGATTGTGACCTATAAAGTAGACTGTAATTTCTTAGGAAACTTATTCTGGGAGTTAGACTAATAATCGAAGTGTTTTTGTATTTATTAACATATTTTGTTCGTTTGTTCATTATGACAATTCTCAGTGGAGAGGTTTCAGAGTTCATAAAGGTGTACTGCTTTGCTTTTATTTACACTTTTGTGTTATTGTTGGCAGAGGTATAGCCTTCGTTACGTATATCCAATCATCGATCGAGAAAGAGAGAAGAAATGCCGTCATAAGTTACGTAACGAGTTCGTTCGAAACCTTTTCTCTGAGTAAGTTGGCCCGTCTTCAAAAATCGTCACTTTTACTTAATAAAGTACCAAATTTATTCAACCTACGTAATGCAGAATATAGTCAAAATTTATGTGTAGATATAATGTGCATTCTGAATAAGCGTTATATTTATGAAATTCATAGAAAAAAAGTTATTGCGAAAAAACCGTATTACAGAGGCCTTGAATCTCATAGTAGTATTGTATATGTCTTTTATATAATATGGTCTGGTCGATCTTTGATAATATTGAGACGATCCAAATTTGATTGCTTATATAGAGAATAAAATGTCAAAAACAAAGTTTATATTGAGTTAAGTTTATTAAAATAAATTAGACAAATTTTTTACCGAAAAAGGTTTATTTAATGCTATTGTAAAATGAAGAATTAGGAATAAAGTTACTTTATAGGACATATTTGCAAGAGTTGTGATGTGTTTTTGTTTCTACTGTATATATAAAATATACATGAAACCATTTTTTTGACCCAATCATATATTTTTAATAAAAGGAAAAATAAAAAAAAAGACCTGCAGTATTTATGTAAAGTTTACTTTTAAATAAAATATATTCTAGAGAGCTACACGTATAAGAATAAAAGGTAAAAATAATCAATATATTTATATGTTATGTATTACTTCTATGAATTTTACTTGTCTTGGGAAAGCGTTCTTTGATGTTGCAAGTATTTTTTCAATAAAAGATAAAAAAAAATTGGATAGGTGTTGTACGAAATGATACACTGATCCAAATATAGATAATAACATAGCATACTGAAGTCCCGCAATATTGGAAAAAAATACTAAATAAAGATACACCAGATTCGCATAGATGTACTTAAAATAGAAAATTATATGTGTTGCATGGTGCTCTAAAAAGCGTTACTAACTTCTTGAAACAATCTTTCCTTCATCTTTGGTCCATACATTTACCACTCCTAATACAAACCTGCATATACACTACTCTCTTAAAAATATGGTTATCAGCCTCCTGGTATTGTGAAAAGGATACTATAGTATTAAATATTATATTCTCGCCTCTCTGAAGTACATGGACGATAAGGCCCCCGATAAGTTAATAGCCGTTATGAATTCTCTGTATCTGTATCCCTAACAATCCCCTTTTATTGAAGTACTTATCTAGCTCACAAATCCTTCTGGTCAAGTCCGTGCAACCGAGTAGAAAATTATCTGCTTCCCAATAGATGTTGCAACATTGGACTTCTAAATCCAGGAGGTGGATGGTCGACAGATGGTCCACCGAGAAGCATGCACAAGAGGCTTGTAGCTTTTGAAAATATTCTCAACTGAGAATCTTGGCTGCTATGAGCTGGGTGGTGACTTTACTTGATATATTTCTTCCAAATTAACCATAGCTTTAAATTGGTCATCGTCGAAAACAAGAAAAACTAGTAACGGAAAATCTTCACAGCTTTGATATCTTGTATCATGCGTTCAATGTCTTTTTTTAAGACGTGTAGTATGGCAGTTGATGTCGGGAACGCCAAGAGGAACAATGTGCTTATCATAAAGGGTTGTCAACTGAGCCATTGATAGCGACTCCCTTTCACCATGGTTATCTTCTATAAAGTTAATATATACAATGGAAACATGTTCTTGCATCCCTTGCATGCTATGACTCTCAGTGATATCACAACCGACCCTCTCCACTTTCTTATAGAGTCAAGTCAGTCATGCATGATGAAAGATGGCATTGATAGAGATTAAGTCACCATTAGACAGTTTTAAACAACAGGCGTTTGTTGCTGCGCAGAACCTTATCACAGTTCTTGACTTTTTTACCCAAGCCTAGTGTAGTTGATATTACCTTCACGATCTGTGGTTTTTCGAGAGAGAGAGAGAGAGAGAGATGAGAGAGAGAGAGAGAGAGAGGGGGGGGGGGGGGAGCAAATGAGTTGCTTTATTGGTCTTTCAGATTCATTATAGGTGGAACATAGATGCTCGCTTTATTAAAGAACTGCTCACAATTTTCACTTTTTCCTGGACTTTTCCCTGACACCACGTGTTCCAAACTTCGGTTATTTTCTCGAAAGAAAATGAGGTTTCGAAATTTTTATGAGGTCAATTGGGACACTTAAGAAAACTTTGGAAAAATATTTTCTATATAAGAAGAAAAGAGAGAGAGAGAGAGAGAGAGAGAGAGAGAGAGAGAGAGAGAGAGAGATGAAAGAAAAGAATAATCTTTTTATTCTTACTTAGAACGATCAATATTTATATAATAAATTTGATATATTAAAATGGATTACTTGGATCCTAGAAAATTGCTCTAAAAGGCAGATCTGTATCGATGTTAGCTTACTATTTTTTTATACAGGTCATATTTTTTTTTCTTTGATTTTACAAAAAAAAAAATTAGGAAAATAAAAGAAGTAGAGCAAAACCTACCAGATGAAATAAAGAAAAATGTTCCATGCTAAGGAAAAGTATCCTCAATTTATACAAATGTAGGAGGATAACAGGCTAGTCTACTTTCTCGGCGGAAAATACGTTTTCGTGTACACAAAAGTAAAATTTCTACTGCTCACTGACTTACACACACACACACACATATATATATATATATATATATATATATATTATGTAGTAATCATATATTAATTGTTTAAAACACATGACGTAATAGGTTATTGTGAAGTAGAAGCTAGTGTAAGAAGTGCTGTAGTTAGACACATCATATCAGGATGCGAATACCAGATCTCAGCAATGATACATTTTTATGAAGAATAAACACATATACGAACCGAAAGAAAGAGTTGTGTCGCCACCAGATGCAGGTGTCTTCCAATACTAATGTTTAGTTTACATTCTGTGTTTAAATGCTGAGATAACTGACTATACGATATCTGTGATATCGATATTTTACCCAGTTCTTATCAATACATCATATGGAATGGTCATCCGACCAAACCAGCTATACTCCTGTGATGGAGATGTTAACACTGTTGTTTTTAAAGAATAAACCATTTTAACCCTGGAACGGTATGGTGGGTCGTATGCGACCCCGAGCATCAAAAAAAAGAGGCTTTTCTCACGTGACTCACCCCCGTGACTGAATTTGTGGGTGATCGACCTGCAGTAGGTGTCTCGCCTACACGCTCTAGTAGTGTCCAGATGTGCATTGCTGTAGCTGTACTCCTTCCCCGATTTCTGAGACGCATCGTGGTCGAGCGCGACCGAGTTTACCCTTCTAAGGTAATTTGCATAATTATCAAAGTTATTACGCATTATGAAATTGTCATA
Source organism: Palaemon carinicauda (assembly GCF_036898095.1). NCBI lineage: Eukaryota > Metazoa > Arthropoda > Malacostraca > Decapoda > Palaemonidae > Palaemon > Palaemon carinicauda. The sequence goes on along the minus strand of NC_090750.1, from coordinate 28,616,543 downwards.
GAATGGTGCAACTTGTATAGGTTATCAGTTGTGGAAAGTCTTGGTGGATTTTTTGGCTACCATGTGCATGATTTTTTTTTTAGTTAAAATGTTGTTCATCACCACGAGCACCATTTTACCGCGAGTGCCCCTTTTTAATTTTTTTTCATTTTTTTGCCAAGTCATTTTTCCGTAAGATATTGCAAAATAGTGTCGTAAAACTTTGCTTTTTTAGTGTTGGAAAGTGTGTCTAGATGATCTGGCTACCCATGCGTGACTTTGTTTTTGTCAGATACGACGTAGTTATTGGTATATTGGGTATTTAACTGCGGTTGCCAATTTCTGTTTTTTTTCAATATTTGTAAAAATTTACTACGTAGTAAGGAATTGCCGTATATTATTGACTTTTTTTTCATGTTTATGTGTTAGAAAGTGTGCCTTGATGGTTGGGCTAACACGTGCATGTCTTTTTTTTTTTATCTGAGATGCCGTATATTAGAATGTTGGGCCTTTTAACGCGAGTGCCCCTTTTCATTTTTTTCATTTTTTTGCCAAGTCATTTTTCCATAAGATATTGACAAATAGTGTCGTAAAACTTTTGCTTTTCTAGTGTTGGAAAGTGTGTCTAGATGATCTGGCTACCCATGCGTGACTTTGTTTTTTTTCAGATACGACGTAGTTATTGGTATATTGGGTATTTAACTGCGGGTACCAATTTCTGTTTCTTTTCTATATTTGTAAAAATTTACTACGTAGTAAGGATTTGCCGTATATTATTGATTTTTTTTTTCATGTTTATGTGTTAGAAAGTGTGCCTTGATGGTTGGGCTAACACGTGCATGTCTTTTTTTTATCTGAGATGCCATATATTAGAATGTTGGGCATTTTTCCGCGAGTACCCCTTTTTTTTTGTTTTGCATTTTTTGCTTAGTCATGTAACCGTAAGGAATTGGCAAGTAGTGTCGCAAAACTTATATTTTTATAGTGTTGGAAAGTGTTTCTAGATGATCTGGCTACCCATGCCTATCTTTTTTTAGCCAGATATGGCGTATATATAGGTATGTGTTTGATTTTCCGGTGATTGCCTTTTTTTTGTTTTTTCCCATTTCTTTCAAAATTACTAAGTACTAAGGAACTATCACAGAGTAATGATTCATTTAGATGTTTATTTGTCGGAAAATGTGCCTTGATGGTTTGCCTAGTACGTGGCTGAAATTTTTTTTTCTGAAATGCCGTATATTAGAATGTTGGCCATTTTTCCGCGAGTGCCCATTTTTATTTGTTTTGCATTTTTTTGCTTAGTCATGTTACCGTAAGGAATTGGCAAGTAGTGTCGCAAAACTTGTATTTTTATAGTGTTGGAAAGTATTTCTAGGTGATCTGGCTACCCATGCCTATCTTTATTTTTAGCCAGATATGGCGTATATATAGGTATGTGTTCGATTTTCCTGCGATTGCCACTTTTTCGTTTTTTCCCATTTCTTTCAAAATTAGTACGTACTAAGGAACTATCACAGTGTAATGATTCCTCTAGATGTTTATTTGTCGGAAAATTTTGTTTACTTCTTTTTTGATTGAATATCATCAAATTTTTTTAGCTAAAATGTTATATTGTTTTACATTTTTCTTTTTTTCGATTTTATTTCCCTTTAAAAATTTTTTTTGGGGTCAGAATTTTAATTTTATAGTCGTAAAATAATCGACAATTATTCAGCAACCCACCATACAATTTTTATGCATATCCAAGAATAATTAGATTAGTAAATAACACCTTGAAATTGATATACCCTTCCTACATTTCAAGTGGCAGATTAGGGAGTCTGAGTCAGTGTGGTTGGCGGCCATTTTTTGGACATATCCGAAGCGTGAGTTGCCCTATCTATATATATTCTTGTTCCCTATAGAATTTGTGATATTTTGGTATATTTTTACCTGCATAAATATCATATTTATTAGATATATGTATTTTTTTACAAAATTTCTAAGTACTCAAAAAATTACCTTTAGATATGGCCCCTGATATAAATGTAATTTACAAAATAATGAAGATTTTTTTACATATTTCTATTTTAGGATAACATATGTTTATTCCCTAAACAAATTAGCCACTTCCTATTCCATTTGGGTACCCAAAAAAATTCATGAAATTTGGACAAATTTTTTTGGCCAAAAAAAGTTACCCTTTTTTCTCATTTCAGATCTTCACCTCCATGGGTCTGACTTCATCCAAAATACATCAAGATGTGTCTCAAACATTCAAGAATCAATTCCTAAAAGGATTTGTGTATATATGTATAAAGTTTTTTTTTATGAATTTTTATGTAAGGTCTTTTTTTTTCTACTTAATTTTTTAAAATATTTATAATAAATAGTTTTTCTGCAGATGAATAGTATTTATCTTTACAGTTGTTTTAAGCATTCATTGAAGTTTTTTTGGCAAAAGAAAAAAGGAGGTTACTGCAAAAACTGATTTTTAAAGAATTTTTTTTTGGCGTAGGGGTCGCGCGCGTCCGAGTATACCCTTAAAGGGGTGTCCGAGGAGCGTACCTATCCAGGGTTAAAGTTAACTTGATTGACTTTACTTGAAGATGTAACATCCCAACTAACATACTCAATGTATGTTAAAGACGGGAGCACACTAATAAATGGTGGAAGCGGTAAAACTCTAAGAATCAGAGAAAGATCTTCAAGAATCAACGAATTAAACTCTAAGAATCAGAGAAAGATCTTCAAAAATCAGCGAATAAAATTCTAAACACCAGAGAAAGATTTTCAAGAAATCAACAGTAATGAATCTACAATTTTTACTAAGTATCATAGTCCATCGAAGAATGAAACATTTAATGAATGTTATATATAAAAACTGATGAACTAGATCTTCAATCAACATCCTAAAAAAAACCAGGGACTGACGTTCAACGCTTACAAAACATATCCAGGAAGCAATACATTCAACGGAAGTCGGACCGAAAACATTCATACCAACAGCAAGAGAGAGAGAGGAAATCGTACCGAAAATATTCACCCAAACATCAAGAGAGAGAGGAAATGACGACATCACACAACACCAAATAAGCTAAGTACATTTCTTATTCATTTCAGTATTGAACAGTGAGGTATAGTTATCACGAGTCGTTAGTCCATTATTACTGGGGTGGGTGGTTTGCTAATTTTCTATTTTCCTTTCATTAAAGGAAACTGTGTTCAACTCCGAATTCTCATCTAGAATCTTTTTCTCTCTTTGTGCTAATTCCGTTTTCTTTCAGAAATTCTCGGGAAATATCTTTGTGTTTCGTTTTCTTTCAGAAATTCTCGGGAAATATCTTTGTATTAGTATCATTGTTTTGGGGAATTTTGTTATAATCTTTATCATTAAGTGCTTATGCATTTACGCAGTGGACGTCTGTATTTCTATAGATATTTTGATAGAATTGCAAGGGGTCGAAGATATAGGAAAACAAATACCGTAAACATGATGCCCCCTGTGAGCCCAGCCCCAGGACCGAGTAACCCTCTCCCGATTGTGACACTTGTAAATGCTCGCTCCGCAATCCTTCCTTTTCAGGGTCGGGTTAATGGGTTCTTGCCTCGAAATGTGGAGTCATGGATTTCATCCGTCGATGCCCATTTAAATGCCAAACAAATCGTAGACCCTTTTGTACAATTACAAGAAGCTATAAGTTTTATAGATTTTTCCAAGGGAGATGCGAGTGCGTTTTTAAGAGGTGTTTCATTTCAAGAAGCAGTTACCTGGGATGATTTCAAAGTTAGGTCTATGGGGGTGAAGAAGCCTTGGATGTAGTATTAACGTTAAGAAATACACTTAATCAAGCCACTATGACTCGGCTTAATGTTATTCAGAGAGCAGCTCTCATAGCTGATAGGCTTAATGAATATCAAGATATTTTAGGTAATTCCACATGGGTTACTAGAGATAACATCTCCGTGAAAGATTTTTTACGATTAATGTATTTAACTTGCATGACCCTTATGTTGCCTGAAGCTTTAGTGCAGTGTTTTGATAAAAAGTTAACGCCTGCAAGTACGGAATTGGATGTATATAAACAGATAAAGAAACACATGTCTAAGTGTCCTGACCTTGATCCCATGTTAAATCAAGTTTTTGCAAAAAATGAAACAAAGCCACAACAAGTAAATGTAGTTGATAATAGTCAAGTTGCGGGAATGACGTGTTATAATTGCAAACGTCAAGGTCACTTGATCGCGGACTGCAGAATGAAATTCTGTTCGATACCTAATAGTTCGACTCATTCATATAGTCAGTGCTACTCGCGTAAGACACAACAGAATCCTAGAAATACACAGTCAATTCCACAGTCAGTTCCATATGGAAATAAAAAGAAAAATCCTCATTTTAATAAGAAGAAACAGCCAAACGTCAATGTTGTTCAGAATCCCAAGCAGTTCTTCGAATAACGCTGAGCCTTAGTCGTCAAACCAGACCTCGCAAGGTCAGACTAATTTTCAGAATGTGTAGAGCAAAGCAAATACCACATAATTAACTCCAGTGGGGAAGAGAGTGATGTTGGGTCAAGGTCATTCATGCCAACATCAGTAGTACTGAATAATCAATTTAATGTTTTATCAGATCATTGTGAGGCAATAGATTTTCCTATGAAACACACGGCCGAACTGAGTAAATCAGTGCATGCTCCCGTAGATTTGCAACGAATTCATACAATAATAAGCCAAAATGAGTTACGACCAACATTATATGCTGTAAATTTAGAACACAAATCCTTTACGTTATTTTTTGACTGTGGTAGTCCACGTAATATCATGGATTTGAGGACACATCATTTGTTGTTTTCGAACTTTCCGATAGAAAAATCCGGAGTGAGACTCTCGGGTATAGGAAATAATGAATTAAATGTAATAGGCATAAGACATGTTCAGTTCAAGGTAGGTAAGCGCACGTTTGTCGATACATTTTTTGTTTTTCAAAACATTGATATGTATCCAGCTGTAATTATAGGGTACCCATCTATGGGCAATCAAAACATTATCTTAGCCCCTGCCAAGCACGGCGTGTATATCAAAGGAAAATTCTATAAGTCTTCTAATACCTTAAAATCAGTTTTGGATAAAAAGGAGACGACAAATGTAACCGTAACATATGTTGAAGAACCAATAACTTTTCTCACTAATAAAGAAATAATATACGCGACCCAGCAGAATTCTCGTTCACCCGTAATATCATCTTTCACACAATCTATCGAGCCAAACGTACCATCGAATTTAATATTGCAAGTAAAGAAAACATTACCGGGATCTGAAATATTAATCCTTCCCGACACTTTGAAAACTAACAGATTGGGTGTCACACAAGCTATTTATACAGTAGGCTCACCTCAACGATGTAATATTGAAGTCTGTAATCATTTAAATACCACTTTAGTAATTCACAAAAATCAACATACCTTGGATGTAGAAGATTATAAATATCATATTCTTACCGTTGCTGAAATCAATCACGCTCAATCAGTTGTGGATGAATCCCTTTTGTAATCTATTAAAAGTAAAATCAATAAAGACATTCAAGACGAAGAAATTCAGCAGAAAATTTTTGGACTTTTAACTAAATATCATGATGTTTTTTCCACTACGGATGGATCCTTAGGAAAAACAGATGTGATCGAGCATCAAATAAGGTTAAAGGACAAGCAGCAAATTATCTATGTACCCTCGTACAGACTCCCTATGAAATTCCAGAGTGAAATAAATGATGAAGTAGGTAAAATGCTAGAAGATGGAGTCATTAGGATTTTGAACAGCCCTTATAATTTTCATTAATAGTTGTACCGAAAAAAGATCGAACATGGAGTATCTGCGTAGACTTCCGTCGTCTAAACGAGGAGACGATCAATGATCGATTCCCAGTGCCATGTACTGACGATATTTTGTCTTTGTTAGGTCAGAATAAATATTTTATCAGTTTGGACTTACTTAAAGGCTTTCACCAGATATCATTAGAAGAAGATAGTATCCCATACACAGCCTTCAGAACAGCCAGGGGACATTATGAATTTTTACGGATGCCTTTTGGTTTACGTTGTGCTCCCATAACATTTACATGAATGATTAACATAGTCTTTGGAGACTTGCTAGGGGATATATTGCATGCCTATATGGACGACCTTGTAATCTTTTTCAACACCTTAGAAGAACATCTACGTAAATTAGAACTAGTACTACAGAGACTAAGACAACATAACTCAAGGGTAAAGATTAGTAAGTGTGAATTTTTCAAAACAGAATTGATATATTTGGGTTTTATGGTGTCAAGCCAAGGTCTTGAAGTAGTCCATGATAAGGTGTCGGCTATCCGTAACTTTCCGATACCTACTAATGTCAAGGAAATACAGCAATTTCTGGGTTGTAGTGGATATTACAGGCGTTTTATACGCAATTATTCAATAATAGCCGCTCCCTTAACTGATCTTACGAAGAAGGGCGTAGATTTCATATGGTCTGAGCAGCATCAACAGGCGTTTAATACCTTGAAAGATGAACTGTGTAGTTCTCCTATCTCAAAATTTCCTGACTTTGGTAAGGAATTCTTCATTGCAACAGATGCCTCAGACTTAGGAGTAGGTGGGGTATTGCTTCAGCAATATGATAAAAATTTTTCCCGATAGCTTTCTATTCTCGAAAACTGAGAACTTCCAAAAGTAAGTATGCAGTAATAGACAAGGAAGGGCTAGCTATTGTTAATTCGCTAGTGCATTTTAAGTTCATAATATACGGCTATCCCCTTAAGGTTCTTACTGATTTCTTCTGAATGTCCTGCACCATGGACAGTAGCAAGTGTAGCGTACTTGTAATGGAATCCAACTGGAGTGCGGTGGAAGAAGTCGAAGGCGTCGGTTCAGTCACTGCTGCAGATGATACTTAAATTGTTTTGGTTATCTCGACTCCAGTCTCAGGAGGTATCTCATCCTCCTGCTCCAGTTCATCCACTAGGAGATTGTTCTCAGTCTCCTCCGAGACAACAGACATGTTGTCCTCTGACTGGATTCTCGGAAAGGCATTCAAAACGTCAGGTTCTACCGGAATCTGAACTAAGGGGATCTCAGGTTGAGCCTGGGGAACAATTGCATCCGCAGATGCATTAGGGAAGAGACATTCCCTCATCCTCTCATTAGGAAGGTATGGGCCAGTTGTCTTCTTCTGAAACCCCCTGACCCATTTTCGCAACGTGTCCCTTGCTGCATCCCTAGACTAAGTAGACTTTTGATCATCAAAAGCCTCTTTGATCAATTTACCACAAACGGTATATACCTGTGGGTCCCAGTGCTTGAGAGCCCCTTTGGTGACTGCGCAGTGAGAATGGGCCCTGCACATGTAAGTAGAAGATCTTACTACGGACCCTGCAAAAGTTGTTCCCGCACACGGGATGCTCCTCCTGTAAAGAAAGAAAAGCTATAAGTATTCGATGAAATTCTTAGATTTCAGTATACATATTTCAATGAATATTTAATTAATATTCAATTAATATTTAATTAATATTAGCTTGGATAGAGTAAGCTAGAAAGTAGGAAAAATACCTGCATGTTTTTCCTGTCCAGCCCATTGCTATGACCTCCTCCAATATTGAACTAAAGATTCATAATGAATTCAAGGGGAAGATAATATCCTTGGATATAAGGTGTCTTCTTAACACAATCTTCCATGTTCAATATAGGGGATTAAATTAATGGATAATAACCATTAATTGGTAGAGAGAATCACTCCCTAAAAGTGATGGTCCCACAATTGGCTGCCCATGAACCACTTGTAGGTTGGAGAACTTTTGGGCTACAGCAATGACTGGCGGCGGCATGTCGCCAGTATTTCCGGGCTTGCCGGCATATGCCGGGCCTGCCGTCATATGCCGGGCCTGCCGACATATGCCGAACCTCCCGGCATATGCCGGCCTAGCCGACATATGCTGGGCCTAATCTTGGCTATTTGAAACAGATACTGTTTTCAAAGTAGTGGGTGGCAGGTCGGCAGATGCAGCTTTGCCCGCCGGCAGCCGAAAGGATCCATCTATCAAGTAGGAACCGATGGCAACCGGCGGTAACTATATGAATTTTGGGTGGCCGGCTGCCAGCTGGCCGTTTTCGGCAGCCGATCATAGTATGTTCATTGTCGTTGGGTTGTCGATCAGCGACACCCACGGCAAGTGGCGGCAGAGTAACTGCCGGCCGACAGGCACCCAACATGGCCGATGACAGCTACTAGCTGCCGGCGGCCGGCCCAGTACATGGAAAGGCAGAGAGAAAGAGAGGATGGGGGACGGCAAAGGCACAGCCTTTCCGGCCTACATCCCGAAAGAGGGTGCAAGTGGAAGGGGGAATTATATTCGGGCTTCCAATCAACCATATCCCATTCATATGGGGGTATGGAAGGCAGTCCAAGGGAGGACTGGAGAGCACACTCAATTAAATGAGGGTACCTGGTGGCAGCCGGCCCAGCCGGCAGCAGACAGGGAACCTCAGGCCAATTCTATAGATTACCCGTGGGGTCAAATGTAGAACAATGGCCAGAAGGGTGATGGTTCATCCAACACAAAAGAGACAGTGGGGAAGGGGTAAAAGTCCTATAAGTAAGGTAAAACCCTAGAGCATTACCTAACTTGAAGGATTCTGATCTCATAAGGTAACCTCAAGTAGGAAAAATCATTTCCCCGGGTTAGGTTAGTAAAGTGAGAAAACGGCCATAGGACACAATCTCACAAGAGAACAGAATCTCGTACCAGGGATCTTAAGTAAGGAAGAAATCATTTCTTCATACTAAGATCTACTAGTACAGGACTGTCTGCCAGACCGAGGAAGGAGGAAATTTATATACATGAACCTCCAGTATGGCCTATGGAGGGCTAGCCTCCTGAACGGCAACATCACCTGACATGGGAAGCCATTTCACCAAGACAGTATGATGCCTAACACAAACTTTACTTTGATTTTCCATTCTCAGCTCAAAACTGTGTCAGTGGTTAAGAGAAAGAGACGAAAAACCCCAGTAAATTTTGCCAGAACACAGTTCGCAGCAAAGTTAACTGAGGGTAGCCTAAGCTGATCAAAGGGAAGGGGAATTGCTCTTAGATCTCGTTAGAGATAGTATCGACTTAAAAGGTATAAGAGGTGTCAGTGTCCCCTTAAAAGACAATACAAGAGCAATGAGGGACATGTAAGAAAGTATACTAAAGCCCCTAATCTATTAAGTCTAGGAGCATAGAAAATCGTTCACCGAAATTCTCTTGTGTACTATCTTGGAGAGGAAAATGTTATGCAGTAATATCTCAATTGTATAATATATTGCCTTAGCTTCACTAAAACTTACCAGGAAGGTTATATCATGCACGAAGTGTGTAGGTGCTTAAGCTAGAAAGCCTAGCACTCGTGAGGCTCGATCATAAATAGCCAAATCCACAATAACAATGACATAATATAAAATTCCCTACCTAAATATCTAAAAAGCTAAAGTTATTAAAGCGAAATAATGCCGGGAAATCGTTCTTGCTAACTAAATGAACAAGAAGAACTAGTGCGTCCATGACGCCATCCGGCTGGCAACAGCTCTTGTTACGTTAATTACGATCTCAATTGAAGAGTAAAACTGGCAAGAGCTTATATTTACGCAATCCAAAGATATTACTTAAATTTCCAGAAGCTGATGAAGCTAGTGAAGGCATCATATCGATGAATACTTCCAAATTAGTGAGAGATAACACGGGATAACACCGGTCCGCAAAGCTACCAACGAAAGAATGGCTTGGTGGCGCCTCGCGGTGGCGATTCGGCGCACTATTTACAGTACAGTAGGAGTGTCGAGAGAATCGCCTCTTTAACGACTCTCCTATATTCTTGCCACTTTCCCCTCTCAAAGCAAAAACGCTATTAGGGGTGTAGATAGCTATGAGACATGTCAAGAATACGTCCTCTGATATACGCGATATCCCTTTTTGAATTTTAAGGGATATTCGCTCCAGGAGTTAGAATTCTGGATACCTTCGGTAAATTCTCTGGGATATATCACTGTAGTCAAAGATACCTAGGAAGCTACTAATGAAGGAACTTCCATCAGGACGACATGGCCTGAGCCCCCCCCCCCCAACAAAAAAACAAAATATATATATATATATATATATATATATATATATATATATATATATATATATATATATATATATATATATATATATATATATATATATATATATATATATATATATATATATATATATATATATATATATATATATATATATATATATATATATATATACATATATATATATATATATATATATATATATATATATATATATATATATATATATATAAAATTATACATATATATGAATACATATATATATATATATATATATATATATATATATATATATATATATATATATATATATATATATATATAAATATATATATATATATATATATATATATATATATATATATATATATATATATATATATATAAAAGTATACATATATATGAATATATATATATATATATATATATATATATATATATATATATATATATATATATATATATATACATATATATATATATATATATATATATATATATATATATATATATATATATATATATATATATATATATATATATATATATATATATATATATATACATTTGACACATCATTTTCGCATTTGCCCTTTGACTAGGATGAAGTGAGAGTTCTGGTGGATTTGAAGGAATAGAAGGAAAAAAAGGTTTCGGAAGAAGCCAGGAAGGTGAAAGATTGTTACAATTCCTCGAAGCTGGTAGTCTTGAACAAGCAGTTTGAGGAAATAGAAGTTATATGGTAATATAACAAAGGATAAAATTAGACAAAAATACAACAATGTTTTGGTTTGGAAGGAAAACAAGAAAATGATAAAGATTTTAAGGTTATTGTAAATCAATACTCGCAGCAACAGTTTTTAGTTTTAAATCAATAAAGAAAAGTATAAGTTAGCCAGGAATAGGAGAATCAAACCTTGGGAGCTGAAAGAGGAGTAGGCAAAAAAAAAAATAGATGTTAATTGGAAAGAGCCAGAGATAAGAGATAAGCAAATTGATTGTCTGGAGTACGTGAGAAGAGATTATGGTAACAGTAACAGCTGATGTGTATGGGAGGACAAGTGGTAAAAAAAAAAAAAAATAAGTAAACAGAATCAAAGTAATAGTGACAAGATGTTCAAACATCTGTGTATTAAAGGAGTAAAGCCAGAAGATTGAAAGAAGATGACAACACCAAACTAGTGAGCATTATAGAACAAAGAGAATGGTAGCATATGCAAAGAGAGAAGGCCGCAAAGTTTTTACAGGATGAAGAAAACGCCAGAGGGAGAAAATAATCTACAAAACTGCAGAAGAGAAGAGAAAAGAAAATACAGGCAAGATTTGGGAGAGGTAGGAACAATTAAAGATGAAAATAGAACTATCTAAATCGAGGAAGGAAAAGCCAAGAAAAAAGAAATTAGTATAAAGATCTAAAACATTATACTCCAGTAGAATGAATAAATAGCTAAAATCATAGAAGGAAGTGAAGAATACTATTAACAAAGGAAAAGTATATAAAGTTGCACAAAAATCAGATGTCAAAATAGAAAGGGTTGTGTCATTTAGAAATTTAGACAAAGAATAGGTGCATACTGGAATACTGGATATATATATATATATATATATATATATATATATATATATATATATATATATATATATATATATATATATATATATATATATATATATATATATATATATATATATATATATATATATATATATATATATATATATATATATATATACCAAGGCACTTCCCCTAATTTTGGGGGGTAGCCGACATCAACAAAGAAACAAAAACAAAAAGGGGACCTCTACTCTCTACGTTCCTCCCAGCCTAACAAGGGACTCAACCGAGTTCAGCTGGTACTGCTAGGGTGTCACAGCCCACCCTCCCACATTATCCACCACAGATGAAGCTTCATAATGCTGAATCCCCTACTGCTGCTACATCCGCGGTCATCTAAGGCATCGGAGGCAGCAGCAGGGCCTACCGGAACTGCGTCACAATCGCTCGCCATTCATTCCTATTTCTAGCACGCTCTCTTGCTTCGCTCACATCTATCCTCCTATGACCCAGAGCTTCCTTCACTCCATCCATCCACCCAAACCTTGGCCTTTCTCTAGTACTTCTCACATCAACTCTTGCATTCATCACCTTCTTTAGCAGACATCCATTTTCCATTCTCTCAACATGGCCAAACCACCTCAACACATTTATATCCACTCCAGCTGCTAACTCATTTCTTATACCCGTTCTCACCGTCACTACTTCGTTCCTAACCCTATCTACTCGAGATACACCAACCATACTCCTTAGACACTTCATCTCAAACACTTTCAATTTCTGTCTCTCCATCACTTTAATTCCCCACAACTCCGATCCATACATCACAGTTGGTACAATCACTTTCTCATATAGAACTCTCTTTACATTCATGCCAAACCATCTAATTTTTACTACTCCCTTGACTGCCCCCAACACTTTGCAACCTTCATTCAATCTCTGACGTACATCTGCTTCCACTCCACCATTTGCTGCCACAACAGACCCCAAGTACTTAAACTGATCCACCTCCTCAAGTAACTCTCCATTCAACATAACATTCAACCTTGCACCACCTTCCCTTCTCGTACATCTCATAACCTTACTCTTACCCACATTAACTCTCAACTTCCTTCTCTTAAACACTCTTCCAAATTTTGTCACTAATCG